>NW_023596921.1:27671114-27781571 GCF_011947565.3 Pollicipes pollicipes
GAGTGTTAGACGAAGCCATACGTCTCTGAGAAGCTTTCTTAGGCAACACAAATATTGCATGAGTAAATCGCGCTGACCTAAGGTCAGGTACAGAGGTCAGACCAAGGTCAAAACCAACCTGTTTTATTACTCTAAGGCTTGCTGTATGAGATAGTTTCTGGTGTTCATTTCGAATTTATTGATAGAAGAGACCGCATTAGGTATCTTCCATGGACTTCTTAGAGGTCAGAATAGGTCAATGATCTAAAACGACCTAGGTCAGCATTTTGTTTTTAGAAACATACTGACTAGCGTAATATTTGCCGTTTATTGAAATGCAAAACTCAGAGCAGTCTTGTATGACTTTGGTCACCATGACCTTCAAAAGGTCAAACAAGGTCACTGACCTTAAATGAACATGTGGCCTTTTGCTTACAAATAGCTATCTAGGTTCCGGGGACACTTTGGAGAAAAACCTGGAATTATACCTTGTTTGACCTTATTGGACCCAAAAGTCATGACCTAGAAGCCCTAAACTTATACCTAAGTGAGTTCACGTACAGGTCAACACACCCTGTGAATTTTGTGTCTCTAGCTCTCTTAGGTCCCGAGATTTCAGTGGGGTTAAATTGACCCCCACCCGAGCAAAGGGTATCTAGCCGGCCACCCGGGAGCGTGTTAAAAATGTAAACAGAATTGGTTTCACGGTAGCTGCTGGTTTCCGTTCTCGTTACAACGTAAAAATAACAATGAAACGAAGAAAACCGTATCCCTCGTTAACATGCAAACTGTATCCGGGGAAATCCTTTTGTAGGGGGGGGGGATCACCATAAAGGGGGCTTTGTCAACCCTTTGCTCCTCTTAGCAAGGCTCTGGCTACCCCCCCCCCCCCCCCCGCCTACACACAAAACAGATCAAGTCGTCTACGTTGAATGATGGGCAATTAAATGTCTGCTGAGGCAGTTCATACCTGAAGCAGACAGCTTCCCGGCGGCGTTTTTCTGGGCTCGTGTGGTGTTAGGGAAGATAATTCGGAAAAAATGTACTGTTGCAGGTGTCCAAAAATTAGTAGCAATGCTGATCCAGAAATGTGCAACAAAGCAGCCATACCATTAGTTCGCGGTCAGTCATTCGGAGACAGCCGGGCCAGGACAATGGCCACCGACGGCGGGCGGGAGCAGAGCTCAGACGAGGAATATGTGACAGAATGGTCTTCATTCTGTGACTTTGTTTTCAAAGGAGAATCTCCAGTTCTATGCCTTTTGTCACATGGTTTGTGGCAGTTTCAAGCTCCCGAATTTTTTTCAGCTTAAAATGCCGCGACAAGTCTAACCTCTTGAAAACCAGCCAACAAAATGAAAGCGCGTGCAAAACCTGCTGTTCTGTGAGCCATCGATTCACTTCCAAAATTCTCACCAGCCTATGCTCAAGCCATATTTTGGCATCTGCCCTGTGGAGACAGACGCCCCCTCAATGACCCAAAATGCCTACCCGCTAGTGGAATTTCGGCTACCCAGGGCACACAACGTTGAAATGGACGAATTGCTTTGGGAAGCTGGAAAGCCTTATTTCTCGAATGACATAGATGACTTGGATAGGCAAGAGTGTGCACCAGTGAGAAACAGCTCTAGATGCATATCTAGAATAGCAGTCATTACAATAAAGAGCGATAACCTCCATCTCTACCCCATCCCCCCCCCCCCTCCCCTCCCCCGGTCGTCGGGCTTGTTTTCTAGGAAACGTTCCTCAGGTACGCCCTGAGCTTGCCGGCCCCCCCCCCCCTCCCACACCTTTTGGAACGTTCCTACGCCTACGTATCCAGTCATTGAGATCATTTTCTCGGCATAAATAACATTGAAAGTTATGCTAATGATTAATCTAAGCTAGCAGATACGGTAGATAATGCAACAGCAGCTCTGCGCAGGTTTCTGTTTTAGCTTGAGCAAGTGTCGGATGAGCGGTGCCTCGTGTTGTGTTTGCTTCGTCTTGCTCTGTCTAAAGCCAGCCACGTTTGGGGCCACGAGCAGACCATCGGCAGGTGCCGAATACTGGTGCCTTTAAAACTGTGTCCATGTGGCAACATCTGGTAAAACGGAGACTGCCGATGGCCGTCCACAGCAGCAGCAGCCCCCGGTCAGATGAGCTCAAGATGGTGGGAGCTTTGTTTGCTTCTTGACATACCTGTGGTCAGTCCAGTGGAGGCTGTGATGCTTCCGTTCATGGATAGACATAGCCCATCCCGAACCCGAACTCTGCACTCAACAGGTTCGTGAACCGATTCGTGGCGGTCGCAAGTACGGTGCAATGACAGGTGACGAAACGAAAACGACGATACATGCGCATTGTGAAGTGTACGTCGGAAGTCGTCTTTGTTTCACTTCAGCTGACTTTATGTTAAGTACAAATCAGCGTGCTTATGCCTGTGTGCGAATGAAATGAAACAAAGCACTTGATGCCATTAGAATCGTTTTTAGTCATTAACGACATAGTTTGGGGGAGTTTTTACAGGAATTACGAGCGAAGTACTTTTACTGCGGGACCTCATTTGATTAGAGGACAAACGGATGATCAACTGAGCCTTGTTGCTCTGTAACACCGATTCTTCGGAAACATCTCGTCGGTAGTCCTTGGAATCTAGAAATTTGTCATTTTTATCTTGAGTTAAATGTGTGTTTTTTTTTTGTCTCTTGTCACCGCGTATTCCAGTACTATTTCTTAGCGCACACATTCCCATCGTTGACATTTGCAAGAAGCTGATGCTCAGGCACGACGCAAAAGAGCAGCGCCCATGGCGAAAGGCGCGGCTAGAGATCAAAGTTTGAGCGCGTGTTTGTGGTACTGCCACCAGGAGCGTCGTACTAGGCAGATGTCGCCTGTTTTGTAAGTGCCGACAGGTTTGTGCAAAGGTGCCGACAGGGAACGACCAGCAGAGCAGTGTAACTGGCAGAGCAACTGCACATTTCCCGTTTGCTTTTGCGTTGTTAGCTGAGAGTTATATCTGTTTCCGCCGTATTTGAGCCCTCAGCGGACGTCGGGGCGTACCCGCGCGCCGCGTGCCTCCGTGTCGCGGTCCGCGGCTGCCACTGACAGACCCACAAAAACAACGACTGGGGTTACCGTTACGAGCGGCCAGGCCTTGACACCGCTGTGCTCAGCTGCTGCAGGGTGCATATCTACGAGCGGACAGCTGAACTCTATGATGTCGCGCTGAAACGCTGACAAACATTGCAACACGTTAACAGGGCGATGACGGCTGTCGTCCTGGACTCCACGCGGGGCGTGATGACGCGGGTGACCCCTGACCTCAGAGATCTCATAAATGTTCGGAGCACGAGCGAGTGCACGGAGCATCTGAAGCTATGAAGCTCACCTCTGACGTTCTGGGCTTATTTGAATGTAAAGCCGTTAATAACCGCCTGACTGGGGAGACTGAGCAAATGCGTGGGGACAAACCTGTTCGCCGTCCTGGCACGTCCACTCGTCGAGCAAATGGGGCCTTTTCCCATCCAAACCAAGCATCCGTTGCCTGCGGCAGGGGTGGCCACAGGTCAGTTCCCACGCGTCGTGACCGCCCGGGTCTGGGTGCCGTGTGACCTCGGACGCTGACCCTGCGCGTGCCGTTCCAGCCAGCTGCTGGGCGGCGTGTCGGTGCTGGCGCTGCCATTCGTCCAGAGCTACGCGGCCATCCTGGCGCTGTTCATCGTGTACTCAGTCGGCATCGGCACCTGGTTCGTCAACCTGGCACCCGTGTTGGCCGACCACCACGGCATCGACAGGATCGCTTCCACCTACGGCCTGGTGCGCATGTTCCACGGCCTCTCCACGCTCGCCATGCCCCCCGTCTTCGGTGAGACGCCGCTGCCGGCTCTGGCGACCCGGTGGTTCTCGGTCGCACGGCAGTCTGCGTGCGGTGCGTAGTCGTGGGAACAGGGCCGTCGCTGCTTGTACCTATGAGGGAGAGGTGGGGTGGGGCGACCCCCTTCCCCCCAACTGTTGCCTCCCTCCTCCCTCTCAAGGTTAACTGCAGGGATTTTCTACCGATGATGATCAAAGAAGGAAGAGTGCTTTCCTAATGCTATGTTTGAAAACATATGACTAGATAGTGCCCTCTGAGTTGCTGAGTTGGCGCACGGGCGCGCGGGCGCCATTGCAGCACGGGCGCCATTGCAGCACGGGCGCCACTGCACAAGCAACCCTATATTGTCAGTGTCATGCGCTATCATTATCACTCACTAGCACATCATTTAAGCAAAGTTGTTTTCTAAGCCTGTTCTGCAACGTAACTTTTAACGTTCAAAACCTCACTCGCATTTTTCTTATGAAATCTGTCACCTTCCTTCAGGATTTTCAACCTATTGACCACATACGGACTCAAAGCCCCACGGTTTGGCTGCTTGTTTAGATTAGAGCCCGTTCTACCAGAAATGATCATTTCAGGGCTATGGAATGAACGAAAGTGGGTAACGGGCACCCACCAAGCTCTAACTCGCGCGTGTACGCTGAGCACCCGTTCGGCGTGCCCTTCTCACGGGTCTCTCGGCCTACTCAAGACTGACGCCTGCAGCCTGCTCCGGACGAGCGGAGTAGTGCGAGCACGCAGGATGAAGCTGCTCCGGACAAGCGGAGTATCGCGAGCACGCAGGATGAAGCAACCGACATACCTTACAACGGCCTTCCATGGGCCTTTCATTGCACAATCTTTGTGTCATTCGCTGCTGGAGACCTTATTCCTGAAAACAGAGATCGTGATTTGGACCATGTCATGATCTGATCCACTCTGCGGCACATAAGTCTCCTCAGGATTCCTGGATCGTTTAAGGTCCAAACCGCTCCGTGCTCGACAACGAAGCCTTTGGCCGTCGAAGTTCAAAGTGAACATGAGCTCATGGGTGTACTTGATGTCTATTTCCATTCCGGTCGTTTTCAGTCTTGACCTGTATTTGGGTGTGTGCTCTTTCAAGACGTCGGAAGATGCCGCCATTGATAATTGCTCAGCGGCGCGCTGATGGTGCTGCAGCCCCTTAGGCACTTGGCCACCGGAGTACCCAAACCATCACCACAATTTAGTAAACACCATGGTGTCCTTTGACCGCCTGTTGGTCCCATGCCTGATCTAAAAGAGGTGGCGGTCTTCACCAAGTGGGTAACTAGCTTACTCGCGGTCAATTAGCGTTAAGACACGCTGAAAATTGCCCAGTCGCCTGTCTCAGGCGCTGTTGGTTTTTGCTATCTACACCGGGCAGGCGCGTATGCGAGCCGGGACCCATAATAGGGCCGTTTTCGCTTATTGAGATGAGGCAAGAGTTGATGAGGGCCTCTACGTCAGTCAGACACTACCAGAGTCGCATAGTCTGTTCCGTGCCGGTTTGGGGCTTGGAACCCATTTCCTAAGCCTGGAGAAGGTTGAAGCCCGAGATTTATACGGGACCCCGAAAAATGAGCGGTTCATGTGTCGACCAGGGGCCTACAGATACTGGCAGGGGCCATTTGTTGGTGAGAGGCTCGAGTCGACCAAAAAAACATTCACTGAACAGATGCCATATGAATGCCAGAAGGCCTCTTGCTTTGGTCGCGGGGCCCTCTGGCATTAAAAGACGATTTGATAGCTCATGGGTTCTCAATGAGAGAATGGATGGGCCTGTGTGAGTCAAAGCCTCCAGTACTGAAGGGAGGACTTCCACGCCATTTCAGTCAGGAGTCCGTTAGGGCGGACTTGAGTTTTTGTGCAAATTATTAAACCCTCTGCTGACGTGAGGGATCTTTGTGCCACTGAGGGCGTACCGTTCAAGGGTCAGATTGAAGCGTATTTTCCACTTGTATGATCTTGAGGTTGATATTTGAGGTCGAGGAGGTATTTTGTCCACCAAACGGACTAGCAATCGCAGTAGAACGAAAATAGATCTGCTTTGGTGGTGGAACTCTTCCAGTTCCACCCCAAATTCCACCACCAGGTCGTGGTGCTGTAAATGTTAGTCCGTTCCTGTTATTAATCTTAAGTTTGTATAGTCGAAAAACACGCGTAGACTTCCGTCTAAGCGTACGAATTGATGTCCTAAAGCGAAAAAGGGCACTCCCTCCTGACACGCCTTCATTTGCGTCTGGCCATCGGCCACCAGCTCGGCTAGCCGCTGAGCCGACGCCGCCTGACCTATGGAGACTGCAATGCTGTGCAACGAGATTTACTTTCTGAGGCTTGCGGGCGCACAAATTCAAAACGAGGCCACATTTTTGTTTACTAATCGCTTCTTACTTAAGTCTGAACACTCCAAGACGAACATGGGATAGCCATGCCAATACAATATTTTGACCCCATTTCGTTCTACAATCTACGTTCATGGAGTTTTCAATATTTCTGTACAACCCGGGTCGATCATGGCAAAGCCTCTGAGGTCTTTCGGTTTAGAGGGACTCTGTTGTCCCATTGTAAACTGAACCGTGCTAGATAATTGCTCATTGGGTCTAGCACCTACTTTCCTTAGTTCATTTACAAACAGAAATATAATTACAACTTCTGGTAGCTTCTATCATCCGATCCAGTTAAAATAAGTACGAATTAAAATGAACAAAAATTGCGCCGCTCAAAACCAACCGCATTAAATCTGGCAACTCTTTTATGGAGGGGGGGGGGGGGCTTTCATCATTTGCAGACCTTTAACCAGCCTAGTGCCCCCATCCCCTTATCAAGACTGGCTGCGCCCTTGACTCCGGGACTGATCTTTTTCTGCATCTGGATTCCGCTGGGTTTCACTGGCTCCTAGGCTCCTAGGCTCCTCACTGGCACCGATGCCAACTTTTCGTGGCAATTAAGTTTTCCTGGATCGCCTTGTACATGCAATTTTGTCCTGCACCGTCCTGTGCTCCCCGTCCCCCGTCAAGTGAGATTCACCAAACGGCTGAATTCCCGTGAAGTTACGTGCGTTCTAAAAGAAATCCGGTTTCCGTGAATTCTGTTTGAGGTCGCTTAACGTCTCAGACATCCGTGATCGTCTACCCCTCGCATGTGCTGATCGCGTGCCGTCGGCCGCAGGTGTGATCGTGGACCGCACGGGGGACTATGGCAGCCAGTTTTTCGCCATCGGCTCGTCCATGATCCTGGGAGGCGTGCTGGTGCTGGTCGTTGGTGTGACGAGGCTGGAGAAGGAGTACGGCACGCTGGAGACGCCGCCGGAGCAGCAGCCGGACTGCGACGAGTGAGCGCCGCTCCTCTCGGCAGAGAGTTACTGGAGCTTTGGCAGAGTCCGGAGCCCGGAGCTCAGAGCGCAACGGTGGCCGTACCGGGAGCGAGTGGAGGCCCTCTGCCCTCCCCCCTCCCAGAGGCCCTCTGGGCATGATTGGAGACACCGCTGAGAGATGGTCTTGGTAAGACAAACGCCACTTGGGGCAGTCGCAGTGGCGCGGGATATCAGGGCGATCGCCGGACCACCAACGACCCTTGCACCCGAAATTTGGAGGATTTATACATGCCGCAAAGCTTTCTGTTGGAGAATCCGTGACCCGCATTCGTAAAGATGTCGGATTTGGATGGACATCCGTTGTTAACAGAAGCTATGTCTGGCGGCGCGATCAAAGCTGCTAACATAAGTGGTGTACGTCATGAGCACTGGTGCCCCGGAAGTCGCCTAAGTCTGTGAAGCGTGGCATCAAGAGCAGACGGCGATCAGCTCATGTTCACTGATCCGATAGGCAAGACTCCGAAACGTACCGGTACATGGCTGCAGCATCAGCATTCAATGAGAAACTATTGTTATGATTCGCTTTGATCAGCGCTGTGGTCGTCACAGTTAAAGCGATTTCGCCGCTGACGTGTGCATCGCATTATGCAATGTGTAATATAGCCACATGCAATGCATTATACATATATCAATAAATATATATATATATATATATATATATATATATATATATATATATATATATATATATATATACGTATGCCTAGTATATGATTATTAGGTCAAAGGTCAAAGCTGCATGACATTGCAAAATGAAAAAAAGTAAGCACCAGCCACAACGCACATTTCGTTCCATTCGTAGGGAAGGGAGCATCCATGCAAGGACTGAGATGGAGTGGCCCTGCTGTCTGACGCAGCGTTATATCCCCGTCGCCTTTTTTTAGCTCGCCGGATATATACAGAGTGAATCGAGCATGGAAGGCCCTGACACCTCAGTTTAACCAGCCGTTTGGGTTGAAAAAGCGATTCTTTCCTGCCCACGTATTGCTTAGCAAGGATTCAGTTTGATTGTTGGGTGTTTGAAATTTATGGACGGCTTTAAAATAGCACCGGCAAACTGGGCCAATTCAGCTTTCGGCAACATGGCTGTGGCGTCAGCGAATTGAGGTATGATGGAAACAGCTCTGAGAAACATAGACATCACGAAAAAGCATATATACATGGCTATTTTGCTCTATATGGTGCGTCAATTTCGTGATAATACGGCACACGTGCTGTCATGAAAAACATCTTGCATTAAGCAGCAGGGGATAACTGCACATAAACCGACGCCCAGGGCGCAGGCGATGAAGGCGCGGGAGCAGGACAGCTCCTCCCGCCCCTGGTGCGGCGATCAATGAACCGATGGGGGAGCGTCCCAAGGCCCTGAAGGGCTGGCCTGAAGTCAATTTCAGGGGCTCCGGACCGCAGGCCCGGCTTTTGTGCCGGTCGGATGCCTCTGGGGCAATGCGGGCCTCCGTGTCTGTCAGAGACTACCAACACCGAGCAGTTGGCCGCGTGGCTGCCTGGGCCCTGAGATCCATTTCCCAAGCAGGGACAAGGCCGGGGCCCGCGGTTTTACGTTGCTCGGGGCCCTGAAACTATGAGGACCGCACTGAGACGCCCATCATTGATTAACAGGGAGTCCTGCGGCAAGAGCGCTCGGATCAGCGAAAGGCATATTACTGAACAGGGACGGGGACGGAGAGCAGAGTGTCAAAGTTTCTGAGCCGCGCAGGGTCCTCTGGCAATGGCAGGAGATATCAGAACGCACGGTGAAAGAGTCCCCAATGAGACAAGGTGGGGGGTCCGCGTCGTTCAGGGAACCCAGCACCGAAGGCGGCTTTTCGCCCCAGTTTACCTAGGGCGTGATAAACTGAGCTGAAGTCTCTGTGCCAAGTATTGGGCATCTTCTCCGATAAGGAATACTTTTGTTTCAGTGAGGACCTCTTCGTTGATCCGGCGTAGACTGCTACGCCTTAAGCGAGCAGCTACGTTCGAATATGTGCACAAAATGCATCGTATTATACGCGCCTGATGAAAATGTTTACATTTTCATGGACGGCAGACTAACCAGATTGGAACATTTAGCTTTCCAAAATGGTAATAAAGTAGGACACCAATGAGGACACCAGATGAGGATACCAGATGAGGACACCACACACTTCTAGTACGGTGAGCAGTTATTTCTTGTTGCACGGGCGGACATCGGGTGTCGTTCAAGCCGTTCCTTAATATACGACAGAGCTTCTTTGGCTCCAAGCACGACAATCTCGCGTTGAGAATGCAACGCAGAAGTCCGAAACACAGTTGAACTTTCTTGGCTTATCTGGCCGTGGTGTCGGTACTGCGCCGGTGATCAATGTTTGGCGTTTCCCTGGGCGGATGCCAACTGATCTCACCTGTGTAACTGGCTAGAGAAGGTTGCGACTTCAACCAGGTGCAGACCAACTAAAGGTCGGCATGCCCACCACATAAAAATATCACCATGAAATTCAATCAGCAAGCATTAACTTTCGTATGGCTTTCTTGACCAGATACGTCTTGCAAACCCGAAAGCTTTTAATTTTCACGTCGCTTAGTAGTTGGCGCGGGGACTTTGCGAAACACGTTGAACTTTGCGAAACACAGTTGAACTTTCTTGGCTTATCTGGCCGTGGTGTCGGTACTGCGCCGGTGATCAATGTTTGGCGTTTCCCTGGGCGGATGCCAACTGATCTCACCTGTGTAACTGGCTAGAGAAGGTTGCGACTTCAACCAGGTGCAGACCAACTAAAGGTCGGCATGCCCACCACATAAAAATATCACCATGAAATTCAATCAGCAAGCATTAACTTTCGTATGGCTTTCTTGACCAGATACGTCTCGCAAACCCGAAAGCTTTTAATTTTCACGTCGCTTAGTAGTTGGCGTGGGGACTTTGCGAAACACGTAGCTGCTGAGGCTATGTGGCATCGCTTGCCTCTCACCCTGACAGGAAGAACGGGCACCGCGAGGAATTGAACCCACTATCTCTGGTTTCTTAGACGTGTGGTGATTAATGCAGACGCGCTAACCACTTCACCGACGGCAATCTATATCGTCTGGTAGATTAAAAGGTAGTTCACCATGAGGCATGTGCATCTTCTGATACATTTATAGTGTAACGTTTCGGATACGTCCTGTATCCATTCTCCAAAGCCGAAACTAGTTTTTCATCTGATGTCAGCAACTGTTGCATTAAAGGGATTGTCCCACCTGTGTGGCGTATTTAAAAAAAAAAAACATTCTCCAGTGAAGCCTCAAGACCAGTTGCATCTAATAAAACACTGGTTGGTGCCACTGCAGCACCATCAAGACGTAATAAGAACATGAGCTGTGTTATTTTAAAGTCCAGATTATGCTGTCAGCGATTCATTGCGGCGTGACTCTTCCTCTCTGCAGTCGCGGTAGCTGTCGTCCTGACAATCACGGTGGCACTTCCACTGGCGCGAATAAAACAACAGTTGTGATTGACACAGCGGGCGGCAAAGGTCTGTTACCGAGAAGCGCATCGGTTGAAGCTTCAACCTGTACGTAACTATAGATATTCCCGTTCTCGAAGCCAAAGTGCGCCTCGAAAAGAGCCACTTTGGTCAACTCCATAGGGAAGAAATGAAGCCAAAGTATAACGGGTGGTTAAAATCTCGGGAAAATGGTTTTATGTTGTATATAGTTTTGCCTGAACAGAAGGCTTCCAGCTTTCGCAGCATTTATTAGATATACATGTGGGTTTATCAATGTGTTTCAAATATTACGGAACACACATTGGAAAAGGCACGGCAAATCAACTGTATGATGTTCATGGTGGTCAGCAGGGAGTCGCATGATAATTCTCCCGCAGGACTGGCTACTTAAAATCAAAATTCTGAGCTATTCAGAAAGATTTCGAGAAAACTGGTATCACTGATCAAATCGTATGCGTCTGATTTAACAACAGGTGGAAAATGCAAAAAAGTTGGTGCACTCTCTTTAAAAATCAAAACACAAAACGCGAGCATAAATCAAAAAGGCGAACTTCTTATGATATTACACACACACCGTGGCCAACACATCGCAAATCGTGGCCTACACACACCTAACCTAACCTAACTGTGACCTACACAATCAGCAGAACTAATCACAACACTGCATACCGATGATTTAATTCCCGCGTGGATCCATCAGTGTCATGTTCCTTGCCTGTGCGATATGTTGGCGATGGTGCCCCAGATAGAAAATGCAGATGTGTGATGCGTTTGTTTGTTTAGCACTGATACGCGGAGAATGTTGAGGTTTAGACGAGAAGGTATTCAAGACTTAGGTGTCAAAAAGTCGCCTGGGTAGACGGGAATATGCTTAGATTGCAAATATTTCACAAAAATCGCACAAGTAGAGATTTCATTACGAAAAACAAGCCAACCGAGATAGAGGTGTTAAAGCCACCAAAGCACCATGCATTCTTTTGTCCCAACGAAGATTGCAGGCTTCGTTCCGTACCCTACGTTGGTGTAACAGCGTCTTTGTAACGACACCTCACAACGCACCTCACGGAAAGGGCACCAACAGACCACATGCGACGAATCGCAGTATCCGTCGCACGCGTTTAATGCTCACACGGAACATTGTAACTTTAACATCTACAAACGACACCAGAAAGCTCGAAATTCTGAAAGCTCCACTTATTTATGACCAGGTACCAGTGCTAAACAAACAAATTCATACAACTTTTGAATTATCTCTCTGGAGCAATAACGCTAGAAAATCACATCTGGGAAACACGGCACTGAGAAAACCACGCGAGGTTAGGTTAGGTCATCGGCATGCAGTGTTGTGATTGGTTGTGTTGATTGTGCAGGTCGCAGTCTGTGATGTTAATGATGTTTTCTGCACTGCTAGGGGATGAGCTGTTTTTGCCAGGTGGTGACGGAGGTGACTACAATCCCGCGAGGAGATCCGTGTTGTTTACATGCTCGTGTTTTGTGTTCCCATTTTTAATGTCAGTTGGCCACATGGGATGAGGAGTGAAGGTTTGTTTTTGACGATGGATATAGGATGGAATCAAAACGTTAAATAAAAAATAAATCAGAAGATGACACATGCCTCTGGGTGAGCTACTTTTTAATATACCAGATAGAAAAATAGAAAAAATTAGCAGGAAGCCATCGAAAGCACAAAATGCCGTTCTCTATCATGGTGCGTGTATGAGCGAAAAGATCTAGCAAAAATATAACAAGATATACATAGGCAACATGATATATATGTATAAATATGAATATATATATATATATATATATATATATATATATATATATATATATATATACATATATATGATCCGTAGATGCGATGATGTCATGTTATTAAGTGAGAGGCAATTTCTAAGGATACATAACGGCACCAGGATTCTTAAATCAAATAAGGTAAATGTTGTAAAAAAACGTCAATATTTTTGGTTAACTGGGGTGATGCCATTAAATTGCTCAAGTGCCGGGTGGACGCGGGATGAGGTTTGGCGACCATTTTTTTCCCGTTCATATAACTTTCCATAAAGATTGCTGAACGCGACTGGAAGTTGCGGATCGGGAATGTGCGGTACCACATGCAAGGAACAACAAAACTCGTAAACCGCAGTTGAATACAAAAAGGCATAAAAGGTTTCAAGGGGATATCCACTGACAACGAATTTGTTAGATAAGCTCAGGATCTAAAAATACAACGATTTTGCAGGGATGCTGGTCACCCCGTGTTCAAGACCCTCAGAGCCCGATCCCAAATAACTATAAAACAAGATATTTTTTAAGGTTCGGAACGCCGAGAGGCTTGGACGAGTATCGAGGGTCTCAGAAATATTCTTGAGTCAAGGAGCTACGAGTCAAGGAATGAGCAATCGATTGGAGAAATCGCTGGTTTGGAATTTTATCATGCATTCGAGCTTTCTTTAAAATATGTCATACAAAATATGACATAAAATATGACATTCTGTTGAGATAAGCGACCATGTGGTACAAGGCTTAAATGACCCCGCAATGCAATTGAAAAGGCCGCTCCAAGAGCTACAATATGGTCAAGATATAGTATACATACATATATATATATATATATATATATATATATATATATATATATATATATATATGCATCGACATGTTGGTGTCCGTGTTTATTACTACAAGACGCGGCCGCTGTGCTGTGAAACGTGTTGTAAGTTAATGATACACACACACAAACACACACACACACACACACACACACACACACACACACACACACACACACACACACACACACACACACACACACACATGTTTACAGCAGGGTAGAATTCATTGATCAATATGTTTTCCCAAAGTTGAAGTCGTCCTCTGTCATTGTACGTCTGACGAATGCTAGTGTTGTCTGTAAGCTGTTGTGAAAATGTCCCGTCACGTTCGTGTCACATATGCTCCAGGGGTGCCCTGTCGCGTAAGTGAGTTGTCAGACGTCGTGAGAGTGTCGTTGTTGAGATGAAACGAAAATTTCATCCGTAGTCGTAGTCAACGTAGTAAGGATGTAGTCAATGTACGGAACGACGTTTGCAGCCTTCTGGATCACAGTTGAATTGATACACGACATTGGCGTATTTAGTCTTGTTGGGTTTGTCAGGGCTGTTTGTGATAAGAAAGTTAGGGATTTTCCTTTGCGGAATCAGCGGTTATTTAATCAAACATGTATATGTATGTGGGTTTGTCAGGGCTGTTTATGATAAGAAAGTTAGGGATTTTCCTTTGCGGAATCAGCGGTTATTTAATCAAACATGTATATCAAACACAGGAGATATTCTGTTAAGATATGCAGATCTTGTGATTTTCTGTTGATATTGCCGTGTGAGTCAAAGTCATGCATCAAAGGGCAGCTGCATCCAATGCAAGCCTTTTCATCTTCTGACTGCGATAAACATCTTCCAGTATCATGTGCGTTCGTCGGCTTGAAACCGAGAATAAACCGCACTTGCAGTCTGATGCCTCCTCAAATACCATGCACATCTAGATCATCAAGGCATGCGTGTGCAGCCGCCATTTTGCTGAAGGACCAGAAACGAAACTATGGCCTTGTATGTGGCATGAACAGCCGTCAGGTAACCCCAGTACTATCTTTCATGTAACCACTATCACAGAGCGAGTAAGAGCTACAAATCATGGCTACCGCGTTGAGATAGTGGGTGACTGTTTTGCTACGGCTTATTTTCAAACTGCCCAGCTTGACGTGGCCATCGTGACTGGCAGTGGGTGCCGACCTGCCGCCGGACAGAAACGAAGTCATTCAAATCTGTCGCTACTGCCACCGAGCATTCCGCCCGGTCACTGTATCAATGTTCAACGCACCAGCAATCGTTTGTTGGTTGCACGTCGACGCTGTGCTGCCATGTCGTCCACTGCTTGTGATCCCTGGCCTTGGTGTGAGCATATTCAGCGTCCCTGGGAACGTGACCCCTGGCGAATGGAACAAAACATCTCAGGTTGGACAGTTCTTAGTTTCATGCAATGGTGTATGCTGTATACATACATGTACATATGCTGTGTCACGTTTTTGTTAGGGCGCGACACCTCTCATCTGAATGATCACGGCATAACCATAGTTGATGTCTGGTGTTGATGTCGATCTGCCACGTGTGCGCCCCATGATTAGCACCGGTATTCCGCGCAGAAAGCATTCGTGTGTGAGCGCATAAATGCTATGTAAGCATGTGAGCACGAATAATGCGTATCCATTATGTCACGTTGGATGATGTCAGTGGCTGAGGAGCACATCGCATTCGCATTCGAACGTGCTCTGAAATGATGACAGCTTGGTTGCGTCACCATTGCGCCCGCGTGCGTCATTCGCTATCCGCGTTGTGGTTGGCGGTTAGTATGTGGAAGAGAACACGTGACCGACAGGCGGAATAGGCGAGCAGCATGCCGATGTAGGCCACGTGTTAGCACTCACATATTCACAGTTGATTATTTGCCTTGAAATGAACATTTTGTGTCTGAGCGCGTAATGAAACGTGTAGGCTAGGGACGTTACATGGTGAGGGGGCTGTTCCCCGGATTTGTTTGTAGGTACTCTTGTTGAGCTGCGGTAAAAGGTTTAATACAATCCGCGTATGCTTATTACATGATTACGCTTAGAACGTGGGAAGGCCGGCAATCTTACTGAATGCTACGGAACGCGGACAATTGGAATGGTGTACAGGTTAGAATATGAGCTCAGAGTTCTTACCGATCACCAACATACCACGAGGTACTGGTTAACACGCGCCAGGCCGGCTAGATACCCTTCGCTCGGGTGGGGTGGGGGAGGGGGTGAATTTGACCCCCTTGAGATCTCGGGAACTAAGAAAGCTAGAGACACCAAATTTACAGGGTGTGTTGACCTGTACGTGAACTCACTTAGGTCAAATTTTAGGCTCCTAGGTAATGGCCTTCAGATCAAAAAGGTAGGTTTAAGCCGATATACGATTCTATACTAATAAATGCACGACACTCACCCATCTAAGCCGTAAGGTTACGGTGACAATAACGAGTATCATACTACAAATTTTCCTAGCGCGAACACCCGGCACCACGACCATGCACGAGCCGCACGAACATCCTAGACATTTACACTCTCGCGTACTAGCACGCGACGCACGGCACTCCTCGGGGCTGGCCGGAACACAGATAGCAAGTCGGAAGGTATGAAATAAGTTTACCGGCGGCCATTGGCGTTCATCACAACGAATATAGCTTTTTTCCTACATAAAACATACCTGTTTTCAGGTTACAAGAAGCCTTATGTACTATGTTCTTCCGAATGCATGTTGCTTTTATCCCGTTCACACATGTGTGGCAAATCCTGCTCCAAAATGGACATAAGCTTCATATTTGCGTGATTCCTTCGCTCTGCCTTTCTACAGCTTTTTGGCAAGCCTGATGTAGCGTCAAACCGAGAGCAGCCGACACAGCCGGCAGACCTCGCCCGGCGTTCTCGGTATCCATTCTCACAAAGTACAATGGACGTTTTGGTTTAACTTCGCTCCTTTGACTGCAGATCAAGAGAAAAGGTATCGATCTCCCCATTTGCCATATCAGGACCGTCTTCGTTGCATCCATGGGTTTTGCCGAATGGTTATGTTGTATGATGCCAGCAGTTATGGGTTTAAAGTACAGTTCTGTGACATCATCAGGGGCGGTAACAACGCGGGGGACATGGGGGATGCGTCCCTCCCAACATTCATGACGTGGGGGCCGTTCTCCATAATCTCAGGAAGACCCGGAAACGTCGAATGCTTGAAGACGCGTTCTGGAGAAGCGAGTTGAAGACCCAAATTTCACAAATTACGCCAAACGCACCTGACACAACTCTTGCGCCGCCCGAGGCGGTTGCGCACCGACCACGCACGCGCCAACTCGCTCGCCAGGAGCTCCTCGCGCTGTCAACGGAACGGCGCGCTGGCCCAGTGCCAACGGCCCTTTCCAATGTTTCTGGACAGCTGGCCCGCGGGAGGTAGAGCTTTGTCTGTCTTCACAGCGAACAGGCCCCCCAGAGTTGAGCTGACACCCAACCTGCAGTCGGCTGGGTCCTGCACTGCGTAGCTTGGTCCCCAGTACTCTGTCGGCTCTGTGAAGTAAATGAAACTAAAAATTTTGAAAAAATAACGCAAGTATCTGAAACAAGAGCTGTTGGACTACGTTTTGCCAAAAGCATCTTGCCATATTACAAATTTCGCTTTAACTTTCATATGAAATCAGACAGTCATCACAATTCAGAGAGATCGGCGTGTTTGCGAGGACATATATTCACAGTATCTGTCATACAGCCACGGCCTTGTCTGTAACAACATTAATGTGTCGCCCCGTCTTGCGAAGGTTACTGGTCAGAACTGTGCATACTTCACAATGTAAGCGTAAAAACTTAATGTTTTTAATCGGCACAACACAGACAGGTTCATACAATAAAGTGACTTCCCTTCAAAATGACGAGGCAAGCTCGCATCAGCTTATTTACCACTCTCATGGGGTCTTCCGCGCTAATTCAATCCATTTTCGTCATCATCTGCCCCGATAGGATTTTGGTAAAACTTCTTCCGTGGGGCTTCCTCTACCTCCCAAAACAACTCCAATAGCACTTACACCGATTGGAGCCACTCGGGGTAGCGATGACGGTTTTTGACATTTCACGGTTGGAGAAAGGTACATTTTCTTCATTATAGACCCAAAACTCAAAGTCGAGATGATGACCCTTTGCCATGGTTACGTTTTATACACTAAGGTACCCAAAAACAAGGATATAAACGATAGGTTAAGCTCCAAAAATTTCTCAGTATAAGCATTCTTCTTGGATTTCGGACACACTTTTTTGTGAGGAAGGTTTTTGACTTCGTTGCTTGCTTGTTTGGATTGTATTCCCCTTCGGCCAGTCATCACCATTTCAGGTTTACTGGATGAAAGAAATCGGAAAACGGTGAGAGGAAACCACACGCACCTGGGGGGGGGGGGGGGGGGGGGGGGTACATCTGCCAAGCATGAGCCCGCACAGGGACCCCTTTGTGGAGTATGTACTGGGCGCTCAGGTACCCCGAGGACGCTGAAGCCCACCGATGGCTGGTACAATCGTGTTGTAAAGACTCAGGGCAAAGCGAAAATGAGAATCATAAGGATAGCAAGATAACACAGTTTGCATGTAACAACGGCTCCCCAAGCGCCGCTGCTCTCGCGCTGGGCGTCTGACGCGGTCTGGGGCGGCATGGAAGGGCCGGCGGAGAGGCAGCCTTTGTCTCACAGTCGGCCACAGCCTAGTCAGCGGTTGGTTCACAGTCGGTCATGATGCGCGCGAACTTCACATGTGTTATGGCCGACTTCAAGGGGGGTCTGCTGCGGTATGAACGCGTTGCGTATGTCCTGTCTGGGTGATGCCTGTTTGCAACACAACTGGTCAAAACACTGCCTCTACATGCAAACTTCTGGAAGGACGACATGACTACTGAATGTCATGCCCCTTGAATGATGGCTTTTCTAATTTTAAATAGGTTGTGCGTTATTTTAGATAAGGTACCAAAACCAGGATCTGTATAGGAATGTTGTCGATAATTTCTTTATTTTTCATTTCGCTGATATCTTACATTCTTGCATGGGTAATCACCTGTTGACTCTAGCATTATTAACACCAAACGAAAATGTAACGCATTTGGCTCCAATGTCTCAGTCAACACCTTGACCATCCTGTTATGCCAGCCGCCTGCATTTGGCTCCAACGTCTCGGTCAACACCTAGACCATCCTGTTACGCCAGTCGCCCGCATACGCCCCGGAATGCTAGCCCTCCCGCCGATAAAAACCCTGCACAGCATTTGCAAACGTAGAGCAGAAATCGGACAAAGTCCGGAGGTGACGATCTGTCTGTTGGTCAGCATTTGAAAACTGGCTTACGCATGGAGTCCCTTCACTGCTCTATCTATTTGAAAACTGGCTTACGCATGGAGCCCCTTCACTGCTCTATCTATTTCGTCACAAAATGCCTTGTCCGCGGCATGTTGCGAAGAAGTGCTAAATTGAAAACCTGCTATTCGCTGTGGCGAAAGCGCGTGCTCCGTAAGTTATATTTATTTCTATATTGGACATCTGATCCGTAAGTGAGGTGATGCACGTTTTGGAGTCAGCTTCATTCCCGTCTCAACATTTCAGTTGTCACTTTTTGAAAAATGTATACTGCTCTTGATCAACTGG
Organism: Pollicipes pollicipes; assembly: GCF_011947565.3. Classification (NCBI taxonomy): domain Eukaryota; kingdom Metazoa; phylum Arthropoda; class Thecostraca; order Pollicipedomorpha; family Pollicipedidae; genus Pollicipes; species Pollicipes pollicipes. Next base: position 27,690,030 of record NW_023596921.1, read on the forward strand.
TCATTGCACAAAATTTTTGAGTTATCATTTTCCTGCCGTCTTTTATTCTAATACCCGTGACAAACGGATGCACTAGTGCCTGCACCGTGTCTCAACGAACTCTTTAACTGGACTTAGACCCTTAAACGAGTCATAGCCTGGAAAATTCCGAATACAATAATCACTTCTTCCTTCAAAGATGCTTCCAAGCCTCTTAAGCACGCGCAACACATTTTGCGCTCCAGTGATGCTCTGGCAGGTTTGATGTGTTCATCATGATCATCATCTGCGTCCGTTTTCTCAACAAAAAATTGCAGCCGTTTGATGCCACGTTATTGGTTTTATGCGGTCCATATAAGCCCATAGTTTGTGTGTCTGTATGCATTTTTTGTACGCGATCCATGTAAGCCATGCATCCAGATCCAATGCGGTGCTGGTACCGCTCCCTTTGGCCAAGAATGTGTTGTATGTGCCGAGCTGGTCGACGAGTGGTCGTAATCTGACGGTATTGTTGCGGACTGCCCAGACTGAAGAGGTTCCTCAGCATCAAGTTTCCTGTAATCTGTGCTTAGGGTTTCCCCGCTTTCAGCGGACTGTGTCGACTGTGGTGCTCGGATGTTTTGCAGCCGACACTCCATACTGTAGTCCTGCAAGATGTGCGGACGACATCCCCACGATCTTGACACAGTTCAGCCTCTCGAACTCTCAAAATCAATTCTAAAAAACTGGTTCTGACACGCACGCCTGAATCCCCCCTCCGAGGATCGGATGAACGGCTCTGTGGAAAAAGCGGGTGGTGCTATGGTTTCGCATTAAAGTCTATTGTCTTGTAACGTTTATGTGTCTGAGGAAAAAAACAGGTGCTTTGAGATGGCAACCTGCAACAAAAGATCTGTTATCGCTACGTTGGCGATTTTTTGTGGATGTCCGAGACACTTAGCATTTCCAACAAGTAAAGCTTGTTTTGAAAATTTGCTCAGCCCTGATTTTGACGTAACAAATTATCAACCATCAAATGGCACTGAGGCGACTTGAGGGTAATACTTAAACCAGCTCCTTTGTGACCAGAATTATGATTATAAAGGGGATAATAATGATACGAGGAGGTAGATCACTAAATGATGGACGCTTTGGCGGACGCCTGATAATGGTTCGGTAGGTGCACGCCCACCTGGTCTATAATTCTCAATATAAAATTCTCGCATACCTCCCCAGTAAGCTGCAAAGCAGTTAGACAATATGAGGCGCGGCAAAAGTCGTGGTGGTTGTTCCTTACATAGGGACCTAGACGGGCCTGCTGAGTGAAGACAGGCACGGGCATTCGCTGTAAATATTTGAACTGCACATGTCCGCAATAGACAAGACAATCATCACCAGTTAATCGGCCTTATGTACATGGCCGTGTTTTCCTTTAAAGCTGGGTTTCATTCGTCAGGATTGGTGCATGCAGTTTGAAGAATACCTTGCCTGGAATTGGCACTGAAATCGTGCCCGACACGAAATTCTGTGGTATCCTATCCTATGCAGCCCTATGCAGACTGTTGCCCTTGAGACCTTCTGCGATACAAAATTTTACCCTTGACAAACTGTTATTATATGCGGACCTTTGCACAGGACAAACTTATGCCATACGAACTTTGCCATAGACGATCTTTCGTCCTGAAGGAAATTTTGTTCTGAAGAAAGTGGAAAAATGGAAAATTGAAAGATAGAAATTCAGACTTCTGCCCAAGAGGAGCATTTTTCCGTGCAAGCTCTTACCCTAGACGAGGCTCTGGCACAGCGTTTGCTCAGACATTTTTTGCCTGAGACGAACTTTTGCCCCCAACGAGCTTGATGTAGACGATCTCCTGCCCTAGACGAATTATTGTCCAACGATCTTTGCCCATATCAAACGGTGGCCCTACGGACTAGCCCAACAATTTTTTTTCGACAAGCTGTAGCCCAGAAACCGTTATGCCCGGTGACAAACACCACGTTCTGCTCTGTGTGTAGTTGTCTTTTTCGTGCAGCTAAGCGCTTCAAAACATGGCAAATAATTTCTTTCTGAAAAACGCTAACGCGTCATAAATTTTCCAAGTAACCATAACCTTAGATCCACATACGACGCAAACAAATGTCCCAATTGAATTAATGTGTCTCAGCCGAATTTTTTTTAAAAATGGAGGTGCTTACCTCAAACGCACCTTGACATGACCTGATTTTGCAAACAACTTGAACTGCGTTTATGTCAAATATTTACTGCGTCGTTCCTTATACAGATGGCTTCAAGACTCAGAACAAGACCAGGTGTGTATTATTTTGTTACGTGCATTTCTCTCAGAAATGTTGCTTACCGAATGGTAGATCCATATATCTTTCAGAAGTATTTTCTTTTCTGCTTTCTAGGCAACATCGTCAAGGAGGTTGTCATTGGACAAGAATGCGGGTGGTCTACTACTACTGAAAGCCAGTTTTTCATTCACTGAATGACCCATATTTCATTATCCACCTCGATCTCCTCTTCCCCCACCTCCTGTTTACCACTTTGCTATCCATTAACCTCTACCATGTGTTCTACACACGGGACATAGATATGATGTATATTTGTAGATCCCAGGCCATAGAGACAACGCAGAGAATGAGCGGGCCGATTGACCAAAGAAGCTCTGACCCTCACATCACGGCCAGCTCTAATTATCGGGCCACTTTAAAACCATTATTAAATACAATCATAAAACTACTAAAACCATTATTTTCAGCTTGATAAAAAAAGGCGATGGCAATAGACAGAAAGCACTTCGACTCAACTTCGCACCATGTTACCAGATGCTTGCTTGGCCACCACCAAGTCAAAAACATTATTTGGAACAAAGGGCGGTGACTGGCCTGCGACTTGGACACACTCAGACAACACAAGTTATCTATGTACGCTACAACCTCAACCCCTATGTCATATTTGCTACTCCATGCTACTTCCACCGGATATCAAGGTCTTTTTATCACACCTGTCCACTAAACAGCAGTGGGGAGCTTTGCATGCCTGCGACGCTGACGTCCCTGTCCACGGGCGTCCGTGAGCTGGAAACACCAGGTGACTCTGTATGTACCTACTTCCGGTTTTCTAACTCCCACCTCTAATTGGGACGGATAGCCAAGGCTGACGCGCCGAAAAGGAGCGGGCTGATGCCGCCCAGGTTGCCATGCTTTGCCGACCGTCCGTCGGGTGGCGCTGCGTCCGGGATGGAGGATGGCGGGACGAGCGTCACCCGCGGAGTCGTGTCGCACACGCTTCCGGCTGTCATTCGCTGCCCTGCACTGCTGGGGTCTGCTCAACCACCGAGCCCGCTGCCCGCGTCAGCCCGACACCGAGCCGGCCCGGACCATCGACCTCGGGCTGCCGCCAGCCGGGACCCCACCGGAGGCGTTGCCGCAGCGGCCACCTGCTGCCGCCGGCTCGCCCCCGGACTCATCGCGGTCCTGGCTCGGCGCGCAGCTCGAGCGAGTCGCCACTGTCACTGTCGCCGGCCGATGACCCCGGTTCGCAGCGGCGCTTAAGAAGCACACATACCGATTACGCCAGTGGACTCTCCACCATCTCCCGCAGTGACGCCGGCGAGTGCTTCAGTGATTCCACGCGTGTCACTACGGTACCGTGTGCCGTAGCATCCGGCCAAGCCGGCCAGCCCTGCCCACGCAGCCGCGTATATCGCCGTCGCGCAGTGCACCGGTCCCCGAGCTGGCGTGGTGGGGCCGGGCTCGCCGCTGGAGCGGCAGCGCACGACCAGCCGGCCGGCGTCTCCGTCGCCGCTGTTGGTGTCGCTGGCGTCCCCCGTGGACTCTCCATCGAGGGTGACGCCACGCCAGGAGTTCCTGAGCTCTGCTGACAGTGAGCTCTGCCCTTTCGCGGCGTCGATTTGCCGGCTCCGTCGACGCCACCGCGAGTGGTGCGGCGTCGACTGGCGGCGTCGGCGCAGACGCTGGCGGCCATCGCATCGCGACATCGCATCGCATCGCGACCGACCGCGACCAAGCGGCCCTGTTCGGAACCAGGCACAGCGAGAGCCAGTGTCGTCCCAGGCTCCCCCTCCCCCGCCCCCAACGTCACCGGGCCAAGTACTGCCAACTAGAGATAAATCCAGCTGGCAAGCCGCCCTGACACTCTGGAAGGGAGGGGGGGGGGGGGGGGGGCTCGCTCGACGCATCCCGGCCCCTGTAATCTTCCGCCTCCGACCACATCCCCTTTTGAGTCTGCTGAGGGGATGTTCGTCGGGAATTGCAGCCATTAGGATAAAGGACTGAACCGCGATGTCATTTGGAAATAAATGACTTGTTAAATAGATTCAATCAAGTGTTAAACTAAAAATAATATATGCACTCCTGGAGCGCCATTAATGTGAACATGTCACGAAATGCCAGTGGTCACATGACAGAAACCTCCAGTCTGCTATGGAACATGAAAGGTTTTCCGGCCAACTTATCCGATTTGCAGAGACCTCTACATTTCAGGACACCAGCTATGGTATGCCTGCAGCAAAACAAGCTCGCCCCTAATGCTATTCACACTCTTAAGGGTTATGGTTCGTTCCAGAGCGCTATTTAGCAACACGCCGTCGCCCGTGGCGGCAAAGCGATATTGGTCCACCATGTAGTCCCGTGCATAAGCATGCCCCTCCAAACTATGCTTCAAATAGTCGCGGTCAGGTAGACCTCGGCTCACTAAAACCATCCGTTTGCTCTGTATACCTCCCACCTGGGGACGATCTTGGGATATCGACACTTGAGTTCATATTTTATCAACTACCGCACCCATTTCCTGTGGTCGGTAATTTCAGCTCGCGTAACTGAGCGGGGCGGGAAAACGCCTCCCCCCCCTCCTCCCTCTGCCCCCGCCTCCCACCCCCTGCACTGTCCCTGCTAGTTACTAATTGTGTTATTTCGGAAGCAAAACATGGGAACTACTTTCACATATCCAGGACCCCATCTGGGCTACCTGAAATTATGGGCAAAAACACATTTTTCCCAATTTAAAGACCAGGAGGTAGTTTGCTCCCGTTGCTCCACCCCTCCCGTCCCCCACCCCTGCAATCCCCATCTGCTACGGGGCTTTCCAATGAAGAATATGGAAAATAACTACAATGACAGCAATTGAACCATATCATAGGTAGCCAGCCCGTCATGACAATTTGTGTAAGGTTGGAATTGCTCTAAATCAACTGGCAGAGAACAAACAGGTGACAATGACACCCATCGCTCGGCTGTCGCCAGCGGGCGTGAATCACGTGCGCACCGCACTTGGGGTCGGGTTACGGCATCGACGCTTCTCGTTCCAAGCCAATCTCAGTTGCTAGTTGTGTACTGAGGGCGCGTGCATGTGTGTGAGTGGAGGGCGAAGCGAGTGAAGGGAGCGGTCTGCACCATCCGGCCATCTACCAGCGGATGACCTGCTCAGTGGATTTGACTCATCGGCCGGCCATCATCGCGGCCGTCCGATCGTCATCATCATCATCATCATCATATCGGCCGCATACATCTCTACGTCCGGCGCGAGAGGCGTTGTGCTCCACTGGTTCCAGGGAATACTCCACATTGCAAGGTATTAAAGCAAGCATCAGATATGATGAAATAATCTCACTTATAACTTTTAGTATACTTTTAGATGGAAAAGACTGCTCTTGACGTCAACATTTTTTTATTTTACATTTTGGCCCTTTCTCGTGGCGTTCATGCATATTATCAGAAGTTGTAAAGGGAGTGTTCCACACTTATATGGGATTTTGAGCTGAAACAGCTATATTGAAGACCTTCCGGTGCTGTTTACAGCCCTGCCCTTTGTAAGACCTAAGCCCCTCTGCTTTCTGAGCTACACGCGAAGGAAAATGGGAAAGGTGCATTGGGGAGAGCATTTTAAAGTCATCTTACATTGTATATGACGTCATAATAACGTCATTCAAATCCTGTCATTATATAATCCGTGCGGCGATCATACCGGCGGCGCCCCTACCTAGCGTTCGTTCGCTCCTAAGCACGATTCCCAGATATAGCGGCTGTCAACTGACTCTCAGTGTTGTGCAAGGAGCGATGACGTAACCAAACCATGACGCAGTGAGGAGTGTATTTACCAAGTGAGAACTGTGCTGTCCAGAGCAGTCTTTTCAACTTAAAAAGTATACCAATAGTTATAAGTGAGCTTGTTTCATCAGATGCTTGGTCCAGTATACTCAAATATAAAACATTTCAATGAAACTGAATATGAAACAATTTTGAATGATACTGAACGCCATAACGCTAGGTTACAACGCTAACGCTATAACGCTAGGTTAAAACGGAGCTTGATATTTGCTATGTTCGACAACTGACCACGTTCCGAGGTGGACAGCGTCGGGACACCAGCTTACTTGTTTTGAGTTTTGGAACCACCAGCCTCTCAGTGATTCTCCTAGCTGGTACCTCCGGTATTAAATCAGGGTATGCATAACCAATCTTCGCAGGTGCTTCAAATGGTAGCGGTTTGGGTACGGCATGAAGTATTGCAAATAGAATGTGAGGTGGCTCAAGCGTGGCGAGACCCCTCACATGGGATCTGCATACACATCGTCTCCAAAATTCCTCATCTGTGGGAGCGTTGATCGCAGCACCAGCTCTTCCCAGCGCATGACATGGCAAAACGAAAACGAAATCTGCTGTGAAAGGACTAAGACAAGTGTGTGTCACCAGCGAGCACGACGCACTGTCGGGGAACAAAAATGTTTTAGCTTTCGACAAAATCAGACGGGCAAAGAGCGAAAGTAAAAGAGGCGTCACATGGTACGCAGACAAACCCGATCCCAAACGCAAACAAACCCGATCCGAGTCCCGGCCGCTGAAAATTTTTGCATCTCTTTCCCTCTCAAAACATCAAACAAACCCATCAAACTCGTTCCCTTGAGCCGGCCCTGACCAGGCGCTAGGAAGCACAGCCCTCCGTGGTCTACCGTCCCCAGGCCGACCGGCGTTAAAGCCCTCCGGCTACGAACGGTCGGCAGCCGGATCCCTCTGGCCGCTACACGAACGGCCCCTCCCCCCCCCCCCCGCCCTCCTCTCCTGAACACAAAACCTGCCGCAACACGCCCGAGCGGCGACCGCCGGTCCCGTCCGCCAGTGAGGGTGGCGATGAGACGGTCTCGGTCCATTTCGTTCGGCCGATTCCCATCGGTGGGGATGGTCCATTCACAGTTGAATGTCTTTGTCTACAGTGGAATTGTCGCTGTCTGATTTCAAAATGGGCTGAACTGAAAGTAATTTTTGTAACATTAGCTCCAATCATTATCACCGTACAGGACACTTGGTTTCGTCCTACCGACTCATGCAACTTTAAAATGACTATTCTTCTATTCTTGTATTGTTCTTCTATCATTCTTCTACTAATACCACTATTCCAAACGGGCGGTGAGCGTCACCAAGTTGGGATGGCGCTACACATCAAATATGAAATAACACACAGGCACCTTTCATTCACCACATCTCTCCAAGCTGATGCATGTTTTCTGCGACTTTATGGCTGCAACATCGATGTAAGTACTGCGTGCGTTCCCCAAATTATGATAACGCGCGGATCTCACGGCAACTGAATCACCTAGTCACTTTCAAAACCCTTTTCTCACCCTCGGCGATCTTAATGGTCACAGCCCAGCTTGGAGTAACGGCACTCAGGCTGTCAACCACCAAGTACATTTGGTTGAAGACTATTGACACTCATAATTTAGTCCTGTTAAACAAAGAAACAGCACTTACCGCCACCTCCCACTGGCATCAACACGGTATGGAGACGCGGGACCATCGTGGCCTGCGCTTATCTTTTCCAGTTGTACACCTGCCCCTGGGCTGTGAAAATTTTCCTGAACTAAAAACTTTATTCTTATCAGTTTATTATCTGATGCGTCCCCTATATGGGGTCCAGAATATTAAAATGATATGCTGTCAGCGATGCCAATACAAATACCTGCATGTTTGTTAGTCTCTTGCGGTATTGCCGGTCGGCACCAGAGCCCGCACTAGCTGCTAGCGCCGCTCCTTTGTCTTTGCGCTGGTGCTACTTATGAAAGGCTGCTCACAAAGCGAAGACGCATCGTCTCCTATGCGACAAGGCGCTCTATGTTCGGGTTCTTTTCCTGATCACAGCTTCTTGCAGCGACGTTCAGATGCGACCCATCTTTGAAGCAAAACAAACCAAGGAGCGGAAATGGAAAATGCACCAGCTAAAAGCAAAATAAAGATAATTAATAATGCACAACAGCCTTTGCACATTTCGGCAACGGACAAAAGCGCATCGACCAACCAGTTCAAATAAATTTATTTTCACCAACAGTGCGTGCCAATAGTGGAAAGATTAACATCAGCGGTTGGTTGTAGAAGCAAAGACGACACTGAGCCTGCGCCAGAAAACACCCCAGAAAAGTGCACATGCTACTTATTCTTGCTTGAAACAACAGCAAAGCTCGCGACTGCGGCCCTCAAAGCTCCCGTTCTACCACGGAACAAAAGTCTATCACCATGTGAATGGCCGGCGGCTGTCGATATCACTATTGCATGCCCGCCGGGTACGTGTCTGTCAGAAACGTGACTTTCTTATGCATTTATGTATGCACACATCATTTTCTTGACTTATTCAGGCATTCAGACATCGCATAGCCCGGACAATCGTCGGCTGCCCGCGCTGCTCCTGCTCCCTCTTATCTTCTTTCCTGCTCCATCCTGAATCCTCGCAACGCCCTGCTTGTCCGGGGCAGGCTGCATTCGCTAGCCAGGAGTGGGCCGAGAGCCCCCTAGAGGGGGATCCCAACCGGGCGCCCGGTGCAGACCATGCAGAGGAGTCCCTGCGCGACCTGGGGCTCGACCGTTGACCCCCACGTGCATTTAGACCCTCCGCGCCCTTATCTATTCCCGTACATCTTACCGTCTTGAACTGATAGTTACTGGTTGAAAGGCTCTAATCAAAATATCCAGATAAAGATGGTGTTAGAATCTTGCATGATCTGCACAACATTGGTTGAGAGCAAATTGACGGCCGTTATCCGGGATATCCTGCTCACGACAGCGAGCTATGAGCGAGTTGCCAATTTTATTTTGCTTGATCTTAAATGCCGCATGGCTAGTGGAGTGGCGCGATTTGAATCACGTTATTATGGCGTCATGGATGCCTGGGTAAACTTGGAATAGTCTGCCCATCTTCGCGGGCGTGTAGATAAGCAATTAAACGGTTTAAGGTCTAAAGAAGGGCAGGACTGTGAACTGCACTGAATGATATTCAAGATGGCTATTGCCGGTCACACAAATGTGGAACACTCCCTTCATGTTACGGCCATTCGTGCACCGACATCAGGGTGACTGTGTCAACTCCGACTCACGGTAACCTGGTGCTGCTGCTGGCTACTGTGCACACGCTGGTGCCAGCTGTTGTCTTAACTGTGCGCCCACCGCCCGCCCGCCGGCAATGCGTTGGTGCTGCCGGGCGACCGATCAGCTGGCTCTGGCGGCCGTCCGCGCCGCACCAGGCCGCGCAGTCGTGCGCCCGGCATCGGGACGGATACCTGCGTGCTGTTCCGAGAGCGGGGCTGATCATCGACCTGCTCGACAGGTAAAGCATTAAGCCCAATTTACTGGACCTGCTGACCACCCCGTCACCAGACAAAAGTAATTCTTCATTGATTGAGAGGGTGATGACTGGGAGATTTTAAGGCCCATCACGCTGTCCATAGGCCCTATGTTGCTTCCGGGGGGCCTTTATGTCCAATCGCAAGGTTAATACGGTCCTTAAGGAGCCCTCTAAGATGCTCAAAATTTATTTGCATTCGCTCGGAGTGCTCTGCGCTGTTTCTGGACCCTTTCTGCTAACGTTCCGGGACACTCTTGTCAATCAAGAGACTCTCCATGGCCTCTTCCCATTCGCCTGACAGGCTTTGTATGTTACAGCCGGGGTATATAGCCTCGTGCGTTAACTTGTCGGGGTATTCTCGGCTGCTCAAGAGTCCTTCACGTTGGTCCTGGTTAACCTACCGACAAACTGGGGATGTGCCCATGGTCACTTTACAATGGTCTAGAGCCCGTTCAATCCTCTGTCACCTGCTTACGGGCGTACGCTGTTGTCGTGGGGAGGGGAGGGGGCTGTCTGTTTACGTGCTCGGGTACACTCGATCGTTCTGGGGCCCTCCGCGTTGTCTTGGATGCTTTCTATCTGAATGTATGCCGTTATGCTCCTTTCGGGGGCTACCTGATGACCTGTTCGGGAACACTCCACCTTTCGGGAGTTCTTTGCACTGGATCTTCGGTACTTTTTATTTGAATGAAAGACCCTACGTTCTTGTCAGGGCCCCTGTCTGATAAGCTACTCTGGCACACTCGATCGCTCTGGGTGGTGGTCTTCCGCATTGTGTGGTGGGTATTTGTTATTTGAAAGCAGGACCCCCCACGCACTTATCGGGACTCCCATTCGTGAACTTGCTCTAGCACACTCGATCATTACGGGGCACCCCATGTTGTGTCTTGGATATTTCTTTTTTAAATGAACGACGCTATGTTCTTGCCGGGGCCCCATCTTCCATGCTGCTCGGGCCGGTTGCGGATACAGCTCGGGCCGGTGGCGGATACAGAGGGGAGGGGGCATAGGACCATGCCCCCTTGTGCTCAGAGGGACCAATAGGCTCCGAAGGGACGCAGTTTTCTAACACTGAGCACAACAAAATTAAACGGCTTTTGGAGATGAACAAGAACAATCGTAAGCAAAAGTGAAGAGTCCATGACCAGACAAAGTTGTTTCTTCGCTGATGGAGAGAACATATACATAGACACAGACGTGTATTTGGGCTATCCACGGTGGACTTGAAGCTATTAAAATCCATCGCCACAGTATTCAACAAGGCGTAACTGGCTGCAAATAGAGTCATACACATACGTACAACTCATAAACATGCACACAAACGCACGTGCTTGCGCACGCATACACGGCTCGAACCACTCCGTTGTCAGGATGGACGTTAAAGCAGTCTGAGTAGTCTATAAAGTGGAAGTCGAAGCGGACGTAGTAGGTGGTGCTTCAGTGCACGGCCAAACCTTGCACTGGAAGGTCGTATCAGGTCACGGGGGAGGGAGCTATACTGGGTGGCAGCAAGACAACACAGGTGCCTCCTCCCCAACTCGGCGCGTGACCAAGGGACTTGTATGAGCGGTCAACGTGTGGTATTTGACTGGGTCATCCGGAGAGAGCCAGCCGATTCCTGGAGCAGATGCGAAACCCGACGTAACGTTTTACGCCCAAGGATTACTTTTGCTGCAAGGTTCATAACATTTTGGATGTGAAAGACATTTTTAGTGTTATTCCCACAAACCGAAAAACCGTATTGGATCTGCGAGAGGACCAAGGCGCTCACCAGGACGAGTACGACACGGGGGGCAAGCAAGACACCTCAGATGTGATAGACCAGATCTGTGTACTATTATACTTAAGGAACAATGACCACACATAGGCTAAATGGTAAGGAATTTTGAAGTGGACTTTTTACACAAGGACGCAAAATCACCTATAGGCCTCACATGGGTGACGCCAATTTCGCCTGCTAACGCATTGGGCCCGACACGCGTGCACTCCCGTAGCCTTATTTCAAAAGCAGCAGCTCGCACGGACATGAAACTTGCACACCGCACACCCAGATAGACAATCGCATGGGCCATCGGGTAGTAGTAAGTTGGTGGTGCCACGTCACATGTGGCACGTGCGCACGGAGTGAAAACGTTAAGTTAGCTGTTTTTGATTGCTTTTTATGTGCGGATATTATATATTGTCCGGATATATCTGCACTGCTGGGTAGAGAGCAGTGCGCGTAAAGGTGTGAAGTGTTCACCGACATTCACAATTGAAGTGGCTACAATTTCAGTGTGCATCGCAAGTTTGTGCGCCGTACAGTTACACTGCAAATAGTAAGACAAGTTGCATGCGGCCAATCTTTAAAAGTCTGCGCCAAATACAAGCCGCTAAAATTATGAAGCTTTGTTGAATCTACACCAGTACATTCACCGGTTCACTCTGACTTTTTCCATCCTTTTGTTGATCATGTTTTCCAATGGCTCGCTCGCAGATGAGGCTAGACTAAGATTAGACTAGAACGCTCACTAGACTTTGGGTGTCGTCCGCCTACTGCATGACCGTACCTTGAGGCAAAGGCCATTTGCGAAGATGCAGTAGAATAAGGACTGAGTGTCGATTCCTGAAAAACTCCCATGCTCTTAGGCAGCTTAGCACATAATTTGCAGTTCCCGAAACGGTCGGTATTTTCACACTGAGTGTGGTTTCTTAGGTATGCTGAAACCAGGAAGTATGAATGGTGTGCAGACGTATATTTGCCAGTAATTTTGTGTGCTCTGGTACAAGGAAGCATTTGTTTAAGTCAAGGAGTCAGATATGTGGTCGGATATACAGGCCAGCGCGGTTTCCGTTGCATGAGGTGGCCTAAAACCGTACTGATATGAGAAGAGTCACTGATCGCTTCAAAAATGTTGGCATGCCACTGATTGCCTCAAAACAGGGGCGGATCACACGTTTCTGCGCGCCGCCGAGATGTTCATACCAAAAATGGTCATGTGCAATTCCGTTGGTGCCAGTGGTAAAAGTTTGAAGGCGCAGGCTCCAACGCGCGGCAGGCGGCAGGAAAGAACAGGCACCTCGCCTTGTGCTCTCACTTCGCCGGCTGCACGCTGTCTCAAGGGTTTGCTTTTTTCAAATGGTTTGGTGACCGCCCTCTGCAGTGCGCCTTTGGATGTTCCGATGCCAATGCTTCGCGGCGGCGTGCCATGAGGGCTTTAGTTCCGTCGGTCACCGCTGGAGCGCTAGGGCTGCGCATGTGAATAGATCTCACCGGGGCACGTAAATTAAGAATGGGGACAAATGCTGCCAGAAAACAGGCCTACTCGAGCGCAACCGTCTCCGAAGAAAACATAACTCGTAAAATCTGGTTCCATAACACACGACAAAATCGCGACAGTTCACAACGAAAACATCTTAAAGAGAGCTTGAAGCGTTGGTGCTTGAGCAACATATTGAATCAAAGACTAATGTAGGTGCACATTTTCATGCCTCGTCGTCTTGCACGCCACCCGTCCAGGAGCAGAGGAGCTTCGCGCGCAGAGCGTGGGAAAGCGAACCAGCCGGCCATGGTCAAGGCTTCCCCCCACGAACGAACACATCTATCAGGCCGAGAGGCTCAGCTCGACGATCCGACTCGACGATTAGCTCACGTCGTCAAAACAACGCCAGGTGCTTCCCCAGAACAGCCATGACGGCGGCCCCTTCCAAAATCATCCATCGCGCCAAGAAGAATGGAGGCGAGAGCAGGCAGGGTCATCAGAGCGGGGATGACAGGAAGCCACCTGCTCGGTGTTCGCGGTCTCTGGCCGAGTTAGACTTCCGCATTGTCTCAGGGGGTCCTTAACGGTACAAAAAGACCTCTGACCGATATTTCAAGTCATCACCCTACGGACCACGATTCTTTATGTGACCTACAGCCAATCTTGCAGGCCGTTATGCCCTTCAGCCGGGCCTTTGATAGTCTGTTCTGTTGGACCGCCCGAGTCCCTCTTCGGGCCTCATCAAACACTGCCCTTGGTCGCTTCGGGTCCATTGCAAGCATAGGGCCCTCTGTTAGGTACTGGGTACCACTGATAGATACAGGTGCACCAACCAGTATAAATCACTGGCTCCAGCTTTGTAGCTTATGGGAAGTAGGCCCTCTGGCCTACTTCCCACGGTCCGCTCCTATACCAATTCGGAGCGGACTGTGTAGCACTGGTGGTGCCTGACCGACATATAGACATATATCAGCTCAGGATGCCCCTGATCGGTACAAAGGGCCCTCTGACTGTCATTCAATGGTCAGTCTCCGCAGACTGCCACCCCTAAATAACACACCGACCAGTCCTTCGTACTCTTAGACCTTCCAATCGAGCCCTCGATGATCGAACCCGTTGGGTCCTCCAGGCTCTTGGGGCTCCTCCAACATTGCCTCAGACCGATTTGGAGCCCTTTGCCAGCACAGGGTCGCCGTTAGGCGCTGTGGGGCCGCGAGCAATGTTAATCGCTGGCTCCGGTTTTTTTACCTGCTTGAGGAATGGGCACTCCGGCCCCTGCCATGAAGCCGACTGTGCGTTTCTGATGGTGTTTGATCCGACATATAGCCTGTTACCGACTCAGGGGCCCCTGATCCGTACAGGGCCCTCTGGCAGGGATTGAAGTGACCGGACCTCCGAATGGCCTTTTGAACCCTTCGGGCCCTCAAGTCGGACGACTAATTGTGGATCCCGAGGGGACCTTCGGGCCTCTCGGATACGAAGCGGGGGCACATAGCCCAGTGCCCTGCCCTCCTCTGCCCACGCTACTGTTTCAGTAGCAGCATCATTAGCCGGTTCTAGAGCTTCCAAATTCTATCAAATATTGGAAATATTGGGGACAGAAAAAACTCTGGCTATGCTAGCGATGTGTTCTGCCGGTGGGTGTACCAACATCGGCCCTCTCCCGAAAATGGGGATGGGGAGGAGCCCAGAATGGATAGCTCATTCTGGTCCTATCATCTGGGCTCATCTACGTCCCCTTATGGGCCTAAAATAGGATCATCCTCTCCCAGATCTTTTCGGGCCATGTTCTCAGGTCTAAGAGCAAAAATTGATCTTTCCGGACTTGACCTGTGACTTGTCTGGGCATGAAAACACGACACTTCCCAGACCTAACGTGTGACATTTTTTAGTTCAACCAGGCGTGGGCTCATCCCGGGCCTAAATGATGAAGGTGCCTTTTCGGCACATGGGATGTTTGTTTACCTTATCAGCTTAATAAATTAATCATGGGGCACTGGGGGCACACGTCTCCACTTTGGTCCAGACGGGCCGCCATCGCTCTTCGGGGCCAACGATCAAGGGTCCGACTAGGGGTCCCCAAGAATTGGCCAGATACTGTATCAAGGGATCCTGGCCCGCGAATGTCCATCAGTGCGCCTCTTGCGCCGATTGGCGGCCCTTGCGGGCAATGAGGGCCAGGCAGTTGATTCGAGACCACTAATTTTGAACAGCCTTTCCCGTGGCGGCCTAAGACCCATTTCCAAGTTCGGGACCGTTTTGGGGCCTACGATTGTCGTTCAGAGGATCTTTTGCATTGGTCGGGATCCCTTAGGCATTGGGGAACCGCTGTGCTGGCCAGGGGAGGGGGGGGGGGGGGCGGTCAGTACGCCTTACAGGGGACCCCATGTTGGCAAGGGCCCCAAGTCAGCAATGGTTCCGTTTACTGAGTAGGGACAGGAATGTGGCCCCGAATAACAGAGAGGCTCTTAAATTGACCAACCCGCTGATAATGAAAGGAGACAGAATAAATGTCAACGATAAACGATGAAACAGTGAAAGAGCACTGTGTCGGAATGGGCCCAAGACTGAGCGTAGCTCTGGACCTCCACCCCACTTTGGTCAGGGGCCGAATGAACTGAACTGGAATCATCTGCCAATTATTGAACCCCTGTGTCGGTAAGCAATCCTTTGGCATCCGGAATCAACTGCTCCGATCTGAGGGCCTCCCGCGCCAGGGAGGGAACTAATGCAATGTGCATCCCTCTGTGGCCCTCGTGATCGACCAGGGGGCCCCAACAACTGTGTCTCCAGAATAGTAGCCGGCAAGTACCCCGGTTAACAAGTTTGGACGGAAATCCCCTTCAGTCTCTGACTGGGAAAGGCAATGGGGTTGCCTAGTGTTCTACTTACGGGGCTCCTACAAAAGGTAAGGTCTACGAAAGGTAAGGGGTCTCCTTAGTATTGAATTCAGTGTGCCCCTCAGCGAACAGTGGTGCCAAATGACGAAAGCTGGACCCAGCGAAATAGGCTGGGCAAATTTGGTGCTTCATCTGGGTGCCTTTTCATCGGGAGCCAGTATCCAGCTGTGTGCCGCCCCCCACTCTCTCTTACCAATACTTTGGCCTTCCCTCTGTTATAAGATGGACCTTGTGGGATCTCAGATAGGCTCCTCTCGAGATTAAGTGTTTAGATGGACCATTAGATGTCATTTCATGATTGAAGATGAAGAGTGCTGCGAAGTCCAAATCATGCTGGTAACGCTTTGTATCAGCGCTATGTTTTTCCTTGCCATTTTCGATAACACCGATGTCTTGACGAGCGCCATGGCACCTCTACTGTTGCGAATGAAAGCACGTTTGTGATTGGCCCAGCAGGCGGTAATAACCTCTTGCCGAGAAGCACATTGGTTAAAATTTGAGCCATCGCGTCACTACAGACCCTGTGATACTTCCTTTTCTAAAGCCAAAGTGCGCCTTGAAGAGCCACTATGGCAAACGCCACAGGGGAAAAGTTAAAGCTATGGTATAACATGTCGTTGAGTCTGCGGGATAATAAATTCGTGTTTGCATATCTTTTTGCCTTAACAGAGTGTTTCAATCCTTCGTAGCAGTTACTACACTTTGATAAATAAGTGCACTGCAAACATAACAGAACAAACTCGCTCGAAAGCAGGACCAATTAAATTTGATTCTTTCATAATGGTGCGCGAGAGGTCAAGTAAGATTTCCACCGCAGGGCCGGTTATAGGGGTGGTAAATGTGTACTTCTTGTCGCCGACCAAATTTTGTGGGGAAAATTATTGCCAGTAGCGTAATGTGATGTCACATGACAAAATGGTCATTAAGTCCATGCCCAGCAGCGTCATCAGTAATCAGCTTACCACCGAAAGTCTCTTTCATCGCTGCAGTTTTCAATATCATGTACATAACCGAAACGTCCAGTCATACACTGCCATTGAACAAATGTCAGGATATGTGCTGTGGCTAGGGAAACAGTTGTACGTGCCATGGACTGACAGGGTAGCCCAATTACAACAGGAGTTTTCTTCCACCCTCGGGACTTAGAGGCCTCATGTTTAAACTCGATCTACGGCTGGATTTGCTTTCCTCGACCCCCCCCCCCCCCCACACCTCTAAAAAGAACAATGAAGAACCTTGACAGCCAAGGCAGCAAAATGCATCGCAGATTCCAAAACAGCAGCAAGCGGCATAGGCAATGACGTCAAATATGGGGGTCTCCGCGAGGCCATGCCCCCTTATGCAGATCTAATGTGGGCTCCGAACCCCATCTCAATCATCACCAAACTATCCACCTTATACCTTAGGCATGCTCCAAGTCTGGCGCGACATGCTTTGACCGGTGGGCGCCTTCCGTCGTATCCCAACAAGTAAATTGCAGTTATTTTTTCAAAAACTTCACATCAGGCGCATAGCTCTTTCCGAACAAGTTACTCGCCATGACAGGGAGAGGGGGCCGATGCGACACGCCCTCTACGGTTTTCTGAGGATACCAATGCGGCATATTGCGCAGTTTTGCTAAAATATTTGGAGGCCTCTGGGGCATCCATTGTGCGCGTGTTGCCACCAAAAAAGGGCCCCACGGCCGGCGGGTGCGGCAGGGGACAAACGACGATTCTGCGGACCGCGCGCGGAGGGTTGGCACTATTACATGACGAAACCCTACCTTATAAATATAGGCTCCAAACAGATAAAACTACATGTCATTGTACTCATGATTAAACAAGGGACACACCTCTTTATGTTTCATGTCACT
This sequence comes from Pollicipes pollicipes, assembly GCF_011947565.3. Lineage (NCBI taxonomy): Eukaryota > Metazoa > Arthropoda > Thecostraca > Pollicipedomorpha > Pollicipedidae > Pollicipes > Pollicipes pollicipes. Next base: position 27,707,619 of record NW_023596921.1, read on the forward strand.
TCACTGCATGATTTCATGTATATGAACATGCAAAGCTGATGGTTGATTCTCAGAAAATTTGACCTTCAACTCGGTCTAGTGGGGTCAGTTAACAGCAGGAAAGCTCTTACCTATCATGAGATCTCACTAAAGACAGTTCGCCGTTTGCTGCTTTTTTGCGAGGCTTTACCTTTATTAGTTTGCAAACGTCAGGGCCCCCCCCCGTCCCCCTCCACCTGTCCCCGGTCCAAAATCGGCGAATCAGGTTGAGGATTAAAAATTGTTGGCTGTCATCTTGTTAATTTATTTTATGTGTGCTGGTGCAAACATCTGCATTTCAGATCATGAAGACCTCAGCTACTACAGGAGAATGGCACATTTCATTACCAGCATCCAAACAATGATAGAAATTCAATGAGGAAGCCAAAAATTGTCATTTGCATGCAAGTTATATGCAAATCTAAAATAATTATCTGGTTATATGTAATGCTTGGCATGTATAGTGCAGGAGTATCAATGCAAATTGACTTCTGGGGGGACTACCGAATATCGATGTTGGGCTGCGCAGTGTCTATGTATCGTTGAAATGAAAATAATTCACATTCCCCTGTATTATCATACCCTCCCGGGCTACCATATGAAATGAACTCCTGTTGGACCTTGAATAAATAGTTTTTTCACCGGCCGCTGCCACGCATTTTATGGTTCGCACCGAACCAGACCATACGCCAGCTGATCCAGCTCCATAAGCACCCCATTTGGCGACGAGGTATTTTTTTCGAACTCGCCGGAGAGTTTACCATACTCCAGCACCCCGTACCTAACCTATACGGCAAGTTATCCGCGTATCGAGGTGAGCCAAGATGGCGATCGCCATATCGCCGCCCGCGTTACCGCCGTTCGACCCTAACGAACAACGCGTGGGTCCGCGATGGACCAAATGGTTATCCCGCTTTGATAACTACCTGATCGCAGCAAGTACCACTGATCCCAACCAAAAGAACGCTCTGTTACTGCATTATACAGGAGAAGCCATGCCCGACATATTTGACGCGCTGCCGACGACGGCCGACGAAAGCGGGACGGATTCATATGGGAGCACGAAAGACGTTTTGACGTCACACTTCAGCCCGAAGAGAAACCTCCAATTTGAAGTGTATACGTTCCAATCTGCGCACCAGGAGAATGGAGATTCTAGATCAGTTCGCAACCCGTTTGCGAATGCTCGCGAAGTACTGTGGGTTTACCAATATAGATCGCGAAATTAAGACCCGCATTATTCAAGCCTGCACATCGGCCAGGCTCAGACGTCGCGCACTGCGCGAAACAATGACCCGCACCGAGCTGCTGACCATCGGAAGAGCGTTGGTTGCAAGGCACATCAGTCGGTGTCATTATCGACACAGGGGCCAACAAAAACCTGATCGACAGCATCACGTTCCGACAACTGCGCCCACCACCGCAGGTCGCTCCCACCAAGACAAGGTTATTCGCCTACGGAGCCACCGACCCTCTGCCGATAACAAGGGCATTCACGGCCCCAGTAACGCACGGAAACCGCACCGTCACAGCCAGCTTCTTCGTCGTGGAAGGAGCACACGGATCGCTCCTCAGCTTCCAAACGGCGAGGGACCTCAACCTGCTGGAAGTCATTCAAGAGGTTACAAGCAACCCTCCAGGCAGAACGCTGATCGAAGACCTGCTGGAAACCCACCCCATCACCGAAGGAATGGGCAAACTCAAAGACCATCAAGTGGAACTCCATGTTGACCCAGCGGTAAAACCCATTGCTCAACCGCACAGGCGCATACCGTTTCACACACGGAAGGCTCTGGAGAAGGAATTCCACTCGCTCCAGGAACAGGACATCATCGAACCTGTCACCGAACCAGTTCGACAGAAGAAATCTCTCCAGATGTCGCCGCTCCCAACTGGACCATGGAAGGAGCTGTCTGTTGATTTCTGTGGACGTTTTCCTTCGGGAGAATATCTCCTTGTTGTAATCGACGACTTCTCGAGATTCCCGGTTGTCCGTAAGACAAAATCAACCTCTGCTCGTACCATCATTCCCATCCTGGACGACATCTTCTCGATGTTCGGGATTCCTGATCTCATGAGAACAGACAACGGATCTCCGTTCAATGGACATGAGTTCGCCCAGTTCGCGAACTACATCGGCTTCAAGCACTGCAAGATCACCCTGTTGTGGCCAAGAGCTAACGTAGAAGCAGAACGTTTCATGAGAACGCTATCAAAAGCTGTGAAAGCTGCTGTCGTCGAGCAACGCCCTATCAAGCAGGAAATGAACAAGTTTCTACGAAATTACCGATCAACACCGCACACCACTATTCAGAAGAGCCCGGCAGAACTACTGCACGGTCGCACAGTGAAGATCATGCTGCCGTCTCCGATGACGACACATCCGGAGGATGAAAAACTCCGCGAGACGGACACAGCCGCGAAGAAGAAGATGAAGGACGATGTGTAAGCAATCATCTGAAGAAGGGGAGGGATGTAGTGTCTATGTACCGTTGAAATGAAAATCATTCGCATTCCCTTGTATTATCATACCTTCCCGGGCTACCATGTGAAGTGAACCCTTGTTGGACTTTGAATAAATAGTTTCCCACCGACCGTTACCACGCGTGTTATGGTTCGCACCGAACCAGACCATACACGAGCTGATCCAGCTCCATAAATATCACAGGCTGGGCCCCCTCAATGCTGATTCCCCCCCCCCCCCCCAGCCAACATTTCTGGCCGGAAAACTACAAAAAGATGAGATAAATGCTTACTATAACACAAAACCGTCTCATCTGGACTAAATTTATTGACCATGATCCATGGGTTGGAAATGAGACCATTGATCCATCTCTCCCTAATCACGCATGAAAATTAGCATTGTTGCCATCATGCTCTCACCACACAACTTATATTGACTTCTACTATCAATGTAGGCGGTACACATGGTAGGCTGTCCGCCTTTACAGCCTGTACTGAAATTTGCGGAGTAATTATGATTAGGGTTCTATCAGGACATTTTTACAACTCAATGTTAGCAAAAACAGTAATGAAACATACTATATTCGCCTACATGCAATGCCATGCTAACAGGTGTAAAGAAAATATGCACATGAATGAGCACTGCGGAATGAATGACTTCCAGAGCTTTCCTGTTACAATAACGTTCAAGTTGGCACCACATTCACATTCAGATTCAGGTTCATATTCGGGATTCAGCGGACTCCTCAAATTGCCCTGAAACGTTGCACACAGATGCAGTTTAACCTTCTGAGCACAGTGAATACAAAATTTCGGACCAGTACGCCCTATTACCGGAGATATATTAATATTAATGGTCACAATAAAAAAGGCGGACTCCTTCAATTCTTTCAACTCCGCATGCCAGTAGATACTGGCCTTCTGATTACGATAAATACAAAATCTTAGACCGGTACGCTGTATCAAACAATTTATAGCTGTTATAATGTCAAGGTCGTGAATGCAACACGTATTGCATTTGATCATGCTTAACTCAGTTTCATATTCGAAATTCAGCGGACTCCTCAAATTGGCCTGAAACTTTACACACAGATGCAGTTGAATCTCCTGAGCACAGTGAGCACAAAATCTCGGGCCAGTACGCCCTATTACCGGAGATATCACAATATAAAAGATCACAATAAAAATGCGGACTCCTTCAATCCTTTCCGAAATCCGTGTGTTGGTACATATTAGCCCTCTGATCACAATGAACGCAAAATTTTGTACCGGTACGCTGCATCAAAACAGTTATAGCTTTTCAAATGCCGAAGCTGCCTAGGTATTGCGTATACGAGGCATGGATCACATTTTCTTCATCCTGGACTCAGTCTTTGATATTGATATATCTCTGGTAATAAGGCGTACCGGTCCGAGATTTTGTGCTCATTGTGTTCAGGAGGTTAAGCTGCATATGTGTGCAAAGTTCAGGGCAATTTGAGGAGTCAGCTAAATCCTACTCTGAATGTAAATGTGGTGCCAACTTGACGAACGTGTTACAGTATCTACGTGCTCAGTATATACGTGTTGCTATCATCATGAAATAGCTAGATTATCCTCAGAGACAACTAAATGTCAACCTTTCACTGACCTCATCGGAGAATTGGAGCACAATACCATAAAACCACCTGCTGTATGAAGTAATACTCTTGGTAAGGGGGGAAATGATACTGCAATTTGTACCCAGGGGCGGATCCAGAGGGGGCCATGGAGCCATGACCCCACCCCCTTGGACTGCGAAGGGGCTCATTGGCTCCGAGCAGGCCCACAGCCAGGCGAACAGGTGGAGTTTTTTCAAACACGAAACGCAACACAACTGGGGATCTCTGGACTTCTTAGCGGCCTAAAACAGTTGTGAGTGGAAGTGAAGGGCCTATAAGAACTGAAAAAATTCAGTGATTGGAAAAGCTGTGAACTAGAAATTTTGAGCCCCATTACACTGTCTAGGACCCCATGCTGTTTCCGGGGACCTATACGCCCACTTGCAGGATCATTTCGATGGTGATGGCCGACGATCAAGGGTCCGACTACGGGTCCCGTAGAGTTGGCCAGAGACTGTATCAAGGGATCCTGGCCCGCAAATGTCCATCAGTGGGCGCCTTGCGCCGATTGGTGGCCCCTGGGGCAATGAGGACTCTCAGGCGATTCGCGACCACTAATTTCGAACAGTCTTTCCCGTGGTGGCCTAGAGTCCGTTTCCAAATCCGCAACCATTTTGGGACCCACAATTGCTAGCCAGAGGACCTTTTGCATTGGTCGGAATCCCCTAGGCAATGGGGAACCGCTGTGTTGGTCGGGGGGGGGGGGGAGGGGGACTGTACGCCTAACAAGAGACTCCACGTTGGCAAGGGCCGCGAGTCAGCAATGGTTCCGTTTTCTGAGAAGGGACAGGAATGTGACCCTGAATGTTAGAGAATCTCTTAAATTGACCGGCCCGCTGGTAATGAAAAAAAGATAGGATAAATGCCAATGGTTCATAGCGAGACAGTGAAAGGGCACCGCGTCGTAATGGGCACAAGAATGAACGTAGCCCTGGACCTCCACCCCATTTCGGTCAGGGTCCAAATGAGCTGAACTGGAATCATCTGCCAGTTATTGAACCCTTGTGTCGGTAAGCGATCCTTTGGCATCAGTGGGGCCCCCTGCGTCGAGCCAAAATCAACTGCTCTGGTCTGAGGGCCTTCCACACCAGGGACGGGACCAATGCAATGTGCATCCCTCTGTGGCCCTCGTGATCGACCAGAGGGCCCCGGCCACCGTGTCTCCGCAATAGAAGCCGACAAGTACCCTGGTTGGTTTGCTTGGACGGAAATCCTTCCAATCCCTGACCGGAAAAGGCAATGGAGTTGCCTAGTGTTCTGCTCATGGGGCTCCATGTCTACGAAAGGTGAGAGTTCTCCTTAGTGTTCCTAGGTCTCCTTTGGTCTCCACTGGGTCCCCCAGTGAACAGTGATGACAAATGAACAAAGCTGGACCCAACAAAATAGAATGGACAAATCTGGTGATTCATCTGGGTGCCTTTTCGCCGCGAGCCTTTATCCAACTGTGTGCCGCCCCCACCCCATGGTACCAATGCTTTGGCCTTCCCTCTGTTATAAGATGGACCTTGTGGGGTCTCAGATAGGCTCTCCTCGGGATAAGGCGTTGAGATGGCCGCTTCCGAACCTGAGATGCCCACTTTCTCAATCTAAAATATGCCATTTCATGTTTTAGAAAGGGCCCTGCGATGTCCAAACTATGCTGATAACGCTTTGTAATAGCGCTATGTTTTTTTCCCTGCAACTTTCGATATCACCGTCGTCATGACAAGCGCGATGGTACCTCTACTGTTACGAATGAAAGCACGTTTGTGATTGACCGCGCAGACGGTGAGGACCTCTTACCGAGAAGTGCATTGTTTAAAATTTTAGCCATTGCGTCACTATGGACCCTGTAATACTCCCATACCGAAAGCCAAAGTGCGCCTCGAAGAGCCACTATCGCAAACGCCATGGGGGAGAAATTAAAGCCATGGTATAACATGACGTTGAGCTTGCGGGATAATAAATTCGTGTTTGCATATCCTTTTGCCTTAACAGGGTGTTTCAATCCTTCGTAGCAGATACTACACTTTGACACCTTAGTGCGCCTGCAGACATAACAGAACAGACTCGTTAGTAAAGCAGGACCAATTAAATCTGCTTCTTTCGTAATGGTGCGCGGGAGGTGAAATAAGGTTTCCACCGCGGGACCGGCTACTTCAAATCGAAATTCTGAGCTATTCGGAAGAGTTTCGGGAAAACTGGTACTGCTGACCAAATCGCACGCATCTGACCTGGCAGTAAGTGAAGAGTACTAAAAGGTAGCATACTCTCTTTAACAACATACACTTCCGTAATAAGAGGGTCCAACACTGTCATTGGCAATAATTTGTTGTCCTGATGGCTCAGCTGGTTAGTGTTTGCATTCCACTACACTTAACCGTGACGCGGTGGATTCGAATCGCTTAAGGCGCTCGTTGTTTGTTCTTGACAGACATGGTCTGCGACCGGTGGCAACGATTTACAATCTACGTTCGCGGGGCCATCAATCTGTCTGTAAAACCCAGATAACAATTCTGACAAAGCTTCTGTATTGTATCGGTTTGGAATGAGTCAATTAAACCGTTTGGAACTTAAGAGCGCCGACCATTTATTCCATGCAATCGTTTAACGCCTGATTCCGCGGTTTATTCACTGAAAAACACAAACAAAATTGACCTTGCGGTAGTTTCTCGCTTCGCTTTCTGCTCTGGTTACAAGGAAGAAATACAAATAAAATGAAAAACCGTGCCCCTCCTTCACGAGTAAGCTACATCCGGCAATTAGTTTTGGGGGTGACCGACAGGGGGCTTTTATCAACCCTGTACCCCCCAAGCAAGGCTCTGGCTATGTCCCTGCCTACAAACAAAAACAGATCAAATCACCTCCGTTGAATGAGGGGCAATCGAGTGTCGGTTGGACTATTTCATGCCTAAGACAAGCAATTTCCCGAAAGCTTTTTTGCGGTGGTGTGGTGTAAGGGAAGATAGTTCGGAAAACGCACTGCAGCAGGTGTCCAGTTTAAATTTTACACACCTATCAGTAGCAGTGCTAATCCATAGACATGTAGCGAAGCAGCCATATGATCAGTGCGCACTCAGTCATGCGTGGGACGGCCGGGCCAGGGCAGTGGCCGCCGACGGCGGACGGGAGTAGGGCTCAAATACTTAGTTCCAAAATATGTCATGTGAATAAAGAGTGAACAAGAGCCTCCAACTCTTTCATCCCCCCCCCCTTCCCCTCCCCGGGCACCGGACTTGCTTCCCAGACAAAACTCCTGAAGTGTCCCCTGAGCCTGGCCCCTCCCCCACTTTTTGAAACGTTCGTGCGCTTAAGGCCTACCATGACCCTTTAGCAAAAGGCGCCGTGCCGGGTTGCGATATCGCTGGCTATACCAGCAGAATGCCTGTAACTGAGCGGACGGCATGAGAAGGCTATGCACACCGCCAACAGCTTCAGGAGACCAGAGTGCTTCTTGCTTAAAACATTGCGAGACGCATGCGGCCTACAGCTATCAGTATACTTTGCCTTCTTGTTGGACTTTGAACCTCATAAATTATTTTTGGCTTCATGTAGGCAGGCATTTGTAGCACCGCGTTCAGCCGGTAATTGGAATCCATAACTGTAAGGCGCCTGCAGCCCATCCGACGCTGAACATGCAGCGGGCTGAGCCATGTCGGAGTGCTCAATATGACTAGGGGGGATGCAAGCCACCCGTGGAGCGACAAGGAAGCCGCTCACTGCCGACTGGGCTTCTGTTCGAAACCTGATGAATAATTGTGTCATGGGTTCAAAGTTCTAATGCTGAATAAGCAATCATCAAAATACCAAGAGGCACTGGCTAGGCGATATGATAATGCTAAAATGACGCTAAATAGGTACTTATTAAAAGTAAGTATAATACATAATGCCGAAAAATCAGGCGCAAAGGTCTGACTTAATTCCATCAAACAACTGTGTCGGTCTGCAACACCGGGGTGATGTTTGCGCTGCCGTGACGTAGCCACATCGTCAGCTATAACCTTGTCATACTCTCGTTTTTCGCTCTTTATAACTATGTAAAGGATTTCGATATTGGAGGAAGAGAGGAAAGTCTATGTTTGTTCCTAGAAGTGTCTTTATTTCACCACGGACGCACGGAATTTATTGCAATGTTTAAAACAGCCTTGTGTTAACTCGTTCCACTTTTTCGCGTCAGAGTCTAATATTTACTGTCATCATTGATATTCGCTCATATTATTATATACAAAATGCGGCAAGGGTGGATGAACGGCGAATTGATCATGGGGAAGGGTGGCACTCGTCCCCGGCAACTCCCATGTGAAAGTGCTCCCTATATGCCGCCAAAAATAAGATGCATGAATAACATGATAACCATACGGTATAAATAATAGGTGAATTAATGAATAAAGCGAACCAAGACATTTATGTTGTGCCTCAAAGCAGTTTCCTGTCAACCCAACAAAATATTTTGAAGTTGTGGTTCATCCAGGTTACTTGACCCTTTCAAGCTTTCGCCAAGCCATTGAGTTTTGTGATCCATTGGGTAAGCAACACGCCCAACTGGCTAGTATGTGCACACCCCGCATGACAGCATATTTCACGTGTTGACGATGTGTCACCAATGCTCGAGCTATGTAGCCAAACAGAACCGCATCTATCGCGTTGAGTTGACCCTCCAGAGGAATAGGTAGCAGATTTGAATAGAGCAGCCAACGCGAAGTGAGGGTGACCTGGAACGAGGGCAGGAACCCGTATGTTATCGTTCACTCTGGCGTTTGTTTGTAGCTCTCAGGTATTGGCGTAAAGAAAATGCCCCGTGCAGTACAAACCCTCACGCCACAATTTTTTTCTGAAAAAATGCGCTAAAAAACTATCTTTTGTCAGATAATGGCCGACATAACGTACATTACACGCGCGGTTACAAACTTATGGCATACGTTTTGCGAATGTAAAGGGATGTGAGCTAAAAGGCCACCCCTCGTTTCGGGCAGGTGTCTGATTTCTTGTCAGTGATTTTATTTTCTCTTTTGGAGTGTGCTTTGGCTTTGGAAAGTGCTTTGGCTGATGGTCATCAATACATAACAATACCCTCCTTTCTTGCCGGGGTGACGACGACGTCAAACAGCTTTAGCCGCTGAATGCGTCGTAAAGCACCAGTAGCGCATAGACAATATGCTACAGCATCTTGCTAATTGCATATATTAACGTTAGAGAAATTTCCTTCCGTCATCAATTTTGTGACCGTCGCACAAAAAATAGTAATTTACCATCGGGTATCATTAATACTTTGATGCACACACAGATATTTGCAGAACAAATGTCAGACCCAGCGGACCTATCTCCACGGCCTGGCAGGAGTTCAACGCGGAAGGCCGTGACTGACCCTCTCTGCAGGTAGATGCTAAACGTGGCAAGCGTAAAAAGCATGCCTGTAAATGCCAACAAAGCTGGCGGCCAGGTGTTTAGCGCCTTCTGCCTACTGACTTAATTACATCCCATGACAGTTATATGCTAACACACAATGGCAGCAAGGTAGCCAGCAGCAGGCTTGGTGGCGAAGACAGTTCAGCCGCATGGGAATGGGAGTGACAGTAACTTATCGCTGGCGGATGCAGGTAAACTGTACTGATACAGAGCCGGAAGGGGGGGGAGGGCCCAAAGTATAGCGTAAAATATGGCAGCAACGGCACGCACTTAACGACTATCCCTGAGAGTCCCATGCTAAATGTTATTTTTCAGGCCCACGGCTTTCTAAATATTTAGCATATATGTGCATGAAAAGTGCATAGAAATGAAGCTTGAACAATTCTCTTTCGATTTCTAAGATCAAAAGGGCGCGCCGCGGCACTTCCGAGCTATAAGGCAAAACATAGGCCTGTGCACGCGCTGTGATATCCAGGTGTAGGATCGAATCCTTTTGCTGCCAACTCTTCAGCAAAGTCGAAATAGAAAACAGATTTAATACGGTCACTGACCACCAATTAAAACATTGAGTGCGAACTACATTTCGACTAACATATATATATATATATATATATATATATATATATATATATATATATATAGCATGTATAGCCTGAAGATGCGACCAATGTGTTATGGAGCGTGTTGCGAGTTATAAGAAACAATATACATTGTAGATTTTGATGTGTATGAAATATATTTGACAGGTGTTATGGAGCCAACGGGCTACAGGCTGCTGCTACAGACTTATGTCACAACCTCTGCCAGAAGGCGTATAGCTTTACTGTATTTGACATATGGAGCCTGTCGCGTCGTCATTCGTCTACAGCTGGCTGTCGCCAGCGCGGCCAATGGTAGGACCAGACGCTGTGCTAGGTGCTATAGTTGTGATGCTGGCCGCCATTGCTGCACACGGCCGGCAGTGCTGCCTCAGAGACAGCACAGCAGCGATGGCGCGGTGGCATTGCTACTGCCTGTCGTCCCTCGCTCTTCCGGCTGACACCATGGAACAGTAACCATTAAGGAACCCATGTTTTCTCCAGTAGAGGCGTCCCCACGGTATTTCAACGGAGTTGGACCGGCGCAAACGGATCACCATCGCGACGCTGTTACGAGCTCCGCTTCCAATGTTGGGGTCCTGATCGTCAACACACCCACTGTTAAGGTCGACTCACCCACGGTCTCAGCTTTCAACGGGTACATCGGTTGATGTGACCTGTTATGGCGCTGCCGAACTGTGTTATGCACCGACTCCACCCGTGCGTCGCACAAGTCTACAGAAAGCTGTCACTGTGGCACAAATGCAAGGCGCTGTGACCGCCAAGCTGTCCAAGCGGCAAATGCGGCAGCTATTTCCCATTGGTCTAGGGGCAAATGACGTGTAGCAGCCACAGCCGGAGATATTGAGCTCTGAAGAGTCTCTCTTTTCCGCCCTCTGCCCCTGTGGATAGCCTACCATCATGGACAGTGTCCTAGAATTGCCGACTGGGTGTAAAGCAGCACCCAATGAGGAGGAATTTTTCACTCCATTTCCCATATTTTATGTGAATTTTTCACTCCTGCCTGACATCGTCTAATCGCACATGCCAAATCTCTATTTCCCTTTCTGAGGTTTTCAAATGTCATCCAAAACCGAGCTCACTTGAAACCACCAAGCATAAATGGGGCGCCACAGAACCTGGACATCTATGGCTATGTCCTGCCTCACCTACATCTGAATCATGTTCAAGTATGCACAGAGCAAGGGCACCAGGTACTTCCAAGCCCAAGAACCCCAGCGACCACAGCCGCTTGCACGCATTAAGTTTGGTTTGCTTACAAAATGCATTACAATCTGCAGCTATGCGCCGAATGCAAGGTTTTCACGCATCACCTATTTTTTGGTCTGACCACCACGCCACGAAAGCAGAGCTTGGTGCAAAACCAGCGAGGCCTGGTAGATAATTGTACTCCACGTATTTCTTTTTCCCGAGGAAACTTGACCACTAAATTGCATCGCTCCCAAAATGCATGAGTGAAAAGTTCAAGAAATGCCTTCTAATTTAAACTTACAATATGAACATCACCATTTGAGCACTTACATCAACAGATTTTAAGTCAAATTAGCTGATAACAAAATTTTGCGAATAAGGTACCAGTCTTTATATTTATTAAGCTACTTTTGTTTTTCTCGGTACCATACCAGTGTGATACCACTTTTTTCTTCCTTTCTTTTCGATTGTCTTTAAAGGTACCATCTACCGCTTAAAATGCTGACCAATTTCTCTGCAAGATGCTCCAATTGCAAACTTGTTCGTATTTCATACATAAATTGGATTATCTCGCCAGCCGCCCAAACATGTTTGATATGAATCCGAGGGTGAACAATCCACAGGGAATGAAGGAGACAATTTGAAGCACGGAACTTACTTTTACCGCCATTTTTGCCCTCTTAAACCTTCGGTTAACCGTTTTTTTGGGTCATGGCGGTCCTCAATAATGATAAATCCAAGCCTTTCGAGCGTCTGACTCACCAGGCTACCTGGCAAGGCTATTAAGGCAAGGCAAGGCTGCCATATAGAGCCTTGGAACAGACATGACGCAGCTAATACAAAAGTGTTTGATGTCAAATTTCTGCCCTCTGGAGATGTTAATCGTGCACATCTCTTGGTTGTTTCGCATTTTAATCTCAAAGTTTGGGGGCACGATTTATATTTATGTTTGGGGGATGAGTCGGATGACTGTCTGCTACCAGACCATGCAAAAGGTGCTGAATTTTTTGTTTTGGGGGAGCAGGAAGAAGCCAGCAAGTCTCCTGTGGACCAAGTAATTGCTTACATTGCCTGCTTTCAACACATTATTGGTAACCAGAGTTAGCCATGGTCTGTTTTAATACATCGAGTTTTGCCAGAAGACAAATTATGATGTCACAAGCTTACTTTGTTCGATATTCTTAGTTATTTGCCACAAATTTCTTAAAGTGGTCCCTCATGGCTGCTCAGACCAGATGTTTTCTATAGTTGTCATGGTCTGCTGACCGGCAAATGACTGTACTGTATATATGCACTATATTTTTAACACAGGGATACTCTAAGCTGAATAGCAGTTATTAGTTACGTATCGATATGTAACAAATAGTCAAACCACCCCATTAAAAATGTTAAGCCAACATTACAAACTTCGTCATTAAATATGAATAAACAAACGCAAATGGATTCATTTGCTGCAGCTGAAAAGGCAAGCAGCAACACTGGCATGGTCATCCAAAAGTTATGTTATTTTTGGAGAAAAGATATTTTTTGTGGGGCATACCCATTATTGCCTTTGGCATAGGTTAACCATGACAATCAAAATAAGTTGTTCAAAGTGATTTAAAGTGTTTTGATTTGTGTGTTGTCAACTTTGTCTGATGTCAACAAGCATACACAAATTAACTGAATAAAAATGTAAGTTGAAGCCACCCAAAAACTAGCTTTGAATATCATGTTTTTATCACAAGTGCTGCTGTTGACAGATAGGTGAGTTGAGACGACGTTCATCATATGGGCCACTCTAAGTTAGGTTAAGTTGGTCAACTGCATGGCAAGTGACAATAGGAATTGTGCAAGAATCAGTAACTCTCAACTGCTGCTGTGATACAAACAGGTTATACAGGATGAGATGATGTAAAGGCCTCTTTTGTTTAGGCGTAGGCTACTTTCATGTAAATAAGCATTGGCATTTTGTAAGAAACAGTGACAAAATGTTTGTTTTCTCTGACCCCCATCTTATCATAAGCCAGAAATAAGCCTATTGTGTTTGGCTTGGTGATGGGCTGATGTGTAGGAGTCCAAGTTTTTTTTTGTTTGAGTGTTTTGTACTTGTTGCATCTTCTGTTGTCATTTTGTTATTGAATTCCTTTGCTTTTTTTGTTTTAAAAGTGCTGTGGAAGGAAACTGAAAAGTGCAGCATCAAATGATTGGTGCTAATAATTTGTTATGCTCGTAGCACTGTCATGAAATTACTATGTTTTAACACGCGCCCGGTTGGCCGGCTGGATACCCTTCGCTCGGGTGGGGGGTGGGGGTGGGGGGGGGGGGGGGGCTTTGCCCCTCCCCTTTCGAGATCTCGGAAGCTGAGAAAGCTAGATACACCAAATTTACTGGGTGTCTTGACCTACACGTGAACTCACTTAGGTTAGGTTTTAGCTTTCTAGGTCATGATCTTCAGGTCCAACAAGGTCAAACAAGGTCAAATTCCAGGTTGGTCTCAAAGGCGCCCCCAGAATTTAGGCAACTGGCTTTAAGCAAAAGGTCACAAGCCCATTTAAGGTTATTTATCTTGTTTGACCCTTTGCTGGTCATGGTGACCAAAATGATACAAGACTGCTCTGCGTTTTGCATTTGAATAAGCGACAAAGATTGCGCTGGGCAGTATGCTCCTAAAACAAACGTTCGACCCCGGTCATCTTAGGTCAACGGCCTGTTCTGACCTCTAAGAAGTCAATTGAAGATCTATAATGCGGTTCCTGCTGTCAATAAATTCGAAATGAGCACCAGAAACTATTCCATACAGCAACCCCTAAAGTAATAAATCAGGTTGGTTTTGACCTCGGCCTGACCATCATACCTGACCTTAGATCAACGTAATTTGCTCATTTAGTGTTTGTGGTGCCTAAGAAAGCATCTCAGAAATGTATGTCTGCGTCAAACACTCGGTTTTTTTCGGTGTTGGGAGTTCGTAGCGGTCGGACGTGCCTCGGAGAGCTCCCGATCCGGTTTCCTTACGCTATTGGCCGGCCAGTGGTTGGCCAGCCCCCAACGCTTTCGTGCGATTGATAACACATGGAAAACATCAACACATCATTTAATCAATTCTAAATTAGGGTTTGGGTAGTTTGCAGGCTAGAGCGACCCCGAACACTTGCATTTATCCAGGATATCGGCACCAATTTAAAACGTTCTTGAGATGCCGTTGGCGCGCTCCCCGCCCGTCCAGCGGCAAGAAGCAGGAAAACAAAGGGGCCGTAAAGCAGCGTCGCGATCGTCGCAGCCCAGTCAACATGCATCCATCACGACGGAAAATCCAACGGAAACGACGGAAAGATCGACGAAGACATCAGAAAGTGGGAAGGTGGTGGATGGGAATCCAGGTGGTGAATCGTCGGAGGGTGAGTTGGGGAGTACTGGAAGCACGCAGGAAGAAGTCACCAAGCATGTAAGTGCTGCTCCAGGAATTTTTAGGCCTTTGAACTTGTCCGGGAGAGATCTTGGATTGTCTCCTCATTCTCAGGTTACCCTACTGGAGCCAACTGAGTCCCTGAGTGTGGCTGGAAGGCCAAAAGAGGTAGGCAAACTAGGCGCAAGCGCATATAGACTGTAGGGTAGTGATGCTGGTAGTGACTGCTTGTTGCAGAGGGGGCCCAGGGCTTCTGCTTTGTGGTAACCCAGTGAAAGATGGAGAAAATGGGGTCCAGTGTGACAAGTGCACAAATTGGTTCCGTGCATCCTGTCAGACAGTGGCAGTAGGTGCCTACAAGGCCCTGAAGAAGTTCCCAATTTTGTCTTGGCTGTGTGCAGAGTGTAAGATATCCCTCGTTAAGCAGCCCAAAGCGGACCGTCAGTGTGACCAGATCTCGCAGCAGAGTGAAAGGATCACTGAACTGGAAGGCAAAGTCAGTGGCTTGGACACATCTCTCAGGGAGCACATGAGACAGGTTCAAGGATCCATGAAGGAACAGGAGGAGGCTGTGATCAGGCAGACAAAGATTATTGAGCGCTCCTTTAAGGAGCAGGAGAAATTGAAGAATACTTATGCAGACAATGTGAGAGGTTCATGTGACCAAGTAGTTCAGTCAGTTTGCAAAAAAGTGGAGTCTGTCCCTCTGCAGCCAGCTGTTAGTATTGGGTCCAGAGCTGCTCAGGAAATCTCAGGAATGTTTGACAACTACATTGATAAGGAAAAAAGGAAATGCAATTTAGTTGTCCATAACCTTCCAGAAGTGGCAGGTGAGTCCCTTAGTGATAGAACCCAACAAGATATGGCCAAGTTCTCTGAGATTGTGAGACAAGAATTAAAGCTGAATGTCCGCGTAGTCAGGGCCTTCCGGGCTGGAAAGAAGCTTCCAGCCAAGCATAGGCTGATGATAGCGACACTTGAAAACACAAAGACCAGAGCTGAGCTCCTGAAGCTTGCCCCGCACCTGCGGCATAGTAGCAACTGGAGTAGATTGTTCATTTCTCAGGACAAAACCCGCAAAGAGAGGGAGGAGGATAAGAAACTGAGAGAGGAACTCTTCAAGAGAAGGGAGGCAGGTGAGCTCAACCTGCTGATCAGGCAGGGAAAAATCATCAAGCAGAGTGCCCCATTGTCACAAGTGGCTGATGGACCCAGAGGCACCAGTGTGGTTCACTCTACCATACCAGCGGCAGCTCCAGGTATCCGGCGAAGTGATGAAATGTCAACAGCTCCAGCTGTCTGCCAAGCTGATGGTCTCAGAGGCACCAGCATGGTTCTTCCGGTTGCCTCTGGACCTACAACAAGCCCAAGTGAGAACTCCAGGGGCACTGAAGCGGGGTGTCCCCCTTTATTGGACCCTGCTGGTGAGGGTATTGTGGGTCACCCCGCTCAGGCTCCCAGGGTTTCTAGGGGCTCTGACAGGAGTGACAGCTACACAGCGACCTCAGTCACTGGGGATGGATCCGCAAATCAGCATACTCAAGTTCAGGCTGATGCTGGTTCCCCCGGTCCGCGATGACTGCATAATGCTCATCAGTGCAGGGGTAGGCAAGGTCTGAAGATATTGTACACCAACGCTGACCAGTTCCTTAGTAAAAGGGATGATTTATGTATGTTCATTTCTGACGATAAGCCAGATATCATGCTGTTGACTGAGCCCCTTCCCAAGGCCCAGAAGCTTCCTATTGCACCATCTCTCCTATCAATTTCCGGGTACACCCTGTACACAAACTTTAATCTCTCTCAGCCCAACCTTGGATCTAGTGGTAGAAGAGGCATATGTGTCTATGTGTCCAACTTACTAAATGCAGCTGAGCACTCATTTGGGTGAGGTCCTCTGGAGCAAGTGTGGCTGAAGATGGCCTTGAGTGGGAAGGATGCCCTGTTACTTGGCTGCATATACAGAAGTCCATCAGACAACATCCAGGACAGTGTGAGCCAATTGGAAGACCTTCTTCAGAAAGCATGCAGAGCCCAGTTCTCTCACGTGATGGTTGTAAGTGACTTTAACTTGCCTCAGATCGACTGGGCAACAGAGCGGTCGTCAGCTCCAGAGAGTCACCCAACCCACTCTTTGATAGACACCATTCAGGGCTGTTTCTTGTTTCAGCATGTCCGGCAGCCGACACGCTACCGGGCTGGTGAAGCTCCTAGTGTTCTGGACCTAATTTACACAAATGATGAGGGCATGGTGAGCCAAATCAAATACCTGCCAGGGCTAAGTAACAGTGACCATGTGGTTATCAGGTATACTTTGGTCTGCCACTCTGGGCTACAAACCCCTCGTCCCAGCCAGCTGACACACACAAATTACGAGCATCTGGCTGACACCCTCAGGTCAATGGACTGGTCCCTGAAGGAGAGCCTCAGCCTCGAAGATGGTTACAAGTTCTTCAAGGAAAGAATCGCCAGGGCCACTGAGGTTTGCTCCGTCAGGAGAAAGGCTAAAGCTAAGAAGAACTTATACATGAACCCAAGGGCCATGCAACTAAAGAAGGCTAAGGAAAGACTATGGCGAACGTACACGCGGACTCAGGATGTTCTGGACCATGCCAGGTTTGTGCGTTGTCGCAATGACCTGCGGAAGTTGACCAGGTACCTTCGGAAAGAGCATGGGATTAAATTATTAGCAGACATCAAAAGAGACCCCAAGGCCTTTTAGAGGTACGCCAACTCTAGACTACGCACAAGATGCAGGGTAGAAGACCTTCTTGACGATGATGGAGTGTTGACCAGCAGTAGCGAAGGGAAGGCAAACGTCCTCTGTAAATTCTTCGCCAGCGTTTTCACGGACGAAGGGACTAGTGCCATACCTGTGTTACCGTGTAACTTTACTGGACCGTTACTGGATGACGTGGCCATCTCTACCCAGGCAGTGGCAAAGAAACTGGCCGCTCTGAAGTCCTCGAGCGCCCCTGGGCCAGACGCCCTCCATCCAAGGCCTCTTCGCGAGTCCGCAGATGCCCTGGCAGCACCCCTCAGCATGCTTTGCCGAAAATCTTTGGCATCCGGAAGGCTCCCTCTGAAGTGGAAGCTTGGCGAGGTGGTCCCGATTTTCAAGAAGGGTAACCGACAATCTCCGGCGAGCTACCGCCCAGTGAGCCTTACTGCTATTCCCTCCAAGATACTCGAAACTTTCGTCCGTGATGCCCTACTTAATCACTTCTCAGAGTCTGGACTTCTTCATGCGGCCCAGCATGGGTTTCTCCCTAAGCGGTCCTGTACCACCCAGCTGTTAGAGGTTATGGAGGATTGGAGCGCCGCGGTAGAGGATGGAGAACCGGTGGACGTGGCGTATCTGGACTTCAGCAAAGCCTTCGATTCTGTTCCCCATAACCGTCTGCTCTCCAAGCTTCCTGCTTACGGTGTGAGAGGTAATTTGCTACGCTGGATCAGGGCTTTTCTTACTCATCGGATGCAGAGAGTGCGGGTCCAGGGCTCGAAGTCGGACTGGACCGACGTCGTCAGCGGCATCCCGCAAGGGTCAGTACTTGGACCAACGCTGTTCATTATTTTCGTGAACGGTCTACCAGAGCAAGTGCGAAGCGTGGTCAAGATGTTTGCGGATGACACCAAGGTCTACTGTCGTGTCCCGAGACCCCTGACTCACTCACCTCTGCGGGCTGACCTCGACGCCCTGGCCAAGTGGTCAAAGGAGTGGCTGTTCCCCTTTAGTGCAGCAAAGTGCAAAATAATGCACATCGGGAACTGCAACCCGAGGCTGACGTACTTCTTGGACGGTGCCGAAATTGCGGTCTAGTCCACCGAAAAGGACCTCGGGATCTTCGTGGATTACCGGCTCCAGTTCCACGTGCAGACGGCGGAAGCGACCTCCAAGGCCAACCAGATGCTGGCGGTCGTGAGGCGGTCTTTTGCCAATATCGATGCTCGCACGTTGCCATTGCTTTTTAAGATCTTAGTACGTCCGTACTTAGAGTATGGCAACGTTATCTGGGGCCCGTTCGGCAAACTGGACCAGAAACGGCTGGAACGAGTTCAGCGACGAGCTACCCGGCTTGTCTATGAAGTGAGGCGCCAGCCATACCCTGAGAGGCTCAGACTCCTTCAGCTGCCCTCACTGTACTATCGTTGTAGTAGGGGAGACATGGTAACAGTGTACCAGCTATTTCATGGAGGCATGTCGCTATCGGAAGAGGAGTTCCTGACAAGGCACAACTCGGAGGTGACGAGAGGACACCAATGGAAGCTCAGAAAACCTCGAGCTAGGACTCTCGTCCGTCGTAACTCATTCAGCACGCGGGTTGTCGACGACTGGAACGCTCTTCCGCACCCGGTCGTGTCGTCGACCTCAGTTGAACAGTTCAAGGCTAGGCTTCATACGCACTGGGCTGACATTATGTACGACGTCCCACACTGAATATTCCCATAATTTGAGACTGTTTGGTTACCGGACCGGGAGCCTGACGAGACCGGGACCCACAGGCCTAGTGGCCTTTTACAATTCCCGATCACCATAAGGTAAGGTAAGGTAAAGTAAGGTTTCTGTATCAGATTAAACGATTCCCTAGAAATTGCCTTTGCTGAAACCAGGGGCTGACTTTGACCTGTTATAGGTCAGCGACCCTACAATATATATCTAAAATTGGTATGTCGAAAGATCCGCTATGCAATTTTCTATAGCTATGCAAACTTTGGCGCAATTACGCCGCGCCGTTCAGAAGCCATTCGGGAAAAGCCCTCTGGGGGGGGGGGGGAGGTCAATTTGCCCCCCCCTCACCCGAGCGCGTGTTAACGTATTCTGTTTCACTCGAATGGCCTAAGATGTTAAAAAACGAAATAGTTTTGTCAGATTCCTGATATTCCGTCCATGCCAACTTGAAATATATGTCTTTGTTTGCTGAAGCATCAGTCACGAGCTAATAAGCTCCATCTTTTGTGAATTTATTTTTTCACTCCCGCACGGTCTTTTTGCGACGGAATTTTTCACTCCCATCCTAGTTCAAAAGCGATTCTAACTCCCTGATCATGGAAGCCTGGTTCTCAGGTCTTGGTTATGGAGGCGTTGTTTCGCAAAACAAATTGGGCAGATAATAAGATAAAAAAATAAATTTGAGGGACTTTCCTCTCAAAGTTGGAGCTTGCACCACTTTCGGTGAATAAAAAATTGCAACTCTGCTTGGGCAGCAGTTGTGCTTGAAGAGAGAATGGTTGGCATTATAACAATAAGTGCCATAGCGACGAGCTGAAAACGCGCAGGTTCTCTGCAATGTAGGCAATTGAACGACTACCCTCTAAACGATCTTGAAGACCTAAAACACCTGGCAGACTTATGGCCTATGTGATCATTCTCCCCAAAAAGGTTGTCAGGTAGGTCTTTGACATACGGAGACTACAAATACTTTATAATGGGCTACACTGAATAACTAAAGCCCGAAAGCTAGCTTTTACATGAGAAAAACTGTACAATATACATTTGATAGGTAAACATAACTGCAACCATTTTCCTATTCTTGACTAGGCCTTGCACTTTACAACTTAAACATCCTTCCGAGTCGAATTAAAACATTTGGAACGGCCGTAAGTCGTGAGCTGAATCTGGTGAGCAGGGCCTGAGCCAGTTGAAATTATTGGAATCGAAGACAAGTCTGTCGCCTGCATCCCCTTTTTATGTCTTTTTTCGTGTGGGATAGACGGGTCGTGATCTCCCTCACCCAGCCCAACAAAAATTCCAAATCCGATTCAGTTTTCACTTCACGGGAAATCCAAACCTGCATGTTTTGCAGTACCCTAAGTCGTGATATTAAAAGATATGGGCAAGATAAAAGATTATAGCAATTGCGTACGTGCTAAAACTCAGCAATGTGCTCAGACGCAACACGAATCAACGACTGCAGATTTCACACGCACTAGGCTTTTCTTCCACCGGTATGTGAAGTTACGTAGGATTACAATAAATGCAAGCCGACCGTACTCCTGCATTACACGCTAGCAAACGTGGCGACGGCCCTCATCCGTACACGCTGTCGGCAAAGCGTGTCAGATGTCGTCTCGGGTCTCGCACTGGTGTTGTGCTGCGTCGCCGACAGTGCCGGCGATCTGCTATGGTCTTCCTGCGGTCACGGTTGCGTGAATGACACATATTTTACAATACTTGACAAGGCTGTGCGCGTCAAGCCAAATAAGGTACTCCAAGAAGTTACTGATGCCGTCGTGTTTTCGCCTGCCACTGATTACTCGTACGTATAAATGTTAGCAGTGTTGTCTTTGTAAAGCTGCGTGACGCTACGGCCGCTAACAGCGATATCCGGTATCGACGATAGACGCGAATACAGAAACACCCAAGCAATGTTTACAAGAACAACTTTCGTTATGGTGTGTTTCAAGTGTGTCAGACCAACTACGATACCCGTGTATTCTGATAATCCGTTCCATACGCGGCTTAAAACCATAGTGGTTGCCCATAACAAAACACCCCATTTTGTCACAACTCTGTGTTCAGGTATTGCAACGGCCAAGAAAATCAGCGAGACGGGTTACAACTCTCCAAGCAGTGCCAGCAGGCTTAGAATAAAGCTTAGGTATTCGTAGGTGGCGTTAAACGTAAACCAAACTTCGCATCAGAGACAACATCAGAAGCCGTGAAATGGGGAAATCGTACGTAACAAAACCAGAAACCAGATTACTGAAACAGCAATTTCATCGGCTGTTTCCATAGCCCTGGTGAGAAATGATGGGTTTTGTTACCGGTTTTCCTAGTTTTGGAGCATATAAAAATGTCATACGGAATAAGGTCTCTGACGATATTTATGTGAAAGGAGACACAGTGAAATAAATCATATTAAGGGCTGATAGACCAAAAAGAGTGTATGACAGCGATTGCATTCGGGTGGCACAATAGGTATTACAGAATGGATCACTCCAGATATATTGCTTGTGCGTGAAAACCTAATGTGAGCGGTAAACTGACCCTGGGTTTAGCTAATACGCCATATCATTTTGTTTTACTGCATGTGGTGCATGGCTATGCATGAGGCAACATCACCATTAAGTCAGTGCCGACCTGTTGGTGCTGCCTGGCAGGCCGTCTTTCTTGACTCAGAGACCATTGGATACATCCGAATGCCTTCAGAGACTCTAGGATACTCCCATCTGGGGAAAATCCCTTCCCCAGTTTGGAACGCATGGCCTGCAACGTACAGTTTGTGTCACATGTTTATCTGTCCTAACTGCCAAAATCTCCAGTCAATATTCACTTCCTTCATCTTTGCCTATGGTGTAGGAGATTCCTCCCTTAAGAGATGTGCTGGTTCCGGTGCTGCGCTTGCGTCACTTATGCAACTGTTACAAATGCACCGTTCACTGGCGCATCGAAAACGAGGATATTGCATTCAAACACACTTAAATTAAAATAGCATGTAAACTCACATAGCATCAGGGATGTGCGCCTACATTTTTTAGCTTGTTGCAGTCCAGCTGATGTTCATTTAAACAATGACAATGCATTTGCAGTTTATATGACCGCTTGGCAACATTAAGAGCTAATGCAACGCTAAACTAATGCAGCGAAGTTATGATTAAAAATAGGACGCGTGTAAATCGACTCACGAGTGCATCTACACAGAACAGTTCCTCTGCTTAAATCCACTACGAAGTGGATTTACACTGAATGCCACTCCTGTGTAAATCGACTCAGATCTGAGTTGATCTACACATGAGCGCACTGTTGGGTAAATCCACTTGTGAGTAGATCTACACAAGTGTGGCTTCAGGAGTAAATCGACTCAGATCTGAGTGGATTTACACAGGAGCGCCATTCTGTGTATATACACTCCGGAGTGGATTTAAGCAGAGAAGGTGTTCTGTGTATATCCACTCATGACGCAATATACACAGAAGCGTCATTCTGTGTAATTCCACTCGTGAGTGGATTTAAGCAGAAAAGGTGTTCTGAGTAGATTCACTCATGAAGTGACATACACAGAAGCGCCATTCTTTGTAATTCCACTCGCGAGTGGATTTAAGCAGAGAAGGTGTTCTGTGCTGATGCACTCATGATGGATACAAACACCTGTGAATAGCATCGTGATGTGATTTGCGCAAGAAACGGAGCGTATTCAACGCAGCGAACTAGCGAACTGATCTATGACTTACCGAATAAGGGAAAGGTGCGATTTCAGCAATCAAACAAAGGCACAAAAGCTGAAAATATGCATTTTTCCATGCATAGCTCATTTTTGCATCACTGAGGCTACATATTTGCGTACTTTATTGAGAACATACCGTCCAGAGATACGAATATATATATATATATATATATATATATATATTATTTATAAAGTATCGTGCGTTTGTGCGTGTGCATGTGTATGTACCAGGAAAGGTAGATGCTGAACTTGTCATATTGCTTACAAGGCACGCCATGCAGCATCGCATGCTTGTCGCACGGTGGTTTGCAGTGTGCGGCTTTTATTCAGTCTTGGTAACGGGTGAGGGGTGCGGAGGGCTCCCAAATGGTCTCCTTGATGGTTAAACGCCCCCCCCCCCTCATACACTCAAATTCGTCGGCTGTGGCCGTTGGACTTTCACCGGCATGATTTTGTGCGTGTTTTATGCATTTCTAACTTTCTTCACTGGGGCCAGAAGCCATGAAAGGTACTGGAAAGCAATTTGATGTCTGCATTTTATTGCAGGCAATAATTAACAGAAGGGAGGTGATATTAGATGACATACAAAATAACGCATCGGTGTTATTCCTTTTAAATTGTTAAGCTGCTTCCATCCAAAGGGATAGACCTCAGAGCTTTGCCAAGATTTTGTTCTGAGCTCTGTAGAGATATTCATGACCCTGTGCGCGTTGAGTGTAGATGGAAATGGGTTCAGCAATTTTTTCACCTTGGATAACCCATGTTCGTCTGGGGATGTTAAACGTTCTGTCAGAATTTATTAGTGATGCAACTCATGTAACAGTGTTTAGGATACGCACTTCAAGTCTTGGAAGCCTAATCCAATGCTGTGATTACATCTCCTCATGCAATAATGCATCCTCGCCCAGTTTCAATGCGGCAAGTGTATCCTCGATTTCAGAGGTCAAGTTAGGTCACTTCCGGCGAACCTATGGTCTTGTAATTAGCATCTGTAGTGGTACCGAGCATTCAAAAGGCAATGGTAAGAAATGCCCGACCGTAGTGGTTATAGTTTCGAATGGGACTACTTGAAGTCATCTTTGGAAAAACAGACTTAATTCAAGTAGCGCTCCCCTGGGCTGGAAAATCGCAATGATTGAGCGTTGAATAACGGGGTAGGTAAAATGGAAAAATGCATGGAAGACTTCGTTAAGTCCTCACTAGAAAAAAAAAAAATTGGAACCGTAATCGGCAAACCCAAACCTGGGCCGTACCTACGTTCATGCCTATGCAACCTACATTCTGAATACAATTCGGTACCTTAACTGAACCTAGTGCTGTGAAATAACCCAACTGAAGCTACCCATCTGATTCACACGCGGTACCAATATGGGTGTGTTTGACATCCAGACCAGTCTTTCGTATGTAAATTTGAAGTCGCTCAACTTGGGGCTGACTTAAAACCAAGAACTTTGCTTTTGCGTAACGCTATGGGAAACGCTTTTTAGGTTTAGGGCACTTGCAGACGTCTGTGCCGAAAGAACTTCACGGTTAAGGACAGACATTGACGGTATCTAATGATGGTACCGCCAATAATGAAATGCGAGAAATATTCTCTTGGCTCTTCTATTTTCTACCTTCGGCTCTTCACAAATATGTCTTCCGTGAAATCGCTAGCAATTTCGCACGCACATCAGCTTTGCCTGTTTTGTCAAAGACACACGAAAAAGTTGGGTGCATGCAGCTGTCGTCCAACCCCGGTGCCCATGATCTTTTAGCTACATTACAGTACGCGTGCAGATCTTGTCACTCAACCGAAAATGCCCTGGACGATGCCGTTGAGTGAGCTGTACTCAGATTGGGGTTATGCACGTCGTGGCCGTCAGGTTCGTAAGCTTCAGCCGTGCCTTTATTTGTATCGACCATGGCGTCGTTCTGATAAGGCTGCATTGATATCGTATTGATCCGAATTGGTTTGGGGGTTACCTTGCTGATCAAAGGTGGATGGTGAGAAGCGGAATCTTTCTCTTCTGTCGATTTACGGTGTCCCTCAGTGATCCTTGCTGGACCCTATCCTCTTCAGTATTTTTACGAATGAATCTCTATCTTGCCTCCTTCACGAATATCTAGCATCCTGTGCCGACCTGTGCCGTATCCAGTCCCATGTTCTCATCTTCTGTACTGTCTCTCGGTCTGTGGTGTGGCTGCAGCGCGTCACCTAAATACAGTGCAAGGGGTGATTAACCATGGGGCCAGGATCGTCACCGATGCTCTTCAGCAAGATCCAGTGGCAACGACTGTTCAAGCGCTGGGCTGGCGCGGTGACCTTGTCATCCCCCGTGGCAGCCTCGCTGTGTTCAGGGCCCTTAATGACTCGCGGGTTCTTTTGGAGATTCGGTACCTGTTCACCACACGTACAGCTTTACGCCAGCGTGTCACCCGCGCGGCAACGGTGGGCGCCATGGGTCTGCCAGCTCTCACCTACCGACAGTACGCAGGTCTTTTCGTATTTACGCGGCCTCATTCCGCTGCCGCCGACCACCACCACCTCTTGCGCCTACAATGTACCTTGCGTCAGTCTGGGCGATGTAGACTGTCCTGTTGTGTAATCATTGCTTGTTTGCCGCTTCGTGACATATTCTGACGGCTTAAATTTTGATACATAATTTATTGTTGGCCAAGTTGTTAGAACGAAGGGACGATTGATAACTTGCGAATCTATTCGCGCCGTTTTTTCAAATATTGCACCCATACTACTGTTGCAATTGTACCGAGTCAAACAACCCAGCTGTCCGAATAATTTGTGATTGAAATGAGCGTGAACATGACCCAGCCACGCTTTCGCAATGAGAGGTGTCATTGGAGCTGCCAGAGGTCTTACGCATATCGATGAAACTCACAAGAGATTTGGTGGGTTTCATCAGACGTATTTATGGGTACGTGGGATTTTCACAACGCGCTATAGTCACTTCAGCAGCGTTGGTCAGCTTTAAATGTATTTAAGTATTGAGGTCAATGACATCTCTGGGATAACCAGTCTTTGGCGTCGAGGATCAAATTTCATGGATTCTTGTTACCTTGGCCCGGTACATTTTTATAGTTCTTGATGCTGCTTGATGCACAGTAACGTTGTGACCCGCGTAGTAATGGCGCCGGTGTCGCGGGTGCTGTGTGTGTGCGGCGCTCGGGAGCTCGCCATCGTAATTATAAAAAATTGAAGGTAAGATCATGAATCTACCTGTTTTGTGATTATTTACGATATGTCCCGCCTTAAACACGACGAATGGTTTACTTTGGTCCCGTACATTTTGTAGAGTTCTTGGTAAGCAGAAATATTGTATTTACGCAACGGCAACGCAGAAACGGCGCTGGGGAGTCCAGGCGGTGCGATGCGCGCGGCGCTCGGGGGCCCGCCATCGAAGTTATTGAAATTCGAAGGTAGGAGCATGATTCTACCTGTTTTGAGATTATTTACGATATGTCCTGCCTTAAACACGACGAATGGTGTACAATGATTTTTTCTAACGTTAGGTAGGAAAGTACACCCTGACCCCATCTACCACTGTTCCTTTGCTTTCAAAAACATCAAACGCCCGTGACCAAGGTCAAAATCGGTCACAACACAACGGGCGAAACCAAAACAGGGCAGAAGAACCTTGACTACCGCACGCCATGCCGCATGCTACGGGCGGTGCGTCCGTCTGACACTGATGCGTCATGAATTGTTACGGTTAAGTCGGAAAATACACTGCAATATTTGTATTTGCTCTCGATATCCATGATTGGCAAGGACGGAAAGCACTTTATTAGCCTTTCTAGCGATAAAATCTCTATAAGATGCAAAAATGTACAGAAAAACAGCTTTAAATTGCAAAGTCCCAAAATTACATTAAATCATGACACAGCCCCTGGTGTGTAAGGCATAATATTCTCTACCAACGCAGGAAAAAGGATACGAACCATGAGCCACGGAAAGAGGCGCGGGTGTTTCACCGCGCCGGGAGGCCCAGGCGATAGCCTTGGCCCAGGCGGATCGTGGCATGTGTTGGTAAGAGGGGTCAGCCAGTCCAACTGGATAAGTGGGCTAGCTTGGAGTTAAGCATAATTCATGAGCCTCATGCTGAGTTGTAAAAGAAATACTCACAACCACATATGCTGCATATTTACACACACAAAACGTCGTCGAACTGGGAAGAGGGAAGAGGAGCAGGGATATATAAGATCATGTGGGCAAATGATGGTTTCCGTCTAAGCCATAGTCCGATGTGCCCTCACCTTTTGTACCAAAATATCATGAATGGATAAACTATTGCCTGGGCCTATTTGCCATGTGCATACAAGTGTAGATAAGTACAGTCAATTTTCTACTAGTTTAACTTTATAGTTTAAGAAAGCATGCTTGTCATGTCCAATGGTGCCTAATGTTGCAGTCATTTCAGAGCATTCTTGATGCATGAAATTTTATTTTAATACATATCTCAGAGATTGTCAATGGGAGTGAAAGGATGAAGAGATCAAAACAGTCCAGCATCAGCTTGTTCTTTGACAAATGGCAAGTAAGATTGCCAAAGAAGTACATATCCCTATATAGTTAAAGCCTACAGCCTTTATTTCTCACATCACTGTAACATGCTCACTGCAGGTCATTGTTGCTGTAGCTGCTTCAGGCTTGGGCAACAGTGAGAAACAAATTACTGAATTTGCCAGGCATTCCTGGCACCTAAAATGGACACATGCAAATTTTAGAGAAAACATTTCAACTCATCTTGGTGTTGAAACTTTGCTTTCCTGCAGTAATGCCAGGTTCTAGAATGCCTTATGTCCTCAGAGATCTGTCACTACTGTGTGTAGCCCTCATTACTTTTCTATTGTCCCTTTTTCTGAGTGGCTTATTTTTTTTATTATGCACATGTTGGAATTTTATGAGAAGCTGACATGCTCTGGACTATCGTGACAGGTGATGACCATTCTTGACTTTAGATCAAGGCTGTTCTGTTTTTGCAATCAATCATATGTGCATTTGGCATGTCTATAGTCATTGTAGGCATAAACCCCAATGTGGATGAATGAAATTACCTCTTGATTTCATGTTCCCCATATCTTTGTCTTATGCCTATGATGTGCTCCCTATGCTTTCCTATGATAATCAGTTCAAGAGGTTCAAGTTCAAGGGATTTATGGCATGTTTGGACAATGACTGGCGCATTATGGGATAAAGGTATCCATTGCTATTTTCTGGAAGGTGTCCTTGGCTCTGGCCATTGCCATGCACCCAACCTCTTTACAGTCCTACTGCCTCCGTTCCGGATCCTGACCAATGTGAAGATCCATCTACTTCCAGTGAGTGTAGCTGATAGTGTCGTTTTTAAAGGTATGTATCTCGTGCCATAGTGCATCATTTGTGCAGAAGTATTGTTGTGTTTCAGGGAAACCAACAGAACAGGGTTTGATTCCCTGTACTCCCCATTCTGTGAAGGGGAGAGCCAGGCGATGCCATAAAGTCTCAGTAGCTGAGTGTGTCATGTAGCTCTAATCACACTCCCTGCCATGGAGTTCATCATTCCTCACCAGTGATGTTCTTGGTAGGATACGGATAGTGAAGGGTAAGCTGCATGCCACCTGCCGGTAGGCATATGAAACTGGCCAGATAGAGTGGCTCGTGTTTGAGGTGGCGACTCTGGATTTTTCATTTTCTACCATCTTGGTATCCTTCAGTACAATCCACAGGTTTTCATGATAGCAGGAAGCCTTCTCAACATTGCTGGCGTGGCAAGTATATACATTATAGTTTTTATGGTGTTGGCCTCCGTCTTGTGGAAAAAGCACGGTCCAGAGGCTTAAACTATTAGTCTAAGGGTTTAGAGCTGTCCCAATGATGGATGATGTGTCAAATCCGGTTTGTCACATGTAACAAAAAAGCAAGCAGTCGTGATGCCGTCGGGCGCGCTGGTATTCCGTCGTTCGCAAACAGCATGTTTAGTATACAGTCGAGGCTTGAATTATATTCATTTTTTATCTTTCGGTGGAGGCAAAATGTTGGAAGCCTCTTCACAGCATGCTGGCACCAGTGGCTTCACCCGCCAAATAGTCAGAGAACCACTTGGTATCAAGATATACACTCATTAGGTTGTAAGCGAAAAGCCTTGGCGATGCGCGGCATCTAGACGTTTTCAAAGACCCCAGAAAAGTAAAGTCAAAATATCACCGTTGCCCTTGGCATGGATGACGAGATCAGAGATGGCGCTGAAGACTGTCTCGGTGGAGCGATGTTTTTGAGATCCATCTTGCGTAGAAGTCAATGGTTAGTGTGTCTCCAAGGTGGGGATCAGCTTTGTCTACGTGTCGCTCAACAATATTCATGTTAAGTAAAATGGAGATGGTGCGCGCATCGGTAGGGCTGCTGTTGGCTGCCTTTCTCACTGGCGTGGATATGATAAGGGCGCACTGTTGCGCAGCTCGGACAAATCCAGTGGTCAGCCTATAATTTGCCTTGTTAAGAAGGGCGAGACCGAAGCCCGATAAGAATGTTTTGTCACATTGTCACACTCGCGCCATCTTCTCCGGATGATTTCGACGGCTTTATGCTAAGCAGCTTCCCCGGTTGTAAATGTCTGCCGGCTGGATCTTAGGAGCACTAGCAGTCGCTCGAGGCAAGTCCATCAGATTTTACTGAGTATGAATCAGACACTCGGGTTGCGTTTCGTGCCGCTCGAATTAATTGGCTCGAAATATTTCGCCGCGTCGTTCGTCGCTGTTTTGTGACTGACGCCGTGCTTTATCAAAAGACATTCACGCCCGAATAAAAAAAAAAAATAGGAAGGTAAGTCCGTCGACGTGTGAAAACGTCAGAAAGCCCGTTTTCTGTGCGACATCAGACTCCACAGGCCTACGCAGTTTTGTGGATTGCTGTATCACATATACATACTCACTTTGGTATATGTAAAGCAGAACCATCTGGAATCAGCTGTACAGTGCATCTCTGGTTTTAATCGGAGCATCGTATCCTTCCAAAGATCCATCTGATCCTGCCACCGACCGAGCCGAGTCACCTGATTCCTCCGTTGACCGCGCCGAGACGTCTGCCGATGCCACAGCACTGTCCCGACACCGGCGCACCTTCCAACCCGAGTGGCGGCGTCGTTACCCCTGGCTGGAGTACAGCACACATTTGGAGGGCGTCCCTTGCCGAAAGTGCGTCGCAGCCGAAAGTCAGGGGCTTCTGGGGAGCGCCACAAAGCGTGACGCCGCCTTCACAGCTCGAGGATTTAGTGCGTGGAAGCGGGCGCTGGAACGCTTTCGAGCCCACGAAGCCAGCGCCTGCCACCAACTGGCTGCACAAAGCCTAGTCACCGCCAGCGGACCAAGTAGCGTGGCAGCGCTCGCCGGCGTCGGCAAGGCGAGGGAGCAGGAGGAGGCGCGGCACGCTTTGCGGCAGATATTTGACGCTGTCATTTACTGCTCAAAGCAGGGCTTGGCCCTCCGCCGCAGGGACGAGGAGGCCGGAAATGTCCTTCGGTTTTTGACGGCCGTGGCGCAGCACGATCCCGTACTGAAGCGGTGGCTCGCCCGGCGCAAGGAGAGCCGGATGCACTTCACCAGCCCAGAGGCACTGGCGGAGGTGCAGCGGCAGCTGGCTCACGCCGTGATCAGGAGGGTGGTGGACGAAGTGGGTGCGGCAGAATCCTTCGCCGTCGTGGTGGACGAGCCGGCAGACGTGGCAGGGCGCGAGCACATGGCCATCTGCCTGCGCTTTGTCACAGAGGCGCTGACCGTCAGGGAGACGTTCATTGGATTGTATCATGCTGACTCCACCACGGCCGCAGCACTGTTTGGTCTCATCCAGGATGCCCTCACTCGTCTTCAGCTCCCGATGGACCGAATTCGTGGTCAGTGCTAAGACGGCGCTGCCAACATGGCCGGCGCTTTCCGAGGCGTGCAGGCCGGAATGAAGGCGGTAGAGCCGCGCGCAGTGTTCGTCCACTGCACGGCCCACCGCCTGAACCTGGTCTGTCAGGAGGCACTGAACGGCGTGCGAGAGGTCCGGGACGCCATCCAGGAGGTCGGTCGACTGGTATCTTTTTACCGCGACTCGCCGAAGAGGATGGTTGCGCTAGAGCACGCTGGAGCCCAGATGTCCCTGCGTCCGCTGTGTCCCACCCGATGGACCTGCAGCGAGGCGTGCCTGACCTCCGTGGTCAAGCAGTACGGGCGCCTGGTGACCAGCCTTGATGAGCTCGCGGACGATGCTAAGGTGCGTCCGGAAGTGTCAGCCACTGCTAGCGGCTTTGGCAAAACCCTCAGAGACTTTGAGTTTTTCTTTGGCCTGCGCGTTGCTCTGCTCCTGCTCCAGGTGACCACACCCGCCATGCGCACTATGCAGGGACAGTCGCAGCCGGTGTCTGCCAACCTGGGGGCCGCACGTGCTGTCAGGGATGTCGTCCTGTCCCAGAGTGACCGCTTCGAACGCCTTTGGGCGGAGTGACGTCCGACGCGGAGCGCCTGGGAGTGGGGTGTCCCAGGCTGCGACGCCCATTTCGACCACCTCGGCGACTGGACGGGGGCTCCGAGCCGCACCAGCATGCCTGTCCCAAAGGCCGCTACCGCCAAGTGTACTGCAAAGCCGTCGACTGGTTGGCCGGCCCCATCAGTGGTCGGTTCGGCTCAGATGAGCCCACTCTAGCCACGGCCGAAAAAGCGCTCCTTACGGCGGAAGAGGACGTGCTGGTGGCAACCGCCACCCTCTACAACCTGGACCTGGAGCGACTCCGCCTCCACTGCCAGATGTTGGTGGATGTGGCGTCAAGCCAGAGAAAGGCACCACTGACCTCCCTC
Organism: Pollicipes pollicipes; assembly: GCF_011947565.3. Taxonomy (NCBI): domain Eukaryota; kingdom Metazoa; phylum Arthropoda; class Thecostraca; order Pollicipedomorpha; family Pollicipedidae; genus Pollicipes; species Pollicipes pollicipes. The sequence goes on from NW_023596921.1 coordinate 27,739,276, forward strand.
GACGACGTGGTGGCCCTACTGAGCGACGAGGGCCTGCGGCAGGTGCTGCCAGCCGCTACCTCATTGCTGCGTTTGGTCTTGACCGCCCCAGCAACATCGTGCACGGCAGAGCGGGCGCTCAGTCTTCTTCGTCGGCTGAGGGGATGGCTGCGCTCTACCCTAGGCCAAGAACGGCTAAATCACGCCGCAGTGCTGGCCACATACCCAGACATGATGGACGCCCTGGATCTACAGGCCGAACTGAAGCAGTTCGCCTCAGCGTCAAGTCAGCGGTGCAACACATTCGGCCGCTGGTAGGTCATAAAGTGCTTGCACCTACCGCCGCTGTCCAGCGCCTAGCAGCCGCCGCTGTCGTCCAGTGGTATGTCGTCGCCGCTACGACTGCCCAGTGTTGTGCTGTCACCTTCGTAGCTATATGCCACTGTTGAGCCGCCGCCGCCGTTGCCTCTACAGTGCTGCACCAACGCTTACGACAGGTCAAGCGAGGCTGCTTTTTAAGTTTGCGAGAGCGCGATGGATATCCTTCCCTGAAGGCAGGAAGAGAGGCTCCATTTTCTTTTATGGGGATTGAAATGTGTTGCTCGAGACTGAAAATACACACCCAAAATCGAAGGAATTTTGTGATTGTAATTAGGAGCTCTGTGATCCCACTCTGTCCATTGGCTGCTTTGGGGGACCGGGGAAGTGGTATGGTGGTAATGACCTCCCACAACGCGATTTGGAGGCATAAACCTGTTTTTTTTTCTCGAAAAATGGCAGGTTTTGTCAAATGTGGAGTGCGCCCAACTCGCTAGCATTTCTGCCTTTAATTCATGAGAACTGAAATCTTCTCTATAAAACGGAAAGGATCAAAACGAAAACTAAGTGACCGGAATGCGATTAGTTTTTTATGCGGGGGGGGGGGGGGGGTGAGTGGAGGTTAACCCAGGAATCGGGCATTTGTTTTCGCCTATGCCTGGCGGCTGAATCGACCACTGGGTTGGGCCCCCCAAAGTTTTCAAGAAATCGACACCCCTGTGTAGAACTGTCGACTATGAACGTATCAAAGACATTTGACGAGGCTACTTCGTTCACCTCAGCTACTTAGTTCAGGTACACGACAGATCTAAGCTCGCACAACGTTCTTCTCGACTAGTGAGGAGATAATACAAGCACATCTAGGGACGCAACAGGTTGGACGCAAGCAACCATTGCATTATGAGCGGTGCTATTTTACAGCTCTTATCCAGTTTGGAACCAATCAACACAGTTAGTTGGAAACGCTTTCAGTCTTTCAGAGTCTCTGGATGGGCTTGCAATACTCATATATGTACATGAAGGTGTGTCTTGGCAAACTAGCTATTCACATCATGACATGCAAACGAATATAGATATTGGGCATGCTCTCTACAACAGAACAAGCCCCAGAGCTCTACAGGTATCCGGAAAAGTCAAGGCATTTCCGATGAATGAAGTTATGTCCAATTCGTGGAACGCCGTGATCACGCGGTGCATGATGACGGGTACGAGTACGAGTACGTGGATGGTGTAAGTACATGGTGTAGTACGCATGGCGTAGCCGAGTACGTGGATGGTGTAATCCAGTGCTCCCACCATCCACCACTGCTGTTCAGTACTCTGAAGAAAAAAAGAACAAGTTAATAAAAACATACATTAAGACATGGTACGAAATGAGCAGAAACATTAGGAACTAGTTTTACGCCGTCCCATGTGTTACTGATCGATAAACGTCAGTCATGACCGGAAACGCACCGCATATGAGCCTGTCACATTCGCCGACTCACTACTGTTCGAGACGTGGTTTTACTAACAATCGTCAATGGAAGGTCGTATCAAGTCACAACAAGCAAACTTACCTTATTTCTTTGCTGATCCCACGACTGTGGTGACGCTGCCTTTAGGACGACCGCGGTTTTTCGTTACTCGGGGAGGCATCATAAGGTGGTGCAGAAGAGCGCCTACATATCGCCGGGTCAACTGAGGAACACCACTGGTAGATGGACCTGCAAAAGGAGCACGCCCGACGGTCAGATCATGAGGGGTACCAGGTCGGATCATCAGGGGTACCAGGTCAGATCATCAGGGATACCAGGTCAGATCATCAGGGGTACCAGGTCAGATCATCAGGGGTACCAGGTGAACTATCAGGGGTCTGACATCAGATCTGGTACCCACCTCCTGGCGGCCTGACCCGGTAATCCTGACCCCAGTAGCCTGATCTGGTGACAACGCACACTGATGGTCTGATCATCAGGGGCACCAGGTCAGACCATCAGGCACAGGGCACCAAGCCAAACAAGCAGGGGGCATGGGTACCAGGTCAGACCAGCTGGCAGCCACAGTGCCAGGTCAGGCCAGCGACGGGGGTACCCTATCAGGTGGCAGGAATACCAGGTGAGACCATCAGGGGCAGAGATATCAAGTCCTTCTACCATGTGGCACAAGTACCACATCAGATCACCATGATACAGCAGTACTATTCTACCAGGACCGCTGGTACCAATTCACACTATCAAGTGGTAGTACCAGGTAAGGCCACCAGGAGGAGTTAGTATCAGGTCAGACCATCAGGGGCAGGAGTGCCAGGTCTGGCCACCAGGGGCCAGAGTACCAGGAGGTAGGAGCACCATGCCAGACTCTCAAGGGCAGTAATATCAGGTCAGGAACCCCTGACCTGGAACTGCTGCCATCTGGTGCATCAAAGGGGCCTCTTGAATAGTGTTCCTCCTAACCCAGTACAGGGCTTCCTGGCTTGTAGCACAGCCTCCCAAGCCAGCAAAGGGCTCACCATAACACAACATTGGGCTTTCTGATCTAGAACACCAGAAGCCAGGATGCCAGATGGCAGGAGTACTACATTAGACTATCAGGGGCAGAGATCAGAGCCAGACTATCGGTGCTATATGAAAAAGCTATCAAGGCTGTACACGACATATAACGTTTAAAGCCTAGTTTGGCTCAACAACTGATGTACAATGCAGGGATCGCTCAGCACACAATCAGCTTTTTTACCACTGCAGAGGCTGACCAAGCCATTAAGTAATAATATTTGGAAAAAGGGCATTGAGGGGAGTCAATCCAATCTGTTTGAGTTTACAAACATGTCAAGAGTATGTGAACAGCTCAACAACAGCCAATCATGTTTATTGTTTGCATTCTAGCCTTAGTGGGTCCTGAAATACATGTTGATGAAGCTAACCTCTCCAGTAACATCTCTTCTTACCTCACCAGATCCAAATTTGCTTTTCAAACACAGCTGCTGTTTGCCCAAAGTTTGCAAAATTGATAAATAGCTGTTTTTGGTCACGTATGTTTTGTTACAATTGTGTACCTTGCTCACAAGATATCTGCTTGTCAATGCTAGAGTTTGAAAACATTTAATCATTCCCAGCTGTTACTTTACAGCTTTCAAGCAATCTTGTTAGGATTGTGCAAGTATTTGCCAAATCTTTTCTTGAATTAATATGACCTGATGTCAGTTTTTTCTACCATTTAAACAAAATCCACAAATTTTGATTTGAACACCTACCCAGTTTTGCTTTCAGTGAGGATGGGCCAATTCGTCTTCAAACCAGAAGACAGGCATTCAAAGAATCAGCTGAAGATTACCATTTATGCTACACATAGGCACTGCAGCATTCAATCAGCTGACAAAAACTGGTCCCATTTATAGAAAAACATATGAGTACAAAGTATGTGCTACTTTGAATGAATTACCTACATACAAAGTAGAAACAAGTGATGGAAAATCGGTCCAGCCTGCTGATGCTGACAGAGGGGGTGGCACCATGGATTTTCAGTTTGGGGGAGGATTTTCAAGAGGCCTCCTAAGCAAAATGGGGCTGTCTCACAGGGGGCCTCCTGGACAATGTTGCTTTGGAAGTTGAAGGGAAAGGAAAATTGCAGGCATATGCTCCTTTACCAAACTGTTATAAGCATTATACCCAGGTAAATAGATGTTGACAACTAAGAACACTGGGCATTCTAATCTTGCAACAAAGGGCATTGGTGCCATACAACATGGCCTCCTGGCACATGAAAGGGCTTTGTCACCAAGAGCAGCGCACTTTCAATCCACAAAAGGGGTCTTCAAAAGTTTAAGGGAATCCTGATTTGGAACTGCCGCCATCTACCTGCCTACCGGCAAGGGGGGGGGGGGGGAGACAGCCCCTCTGCCACTGCTGCGTCGTCCATGGTTGAAAGCACCCTGATTTTGACCCACACGGCTACACCTCGTCTCTGGCTACGCGGACCTATTTAAAGAAATCACTTCATTTGATCTGTGACTCGATTCGGTATGCGCATACCTTCATGCACGCACAATAAGCACATACCTTCAACCCTCGTGGCTGGCTCACCGCATCCACCCGCATCAACCCCTCAACACGCCCGGCATTCAAAACCGCGCGTCGGCGTGGACACGGTCGCAAACGCAGGCGAGTGCACATGCGCAAACGTGACGTCATAAACCTGACTCGATTTACACAGTAGTGCAATTGTGTGTAAATCGACTCGGATCCGACGTGATTTACACAGGAGGATCGTTTTCAGTATATCGACTCTTGAGTCGATATACACGCTCCCTTAAAAATAACCCTGCGCTTTTTGAGTGTCACCGACTGGAAGCCCGCACGATCCGCTGCACCTTGTTCGCCATTCCCCCCATTGGCAAACCGCCCCGGAATGTCACAATTGTCTGCCGAACGCTTACCTCCGTCCCCTCCCCTTGATGACACCCACCCTCCTGACCACCGCAGGCGTGGAGTGTTACTCAATTATCGCTTCCCTCCACGCAAGTGCTTTTAACCCCCAGTGGCACGTGGAGCCGCTTCTGTTCTGAAATGGTACCCATTCAATTCGTCCCCTCTTCGGGTTTCGCTCACCTGTCTGTCACTTTGTTACCCACCGGGGGTGTCACTTTGTTACAGCGGGGCGCCGGACACGGCAAGCTGGTGCTTACACGCAGGTCGCAATATCTTGCTCCCTTATATTTTTTTTCGATAGCTGGAGGTGGCCCGACCCTCACGGGTGTGATCCAGCGCGCATGCTCGGTTTTTCACACGACTACGCTGTACTCTCCCCATTCGTTGTTGATCGCTTTGCCAAGGCCGATGGACTGCATGGTCTCGTGGAGCTTCTGCAGAGACTAAGGTTCGTTTTTCCGTCGACTGGGCGTTTGGTTTTCCACTTCCGTCGCCGCTCGTGTGTGTGTGTCTTTTGTCTTTTTGTTTTGTCTTTGTTAAGACGCCGAATTCCCTCCGGAGCACGGCCAGCGCGCATGCGCGACCCGCTCACAATCGCGCCGCCCTTTTGCCATCCGTTTTGATCGGCTTGCCGGGTCGACGGACGGGATGGTCTCGCCGGACGTCCGCGCATGCCTCACTCCCCGTTCAGTTGGTCGCTCTCTCGCATTCCATCTCTCCCCTCGATCCGTCCGAGCTCTTACCAAGCGCCGCCCGGTGCGCCTGCTCCCACTTAGTTATGTGCATGCTGCTCCACTTCCTTCGCTTGATCACTCGTCCGCCAGATAGATCAGATCGGTCAGTGAGGTATCCGCGCGTGGGTGAGGTCGATTGCTGTTTTTGTGTGTGTTGTGCTTTGTTGTTTTGTCGTTTTCGTCCCTTTTATTCACCTTCTTTTCTTTTTCGCTCGCCTCGCTGTTTAATAGGTTAGCGCGGCCTAGCTCTGCCCAGCGCATGCGCTGCGCGGATTCCCTTAGCGAGTGCGTAGTCCCCGTTTTCTACCTTCCTTTCCGTTTCGCTAGGTCTGGATCGTTCTCTGACCAAGTGACGCACGGGGTCCATGTTTGGTTGGCGAAAATCCACCTCGTCTGGGAGAGATCCGATACGGACGCCGGAGGCGCAGTGTAGGGGAGAACGGCGTCGAATTTTCCGAGCAGGGCAGGATCCCGGGATGTCGACTAGAGGTCGAAGGGAGACCACCTGCTGGGGTGTTGAGCCATAGCGGTGAGGTGCGCCAAGCCCGCTACATCTCGAGGGATCGTCCGCAGTTCTGCGAGACGAGGGAAGGTTGCTCGTGGGGCGTCGTCAGGGACAGCGTTCGGAAGGAGACACGGACGCCATCTGTCGGCCGACATGAGATATCGCGACAGAGGGCAGCACCCGGTGGTGCACGATGGCGGCGAATGCACCCGCAACCTGCCGGCAGATAGCAGTATCTTGCGATGTGAATGGACGGAGCGGTCCAGTGCTCGCGGCCTGCCGGCTAGTGAGCAGCCCGGCGTGGCTACGACGAGGACGAGGAGCCAGACGACCGTGGTCCTGCTTTTATGGAGATAGACGTTTATGGGTGGCGCGGCTCGAAAGAGTTTCGCTCTTTTTTCGGAGACGGCTGACTCGTTTTATTGTTTCCCGCTTGACCCCAGGCGCGACGGCATAAAGAGGCATTGGTCATGATGTGACCCAGGGCCCGTGGGGGGCCGCCCGGGATGCTCGATTGTGCATGGTGGCGGTAGCGGAGTCTATCCGCGGTGTCTCCGCCTTGGGAGAGGACAGGAGTCAGCCTGCTCTCTTCCGACGTGGTGTACGCCGGGCCTCATGAGCGAATGGTGAAGGGTTGCTCGGAACGGATGGAGATCCCGCCATCGACGCCCAAAGGGAGGGCGACGAGGACTTAGGTCGCCGGTCAGGCCGAGTCTCCAGAGCGCGCCGGCCGAGGAGACCGTAAGGTGTGGACGCAGGTCGTTCCGGACGCTCGTCTTCTGCCGAGGGGCTCCACCGTCCCATAGAGTGCGCTGTCTACCACCAGGCCTCTGAGGGGCGTGCCGTGGGGCGGTGCCTTGCAAAGCCCGCTCCGGCGGGCGGGAGGCGAGAGCACAGAAGTGTTGGAAGCGACGCCTACGTGCTGGACGAAACGCTGCCTTAGGCGCATGCGCGGCAGCGGGAAGCAGAGAGCGGTGGGTGTGGCCGTGCGAATGGCGAGCCGCCCATCGTGGACGGAACGCGGGGAGCGTCGTCCGAACAGGGAGCCGTCACCCTGGGGGTCAGGCGAGGAAACGAGTCGCCGTCCAGCTTCGGACACCCAGTGTCGGCCTAGCAGCTGCGTCGGTGCCAGGCTGGCAAGTTAACGTGACACACTATGACAAGATCGAAATGCTATGAATGAATTTAACTTAACTGAAAGGGGACGAACGCCGACGAACTAATTATGATGCCAGGGCATGAGGCATTGAATGCATGCGGTTCCGTTTTTGCCCCGTTCAAATATTATCGCAAGCTAAATGGTGGGGGTGGGGTACAATGGTTAAGGGCGCACAGCCATGGGCGGGGAGACAGCCGTTCATGGTGCCCGACCGGACCCACCATTTCGCCAATGCCCCGGTCACCCGCTTCACCCTAGATCTGTGGCTCACATGAGTGTGTGTTGATGTCGGGTGTACCGGAGCCACAGCGTGCCGAGCCGTGTGCCAACATCATCGAGCTCGTATGCTGACCAATGGGCTCCTCATTATAAATTCGCTCTTGTGGGGAGGCGTGACAGCGGCAGCCGGCGGCGCACAACATCCAGCGGCGGCCAGGCAGCCGCGCACGTCGTCCAGCACAGAACCCCCCTCCCCCATACACACTAATCGGACATGTATGTGTGTGTGTGTGTGTCATTGGGGCTTTACGACACATTCAGCTGCTGAGGCTATATGGCGTCGCCTGCCTCTCACCATGACAGGAAGGGCGGGCACCGCGGGGAATCGAACCCTGTACGTCTGGTTTCACAGATGCGTAGTGGTTAACACAGACGCAGACTAATCGGACAGAAATTCAGTCAACGCACATTTTGCGTGGTCATGTATGGTTTTCAGAGGATCACAGTTAATATCTCCGCATATAGCTATCTTTACCGATGGATAGTCGATGGGGAGACGCTGAAACTGGACATCTAAATCGGAAAAGTCCGCGCTGAGGTCCGTGCATGCCTGGGTGGGTGATACACAGTCCGCGCTAAGGTCTGTGCTTGCCTGGGTAGATGGTACACACATCCTAGGATAAACCACCCTCAAGCATCGGGCTCTATCACATTCCATAGCAACCCTTCTGATTGGTTTCAGTCTCCATTCCATAGCCTTTATAGCTATGTATAGTTTATATGTAGTCCATAGCACCGATCTCAGTCCATAGTCCAGGGGAGTGATCGGGAAAATGTTGGGCTCATTATGGAGTCCGCAGGCCTTACGCTGTTGCCAGCGCCCTACATGTCCACTTCCCGGGTCAATCCGATCGCTAAGGCGCCTACCACATTCCCCTTGATCTCTTTGAATTTTCCCGTGGGGCTCTGCGCTGTTTTGGGGCACTATCTGCCTACATGCCTTGGCACTCTTGATCGATCAGGCTGTCCTCCATGGGTTCTCCCGATTCGGCTGAAAGGCTGCACGCTTTTGCATATCGAATACTTTTTTTCGAGGCCGCACATTCCAGGATATCCTCAGTTGCTCAGGGGCTCTTCACATTGGTCTCAGGGTCTTTCCACCTGCTCCGAGGACCTTGTGCTGTTGCTGGTGCTCATATAAGGTAAGGCACCAGGCGCCCTTTCTGTTAACTTGTCCGGGCACTGTTGGTTGCCCAGGGACACTAATTCATGCACACTGGTAATGGTTAATTTTCCTTTGCTCGGAGGGCAAAGGAAAAAAAGGGCAGAGGGCCCTGCGCCCTGGCCGTGGTCCTATGCTCCCGCCAGCCGCGACACTCCCAATCATTTAGGAGCCCATCACGTTGGTCTTTTGTGCTTCTCGCTTGCTCTGACCACCCTATACTCTTCACATTGACGGGACGGGACGTGAGTTGACGGGAGTACGTTATTCTAATGAAACTACAAATGCGGCATAAGAGAACACATGGGTATGTTCTTGTCGAACTTCCTTTGGAAAAGACCCTTCAGCACGGCCCTGTCCGTTCCATGTCCAAGGAAACATGGCGTTCCGCAGGGGAGCGTTCTCAGCATTGCGCTTTTTGTTATCATGGTTAATGACAACTGAAATATTTCCTCCACAAGTAGGGAGATTGCTTTTTGCCGACAACCTTGCCATTTGGACTAGTTCACGAACTAGCACAACTTCCGAACGACATCTTCAACTTTGCATAAGGAAATGGAAGTGATCAGCAGGTTTGCATGGCTATTTTACTACAGTAATACGTTCTTGTTATACATGTGTTATTACTTGTGTGAACAATAGTTGGAGTGAAGCAACCTGATGGCTGCAGCACGCTGCATGGCTGTGAAAGTATCGCATTTAATGAAGTGACGTACTTTTTTAGCACACTGTTCTTAACTGTAAATGTTGTGAAAAGTGCAATCACTTTGAGCTGCGCAAAATGCTAATTCCAGTTGTATCGTTTTCATTCCGCCGCTGAAATGGAACAAGGTTGCTATTGTATGGCAGTACTAGCGAATATAATAGTTCGCTTCCTCCTGTGAAGTGTGGTTATCTGCATGTAGTAAGTTCACACATTGTTCATATCAAGCACTCCATTCAACATAACCATAACCTAAACATTTGTAGGTGTTTATCAGCAGTGAGTGCCAATGCTGACTCATCTATGTTGGTCAAAGGGCTTATACTATCAGCTTTTCGTTGATCATGGATTTACAAGCTTGGAGTTTCATCTGCGAATGGGACTTACGCAAGATGCCGTCCTAACCAGTTACATGGCTTTTGTTAGTCAGCCCGTGCATCATTTACATGTTGGATTAATTCATTTTTGTGTTGACAATATGTTGCTACAGCCCTAAAACTGGGACGGGGAAAGAGGTGCACGGTATGGCAATAATATTTTTCCTGCATTTCTTTCGCAATTTTTACTTTCCGTATGTCGTCGCATGCCCTAGTGATGCGTACGGTGAGGAGGCGTCTTACAAATGCTCTCCTCACATCGGAACATGCGAAACATGAGGTTTGAGAGACTGTATTAAAACATGGTTGGGACTATATTGGAGCATTCTTGGTTTTAATTCCCATACAAAATAGCTGAAATCTCATTTGAAATGCACGGGTGCTGTGCCGCAGTGGAAAAAACGTCGGGGTTTGTCGTCTCTTTACAACTATGGCGCAGTGCCACAATAGGAACTGTCTGATGCTTTTTGTGGCGTACTCTCGTGACATTTGTTTTCACCAAAGGGTTACAACATTTGGTGACGTAAAGCTGAAGCAACGCCGAGACGCCGAGATCGGACCAAACGTCAAGACCATGACATGAGCGTGGCCTGGTCTCGCACTGGGATGCATAGCAGTCGTTTCGGCTGTTTGAAACTCGTTGTCACAAAGTCGCCGCCACCTGAGTTGCTGCGTTTTTCTGTGCTTTTCATTAGTCAGCAACTGAGAATGCACCCGTCCAATGTGACGCGTGGCCATGCGGGCAAATGTCTTGGAATGAACTGAGTTAAAGTTTTTTTCTCAGGTCATTGATTAATAGTTAAATTACAGATCTGTCAAACCGCACCAATGTTGATATTCGTGGCGCTAGAGCAGTTTTTTGTTGTCTAGACAACATTATTTGATACTAGCTCCACCTATTTTGCGCACTGGAGACTTCCTCCAACAAGCCTCAATCTTGCCTCTTTCCACACTACTGGTACCTGGTGGATTAAGTATGAAATAGACATGACGAAGACCATCAGTGAAACATTGCCAAACACGCATTAAGCTGACTTTGTTAAAGATTAAAAACTGTGAACCAAACCCAAAACTCTAGAACCATGAGAATGCTCGAGCAGACCGGAATAGGTTGAAGGCTGCGATTGTTTATGTAACGTTTTGATGTTGATTTGTAGTTTATGCGCTTGTGATGTAGGCGATAAGGGTTAATAGTTTAGTTTTACTGGTACTGTGGGGGGGGGGGGCTGCGGTGGGTTGGGTGGGGTTTCCTGCGGTGGGCGACGTGCACGGCTGCCTGGCCGCCGCTGGATGTTGCACGCCGCCGGCTGCCGCTGTGACGCTCTCCCAGGAAAGCAAATTTATAATGAGAAGCCCATTGGTCAGCATACGAGCCCAATGATGTTAGCGCACGGCTCGACACGTTGTGGCTCCGGTTCACCCGACACCAACACACACTCATGTGAGCCACAGAGCTAGGATGAAGCGGGTGACCGGGGCATTGGCGGGATGGCGGATCCGGTCAAGCACCATGAACGGCTGTCTTCCCACCCATGCCTGTGCGCCTTAACCACGGTATCCACCTCCACCCTTTAGCTAGCAATAATATTTAAATGGGCAAAAACGGGATCGCGTGCATGCTAATACGCCCAACCGGCAAGGGTCCCACGCACTGGCGAATCATATTGACAAGAGCCCACTGTGTAATGACCCTGGGATCCCCCCCCCCGGCCTTAACTAATCCACGTAGACTCCGCGCACTTGGCGCCCATCACACTCATTCCAAGCATTCGCATGCGCTGGCGCCCACATCCTCTCATTCGCATACGCTGGCGCCCACATCCTCTCATTCATTCTTGGCAGGCGCACGGGTGGAACCCCCCCCCCCCCTTTATTTCCCGCACCTTGACATTATTATTGGCTCGTCTGCGTGGTTCCTCGTTAAGTTTAATTCATTTATCACAATTCGGTCTTGCCATAAATCGACGTTTAAGCTCCGTTCAAAGCATATCACGTTGATTTGCCAGCTTGGCACCGACGCAGCTGCTGAGCCGACCACGAGTGTCAATGCTGAACGGCGACTTACCCCCTCGTCTGACCTCCAGGGTGACGGCTCCCTATTTGGATGACGCTCCCCACGTTCCGTCCACGATGGGCGGCCCATCATCCACACGGCCACACCCACCGCTCGCAGCTTTCCGCTGCCGCACATGCGCCTTAGGCAGCGGCTCGTCCAGCACGGAGGCGTCGCTTCCGGCGCTTCTGCGCCCTCGCCTCCCGCCCGCCGGAGCAGGCTTTGCAAGGCACCGCCCCACGGCGCGCCCCTCAGAGGCCTGGAGGTAGACAGCGCGCCCATGGGACGGTGGAGCCTCTCGGCCGACGACGAGCGCCCGGCGCGACCCGCGTTCACGCCTTACGGTCTCCTCGGCCGGCGCGCTCTGGAGACTCGGCCTGACGGGCTTGTCCGGCGACCTGACTTCTCGTCGCGTTCCCCTATGAGCGTCGATGGCGGGATACCTATCCGTCCCGAACATCCCGTCACCAATCGCTCATAAGGCCCAGCGTGCACCACGCCGGAAGAGAGCGGACTGACTCCTGCCCTCTCCCAAGGCGGAGACACCACGGATAGACTCCGCTACCGCCCTGCACAATCGAGCATCCTGGGCGGCCCCCACGGATCCAAGATCACATCATGACCAATGCGTCTTTACGCCGTCACGCCTGGGGTCAAGTGGGAAACAACAAAACGAGTCGGCCGTCTCGAAAAAAGAAGCGAAACTGTGTCTTGTGCCGCGATACCCAGAAACGTCTATCTGCGTAAAAGCAGGACTACGGTCGCCTGGCTCCTCGTCCTTGTCACAGCCACGCCGGGCACTCGCTTGCCGGCGGGCCGCGAGCGGTGGACTGCTCCGTCCATGCACACCGCGAGAGATTGTCATCTGCCGGCGGGTCGCGGGTGCCCGCGCCGCCACCGCGCACCGTCGGGTGCTGCCCTCTACCGCAATTGCCCATAGCGACTGACAGATGGCGTCCGTGTCTCCTCCCGAACGCCGGCCCGGGCCACGCCCCGCGAGTAACCTTCCTCGGTCTCGCGGAACTGCGGGAGATCCTTCGAGATGTCGCGGGCTCGGCGCACCTCGCCGCTATGCCTCAACATCTCGGAGCAGGCGGTCTCTCTTCGACCTCTAGCCTACATACCGGGGTCATGTCCGGTTCGGAGAATTCGACGCCGTTCTCCCCTATACCGAACTTCCGGCGTCCGTGTCGAATCCATCTCGGGCGAGATGGGCCTTCGCTAACGAAACAGTAACGCCGTGCATCAATCGGTCAGAGGGCGATCCAGGCCTAGTGAAAGGTACAGGGAGATAGAAACCGGGCAATACACGCGCTCGCTGAGGGAATTCGCGCAGCATGCGCGGAGCTAGACCGCGCTAACCTATTACGTGAGAGAGGCCGAGCATGCACGCTGGATCGAACCCGTGAGGTTCCGGCTTATTGCCTCTAACTATTGACACTAAACCGGCTTCTAACTATTGACAAAAAAGAGGTAAGCAAAACGAGAAATGTACGGCGAACGGTCCGCCTGACCCACATCCTGCCACCATTGCATGTCGGCGCGGCCCGTACATCGCGTCTGGCCGCGACGAAGGCCAGACGAGGGCCCAGACAAGCCGATGCGCCTCTGCATGGCTTCCGCCATTGGTAAGCTCCGGACGCCTAAGGGGCATGTCAACGAACTGGGCGCTGCGCCCTAGCATGCGTCCCGGACTCCGGACACAGCACCGCCCAACGCCGGGCCGAGTGTCCTCTCGCCACCCGAACCGACCTCGTCCAGCCTCGCTCCCTCACTAAACCATCGCTATGCAAACCGATACCTGTATTCACACGCAAAGACAACGAGGTAAAACATCACTCACAGACTGCGACACGCCAGTCCATCGCCCAGGCGAGCTCAGCGTCGAGCCGCGTGACACCTACCACACTCACCCCCCGAGCCCCTCCCCCTCTCCCCAGCTCTGCGGAAGGGATCCGGTAACCGCGGCTTACGCCGCCCAGTGGGGAGCGGGGTGAAAGGGCACGCTCTGAGCGCCAGCCGTCCATGGCCCGGTGAGGTGGAAGGACGGGAGGGGGGGTCAACAGTCTGGGCGCTCACATCGTGTGCGCCGTCGTCGGTGACCGTTGTCCGCCGCGTCGAACGTCACAGCCGGGTGCTGCGAGCTGGGGCCTCGAGGATCGACCTCAGGATGCCGCGGTAGGCGTCGGGCGCACTCACTGGTACCGTCCGTACTCACTGGTCCGTACTGTCCTCCGGAGCCCCTCGCATGACAATTTATCAATTTTCGATACCTCTCAACTGGGTCGACCCGCCTTCGTCGTCTTGTGTGACCTAATGGGTTTGCCGCTTCGCCCCCTCCGTCCAATGCGTCCCCGGGCCGGCATGCGCCGCTACCAGAGTCCGGCCTTCGATGTGCCCCTAGGCCAGATCTCGGGCGTGGCGTCGCTGGCGACGACGCAGGGCCCGCCCGCTCTCCCCTCGGGCGGGCCCTGCGCGTCCCCCTCTGGCCGGGTTCCCAAGTGGCGCGACTCTCCCGACGGCATCTGGGGCGACAGAGGCGCCGGCGCGGCGGGGGTTGTTGGGGTGAAATCGCAAACAGCCTCGCAACATGTTATTTGAGCGTTCCTGTGCGTATTTGTCTCGCCGATCGCCCGCTCTCGCCTCCATTTGTCTTGGCGCGATGGACGATTTTGGCAGGTGGGGTCGCCGTCATGGTTGTTCTGGGAGACGCATATGGTGTTGTTCTGGCGACGTGAGTTGATCGGCCGGATCGTCGAGCCGAGCCGCATTCATCCCTCGACCTGATGGACCTGTTTGTTCGGGGGGGGGGGGGGGCGGCGGGATGGAGGGGAGAGGGAAGCCCTTGACCATGGCCGGCTGGTTCGCTTTCCCACGCTCTGTGTGCGCGGAACCCCTCTGGTCCCGGACGGGTGGCGCGCAAATGAAGAGCCATGAAAATGTACGCCTACAGTACCGAAACGTTTCTTTCGAGCAGTGACTTGAATAAACATGCCAAAGGCTACACGGTCACGCACAAAACATTTTGTTATAGGTATCCCGGCTTCTCTGTCCCACCACCAACTGCCGACTTAGGGAAGGGCTTGAGTTATAACAGGTGGCTGAGCGAATCGAAGAAGAATCTCTCAAGTACGGTCATCAGGGCCGCGACGGCCGAAATCAGGAGACTGGGCCAAAGAAGAGATCCCTGTTCTTGATCTAAAACACGTGGCAAAAGTGGGCAAAAGAGATTGATAAGACCTTCGCAGAGCTATCAGCAAGAGGTCAAGTAAAGAAAGAGGACACAGTAATGCCGCCACCGTGAAATTCAACAAGGTTCTTGACGTCGCGAAATGTAATTGCAAGTCCCAGTGCATCTCCCCATGTCCGATTGTCTTCAGAGTGCAGCAAGAGGAGGTTGCCTTCTGAAAGGACCAGTACAGGCACCAGAAACCTACACTGGGGTCATGTGCCCGGGCTACATCGGTGGCTAAGGAGGCTCGCGAGGTGCGGGGGATGGCCAGAGAAAGGAGACGGCTCATCAAAATGCTGAATAATTGCACGAGTCAGGTCTGACCATCCTCTACTTCGAAAGCCGCGAAGGCAGGACCGACATGAGCCACGCCCAGCCGCGCGAATCGCATAACAAACACGTGGCTGTCATCGCTGAGCTAAACGAGCTACACTCCGTGAGTCTGCGGTGGGACGGTCACGTCAATGTACTTGGCCGTGATGGCACGGACGTCAACGCCGGGACGACAGACGGCGTGTTCCGACTGTTTGAGCTGGCCACCGAGCCACTTATGCGCTGGTTCATCTGCCAGATGCATGGGAACGAGCTGAACCTCTGCCATCCGCTGCTGAGCCTGGGCCTGGACGGCACGACCACGGGACCGAACCCTTTTTATGGACTCATTGGCAAGACCTGCACTGGAGAGGTCCGGTAGAGGGACGGTGTGACATTGGAGCCCATGCAGGGTCACGTGCGAAGCCTGCCAGTCGACCTGAGTCAGCAGCTGAGCACCGACTAGCAGCTGCTGTACCTGCTGGCCTGCGGCGTCCAAAATGGCCCCGTCCGAACAGCGACACCACGTGAAGAATTGGACCATCGAGCCGTGCCAGTTAAATGTCAACAGGCACTATCCTCGAAGTGATAGCAATGAATGTTTAAGCTTTATCACGCATCATTTGGTGTTTCACGTGCTCACTGTTGAGCATGTACTTATTTGCATACGTTGTGCAAAAGCATATCGCATTATTTGGTCGTTCGGTAATACATGTATCGCGCTATATTTGAGGTCTCTGATTATTGGCAAAATGACATACAGCAAAGTGACGCAATAATTTTGGTATGACGTAATGGTATGACGTAATGGTATTTGGTTGGTATGGCCAATGCGTAACGAACTGTTCTTATCTATTCGCTCTTGTTTTCAGATGGTTGACACTAGCCGCACGCCTGCTCCTAGCTTTCATCTCTACCGAGACCTCCAACAGCGCTCTCAAGGACCTCGTCCAGTTTGTGGTTAACCACTATGTGCCGGTGTGGTCCGCCATCCGGAAGAAATCCAGCTGCGACTTAGGTTCGCAGCACACACCGGCCACGGTGCAGCCAGTCCCCAGTGCAACGGGTATTAAGCCTCTCCGGAAGGGCTGCTGCTGAACGTGGTAGGGGACGAGAACTGTGTGGTCCGCGAACAGCCGGTTAGGAACATCGCAACGTGCGTAAACAGCAGACCGAGAGTCTTCTCCACCTCAGGGTCCTCGCCATCCCCGCGATAAACTACGAGGTACACCGAGCTGACACCCTGGCGCAGACCAGTCACACAGACTTCACTGCGAGCCAGAGAAACAGTGATCTGCGCAAAAAGTTCAGGTTCCGCTGGCTATCCCACCCCGCCTTAGCCGGTTCCCATCGACGTGCTGGAGAAGGCCGCGCGCACCCGTCACCGAGGTGTGGTCGGCGGAGGTGGGAGAAAATGCGCGGCATCGCCTCTACCCATGAACCGATGGTCACGGATAGGCATCGCTCCCACCCCTGAGGATGGGCCACGTCCCCGGCAGTTGACGCGTTCTGTTGTCGACTTGTTGCAAGTTGAGCGCGGCGTCGTGCCGAGTTACGTGGTACAGGGCGGCCGCGCTTCGGAAGCGAAGACACCCATGCAGGTGCGGAACGGCGCCAGGCCGGCAACGAGCCAGAGAAACAGTGATCTGCGCAAAAAGTTCAGGTTCCGCTGGCTATCCCACCCCGCCTTAGCCGGTTCCCATCGACGTGCTGGAGAAGGCCGCGCGCACCCGTCACCGAGGTGTGGTCGGCGGAGGTGGGAGAAAATGCGCGGCATCGCCTCTACCCATGAACCGATGGTCACGGATAGGCATCGCTCCCACCCCTGAGGATGGGCCACGTCCCCGGCAGTTGACGCGTTCTGTTGTCGACTTGTTGCAAGTTGAGCGCGGCGTCGTGCCGAGTTACGTGGTACAGGGCGGCCGCGCTTCGGAAGCGAAGACACCCATGCAGGTGCGGAACGGCGCCAGGCCGGCAAAGGCGCACGGCCTCCAGCTGCGGTGCCCGTGCGCTGCAGCAGGACAGACAGCCGAGCACTGGCCGGCCTGCAGGTGATGTGTGAATGCCACGCCGCCGACAGAGACATCTGGCCGTGGGGTGTGCACAACTGTTATGGACAGCCGGCCGGCGGCCGCGGTCATTGTCAGGCGTGCTTCGTCTGTATCGCGTTGGCTTGTACAACCATGTGATGCGTTGACGTTGCATGTTGCCGGCCTGACGGAACGCGCTGTTGGTGACATGGCATCGGCCGGCTTTGAGCTGATATCAATCGTGTGCTTTGGCCCGCCGCCACAGTGTTGCATTTTGATGGCCGTTGTTGCTTTTTTCTTTTCTCTTTTTGTTGTTGTTGAGGGGTCTGTTTCTTGTTGTTTTGTTGTGTATTCACTGATTGTGTCGTTTGGCTCTCGCCATTGTGTGTTTGTGCTGGGTTTTGCTACGCGGATGCGTCGTACCTGCACGTGGCCGCAGCAAGCTGCCATCGGGCGAGACATCTGAGGCGATGCGTGTTGGCTGTGCGCCAGCAGCGGTGCGCATGCAGCAACCCATATTGAAACACATACTGATAATACATGTATTACAACATATTGATTTATTGACACCGCTGACAGCATAAAATGGGCGGATCCTGGCTGTAGTGCAATGCCAGGAGAAAATGGAGAAATGGAGAAATAAAAACGCATGCGCTCCAGACCCTGGAGCGCATTTACACGCGACACGACGGTTTTTGAAGGGAAAACAATGTAATCACATTACCCCGCGGCACGACGCAGCGTGCCGCCAGTGGGGTGGGGCGCCGGGTCACCTCCCTCCCCATGGTGGGACGGGGTGGGGGGCAGGTCATCGGCGTGGGCCGCATCTGGCCCCTTGGACATCCAGCCACTGTGTCACTCCGACACGTGGCACCGTGCCAGGGACAACTGAGGAGGCATGGCGGCGGCGACAGTGTAGGCCCCACCGCGGCCAGACGGGACGGCCGCGGGGAGGACACAAGACCGCGCCGTTTCGAGACGTGACGTCAGGCAAGGACCGCCGGTGGCAGTACGGCGGCGGCCAAGGCCAAACCGCGGCCAGACAAGGCGGCCGCGGTCTGCCAAGGCTGCCGGACGCCGGCAGGGGGGAGGAAACCCACAGCCGGCCGGCTAGCCAAGGGGAGGGGCGGGGGGCTACACTCCAGAGTGCTATAAAGTCCGGGGGGAACATTTCGTGTTGATTTTACACGATTTCACTAATGCACAGATCAGATAATAATCAGCACAACACGTGCACACGTGTCGCTAGCAGAACAACAAACAAAAAACAAGGGGGAGGGGAGAATCTACACAGAATTAAGGTAATGAGGGAACATCTCGTGGCGATTGTCATTTCATTGCGCCAATACACGGATCAAATAAAAATCGATGGTGCCCACACAGTGGGCATACAATACTAAGGGGGGGGGGAGACATCTCGTGATACGGTGATTATACTAATGCACAGATCAAGTAAAACACTGGGGGAAGGGGAGAGGCGGCAGGCCGGCCGGCGGCCCATTGGTGGCTGCGGCGGCCTGGCGGCTCAGCAGCCGGCCAGGCGGAGACAAACACCCCGCGACGCCGCGAAACGGAGAGCGACGAGCGACGCCGCCGAGGAGAACGCCGCAACGGTGGAGGCGGGCACCCTGACGTCACAGCGGCCACGGGCGGTGGCCACTGATCACTGGTATTGGCAGACCCCAGTGGCGTGCTCCACGTACACGTCCCGGGACCACCGCAGGGTGTCGCTCACCATGAGCTTGCGCATCAGTCGGGCGTACACCTGGCTGACACGCAGGTGACGCAGCGTCTCCTCGTTGCCGCGGTACCAGGTGCCGAGCGAGCCAATCACCAGGGCATGCACGGAGGCATCCTTGCCCTGGCGTCGGAGCTCGGCCACCAGGCCCGCGTACTTGGCCACCTTCTCGTCGCCGGCGGCGCGCAGGGCAGCCAGCCGGTTCTCAAACGAGACTGTGACGTCCACAAGAGATACGTGGACGCCACGGGTGACCACCAGGTCAGGCCGAAGGGCCGACTCGGTGCCGGGCACACGGCGGTTCACCCGCACGTCGGTGCCGGCAAACCGAGGCACGGCATTCTCCAGGCGCGCCAGGATGGCATTGCGACGCCGCTGCAGCGTCGCACTGTGGGGCCGGCAGTGGTTCAGCACGTGCGGCAGGGTCTCCTTGGCATAGCCACAGCGCCGGCAGCGCCGATCACCGGCGCCGCGACGGTACCCGTTGAGGGGCACGAGACCGAGCCGAGCACGGTGCACAAACCGCCACTCGGCGAACCGGGCGAAGCTCCCGTTATACATATAATGGGAGCTCACCGGCTGCGAGGTCACACACTCCATGACCCGTCCCTGATGGGGCTTGGCGACCAGGTCGCTCAAAGCCCGCATCCGCAGAGCGTTGCGGAGCGCCTTGCTCTCGCCGCACGCCTCCACCGGGGTGGGGCCGACGCGCAGCTCCGGGACGGGATGGGCGGCGTGCCACGCCACGGGCACAGACGAGGCGAGGGCCCGGGTGGCAACACGCGCGCGGCTGAACCGCGACGAGACATCACCGCCGTCGCGCCTGCGCTCGCCATTCAGGTAGGCGGCCATGTCGGCCGGCATCGGGGGCCGGCCGACCCGGCGCCTGACGACGCGGGTGAGCTCGGCAGCGGCCAGCTCGGCGACCAGCGGGTCGCGCGAGCGCAGCAGCTGCACGCTGGCGGCCAGGAGAAGGACGTCGGCCTCGTTGCCCAGCTCCGTCAGGCCGACGCCGCCCGTGGACGACGGTGCGTACAGGTAGCCGTTGGTGGCACTCAACGGCACGCCCAGCACTCCCTTGACGCGCCACCGCAGCGCCTTGTCAAAGGCGCGCAGGGGCGTCTTGGGCAGCACGCCCAGGCGCAGGCAGTGCGTCAGCCGCGGCACGACGAACGTGCGCACGGTGTCGAGTTTCTGCCAGGGCGCCAGGGCGCTGTCCAGCAGGCGGAACGCATCGCGTCGGGTGGTGGCGAGCACGTCCAGGGGCGGCTCCGAGAGCCGGGTGTGGCCCACCGGACGGCCCAGGTACCGGTACGAGCACGTGCGTTCCACCACCGGCAGAGGCGCCGCTGAGAGACACGGCAGGCGGAGCGGCTCCCACCGACAGCAGGCCTGACTTGCGCGGGTTGGGCTCCAGAGAGCACCATCCCCACACGGCCTCAAGCACCCGAAGGGCCAGAGCGACGGCAGCAGCCGGCGGCAGAATCAGCGCAAGATCGTCGGCGTAGGCCAGGCAGCGCACGTCCGACTGGCGGAGCGTGAGCAGCACCGGCTCCATAGCGATGTTGAATAGCAAGCTGCTCAGGGGACAGCCCTGCTGGACGCCACACCGCGTCCGCACGGGGTCTGACAGCCCCACCGCGTGCCTGTACTGGGTGGATGACCCCTCGTACAAGTCACGCACGGCTGCTAGGGCCTCGGGCGACAGCCCAAACCGCTCCAGCACCTCCCAGAGGAGGGCGTGCGGCACCGAGCCAAAAGCGTCGGTAAGGTCCACGAACACGACGTGACACTCCTCACCAGCCAGACGTGCGTCGTTGACGGCGCACTGCAGCACGAAGTTGTGCTCGAGCACGCCGTCAAACGAACGGAACCCCTTCTGCTCGGCCGACAGCACGCCAGCCTCCGCCCAGGTGGCAAGGCGGTCGGCCCACACACCGGCGTAGAGCTTGGCGACCGTCCTCGCCAGCGCGATGGGACGCCAGCCGGTCGCCAGGCTCGGGTCGCCGCCCTTGTGGATGAGGACGGTCTGGGATGCCTTCCACGCCTCCGGCACCCGGCAGTCGCGGCGGCACAGCTCGAACGCCTCGCGTAGGAGCAGGCAGCCGGGGTCGAGGGCACGCCAGGCTGCGTACCGCAGACCGTCATCTCCCGGGGCAGTGTTGGCGGCCCGGCGCAAACTGAGCTCCACCTCATCGTGGGTGATGGGAACCGTCAGGTGGGGATGCTCTGGCGCCGGCGGCAGGTCGGGGATGCACGGTGGACGATCATCCCACGAGAAGGGCGGCACCTCGTCCGGGGCGAAGTGGGCCGCCAGGTCGGCGAACGCCACCTCGCACCGGGGCGACTCCTCAGCGAGGACACTGCGCACCGCACGATCGCGGTTCGCACGGTACAGTCGCTAGAGCCGACTGGCCTCCTCCGGCTCGTGGCGCGGAGCGCGTCACAGGCGCCGGTGATCCTCGGCCGCCGGAACAGCGCCGTCGTCAGCCCCAGCAGCGGGCTCGCCGGCCGGAGCCGCCCGGCCGCCAGCACGCGTCGCGGGGCCGCCGGCCGCGGGGGCGGAGCCACCGGCCCGGGAGGCGGAGCCACCAGCCCGGGAGGCGGAGTCAGAGCCTCGAGCCGCCGGCGGTCGGCGCGCGCGCTGCCGGCCGTAGAAGTCCTCGTTGAGGACGCCCGCTCGCGTACACATGGCCCCGACGGCCGCCTCAACCAGTGGCCAATCAGCGCCACTTTCCCTCAGGGCCTGCAGCTCCTCGAGGAACTCCTCCTGCAGGGGGGAACGGCGCCGCTGAGAGGGAGGGGCCGTCAGGGGTGTGTCGCCCGTGCCCGGCACGGGCGGAGACGGAGGAGGAGACGGGGGCGGCAACGGGTCACGCCCCTGGCCCCCGCAACGCCCATCTGGGGCACCGCGGCCACGGCCAGAACCCCGGGCCCCACGACCCGAGCCGTGGCCAGAACCACGTCCGGCGCCGACGGACCCACGACCACCATGCCGGGACCGCCGCGCCCACGGGCAGACCCGTCATGGACAGGGTGACCGGGTTCCCGGGCCGGGGCGCCGGCAGAAGCCGGAGTGCGAGCCCGACCGTGAGGGAGCACGGCGGGAGCCGGGGCCGGAGAGGGGGCCGGAGTGCGGACCCGACCACGAGGGACCGCGACCGGAGCCGGGGTCGGAGCAGCGGCCGGAGTGCGAGCCGGAGCCCGAGCCGGGCACGGGCCGCAGCGCGGGCCGGAGCACGAGTCGGAGTCGCGACCGAAGGCGGGGCGGGAGCGGGGGCCAGGAGGCGAGGCGGAGCGCGAGCCGAGCCACGGGTCGGGGCGCCAGCCCGACCACGAGAAGGCGCCGGGGCCGGAGCCCGAGGCGGCCCACCGCGGGTACGGGCCGGAGAGCGAGCCGGGGCCGCGGCCGGAGCCGGGGCCAGAGCGGGGGCCGGGTGGAGGGGGGGGGGGGGGGGCCGTCCGGAGCGCCATCCGGACGACGCACGGGCGCCAGACAGACGGGCTCCGTCTGGACGCCCGCGTCACAGGTGCGCCGGTGGGAGCGAGGCGGGTGGGAGCCGACCAGCCCAGACAGCGGCGTGATGGGGCGGCTCGGCTCTATCCGTCCCGGCGGCGGGAGCGGCCCGCGGCCACGCCACCGGCGGCCAAAAACCCCGTGGGCCTGCGGAGAGGGCGGGCGGGGGTGGAGTTGCGCCGGACTCAGACAGGGCAGCCGGAGGCGGGACGAGGGGCTCCCGGCTCGCGCTCATGCCCTCCCCCGGCACGGGCACCCGGCGGTGGGGGGGGGGGGGGGGGGACACGCCCGGCCGCGGCGCCCCTGGCGCTGGGAGGGCACCCCTGCTGTGAACGAAGGTGTGTCAGCCGCAGCCACCGGGCAAGGGTTCCGGGTCACCGGGGACGGGCGAGGTACAGCATGCGGGTGAGCACCATGTTGCACCGGCGCACCGTCCGGCCACAGTGCGCCCCCCACCGGGGCGCTACGCAGCACCTCGGCGTAGGAGGGCACACGGCGGACAGGCGCCGGCGCCGGCAAGTCCACGATCACGATGGGCATCGAGAGCCCGGGGCTCCGCGGCGATGGTGTCGGCCGCCGGCTCACCGTCGCGTCCGGCGCGGGCGACGCCGCCACAGCCCCGGGGCTCCGCGATGCGAGCGTCGGCCCCGGCGATCCACGTGCGACGACCGGTAGCGAGAGCCCGGGGCTCCGCGGCGGGGGTGTCGGCCGCTGGCTCACGGTCGCGGCCGGCGCGGGCGACACTGCCGCAGCCCCGGGGCTCCACGGCACGGGCGTCTGCGCCGGCGACACCGCCAGGAGGTCAGGGCTCCGCGGCGCGGGCGTCGGCCGCAAGCACACCACCGACGACGACACGGGCGACACTGTGCGCGGTGCGGGCAGGCGGCACACGGCCACCAGCGGCGGTCGGCACCGCGGCAACACCTGTACCGGACGCGGCCACCGACGGGCACTGCACTGCACTGGCCATCGAGACTGGCACTGTACCGCGAGCCACCGCGCCGACCAACGCCGGCGAAAGCAGGGCCGGGCCGGGCAGGGCAGGGCAGGGCAGTATGGCGGGCGCCGGCGACACCGGGGCGCCGCGGGCCAACACTGGCGAGGACCTCGGCACTGGTGCGGGGTCGAGCACCGCCAGCGGCGTGTCATCCCACGGCCTGTTAAAGCGCAACAGGCCGGGCGGTGGTGGCGGCGTCAGCGGTGGTAGTTGCAGGTCCCACGACGGCTCCGGCACGGGCGGCGAAAGGCGGGCGTACGGCGACATATGGGCCAGCGGCGATGGCGACAAGGAGACGCCCCGAGACAGCCGGCCGCGGGCGATCGCCGACACGACGCTGACGTCATTGCCATATGGGCCAGCGGCGATGGCGACAAGGAGACGCCCCGAGACAGCCGGCCGCGGGCGATCGCCGACACGACGCTGACGTCATCGCCGAGGCTCGCCGCCGCCGGCAACTCATCCGGCATCAGCGGCGGCGTCGGGATCGTCGACGCCCCGCCAGGCGACCCCACCGCCGGCGAGACCGGCGACGACGACGCCAGCCGCCGGCGGCGGGCGCGTGGAGCAGGGCGGGGCGTCACGAAGTCCGCAGCGAAGTGCGACGCGTCGGCGTCCTCTGAGTCGTCCGGGCGGCGGCCCCCGGAGCCGTCTCCTGCACGGCGACGGCCGTCGTCACCCCGGCATCGGGCCCGGTGGTTGCGGAGCCCGACACTGGTGGTGAAGGAGCGGCCGCAGTCGGCGCAGCAGTGCGGCAGGTCGGGCCGCGTCTGCTCCGGGGGCGCCGCCCAGCAGCGGTGGGTCGACGGCCTCCGCGGCAGGCAGGCGCGGCACCCCACGCACACCCACGTGGTGCGGCGGGGGCGGATGCCGTGGCTGCGGGCGAGGTGGCGGCAAAGGCTGGCCCGCTGCTGCACGGACCCCCTGCCGCTGTACTGTGTTCGGCAGCCGGCGACGGGGCAGCGCGCATGCGCGGGCAGCGGGTATGGTATCAGTAACTCCTCGTCTCACAGCAACGGTTGGCCGCGCACTGCCTCCACGGCCGCCCAGAACACTGGCGTCGCCATCACGTCGTCGGCAGACGCGCGCCACGTGGTTGACGGCCGGGGTGACGCAGTGACATGCGGGCGCGCGACCGGCGAAACACCCAGGGCGCAAGTTCAAATTTCGAGCCAAAACCAACGGAAACCGCAAACTCCTATTTTGGATCGGGAACGTGGGAACCCGATAAAAACAGGCGACGGCAGAAGACCGGAAGTAGGCGTGAAAACTTACCTTGCGCTCCCGTGGTCCACCGGCGTCCAACCGGCGCGGCGTCTCCGGCGTCCACCCGGCGCGGCGTCTCCGCCGGCGTCCACCCGGTGCGGCGTCTCCGGCGTCCACACGGCGCGGCGTGTCCGACGTCCACCTACGCGGATGATGGTCGCCACGGTGACCTTGGGCAGGGTAGTGTCACGCGGAGTAAAGAGATGGCTGCCGTGATCCGTGAAAAAACCCGCCAACGTCGGGTTGCGCAATAAAACTCTCCAGAGTGCGCGAAAATTCTCGGCATTTGGCTCAGATCGACAGACACTACAACTTGATCTTAGTAAAAAGGACGAGAAGCGATGCAGATGCAATTGCAAAACGTGCATTTGGGTCGAGCCGGACGCACGCAACTGCAAATGCAAATGCAAATCCACGAAAACTTCCATTGGTTTTCTTTATCAGAGCCGCTCCGTTTCAAAACAGATTGCCAGTGCAAACGATACAAGGTAGGGGAAAAACCATTCGGTGGCGTTGCTCACAACATGCAAGTGATCACAAATCTCACCGCAGCTACTTTGATGCGAAAAAATGCCAATTTCAAAAACGGAAATTTCTTCGACCAAACATGAGGGCCAATATGAAATTCAGCACGCACACAAATCGGATGCATGTTCAAATTGAAAACGGCCGTATTCCAGGCAGTAAAATGTTCCAAGCTCATATCCAACAAATCACTGAAGCTAGAACGGCCCTTTGACTTGGAAATAATATAAACCGATCCTACCACTTGTTGACAACATTTTTGATCCCCAGGTGCTGACCGAAAATTTTCGAGGGAGGCCATCTTCTGGAAAAAATGAAACCTTTCCACACGCAATTTTTTAAAAACAGAATGAAAGGGCATTTTCCACGTAGTGTGTAAATGCAGCGGTAAGTCCTTCTGTGCATGCAACCAGTTTCTGCAACAACTGCAAAATCAACATCAAGCACCATTTCAGTGTTTTTTTTCGACTAACTTAAAAACTATACACGCATCAATGTTTTAAATCATACCATCATGTTCGCCGTGCCATTGCCCTTCGAACGACATATAGCAAAACATTAGTGCGTTGCTGGAAACATATAGCATTCTTGATCGCCGCAAATTTCCATGGTTTTGTTTCTGAGGGACACCCCGTTTGAAAGCAGATTGCCGGTGCAGTCGATACACAGCATTCGGTGGCATTGTTGTCATCATGCAAGTGATGCAAATCTGGCCGCGGCCACATTAATGTGAAAAACGGCCCATTCTAGAAACGGACGTTTTTTCGACCCATTTGAGGGCCAATATGAAATATAGCACGCGTACAAACTGAATGCATGTTCAGATTGAAAACAGCCGTTTTCCGGATAGTAAAATGTTCCAAACTCATATCCAACAAACCAATGAAAATCGAAGGGTGCTTTAACTTCTCAACAAGTGGTGACATCGGTTTACATCGTTTGCAAGGCAACGCACACATCGATTTTCATAGGTTCGTTAGATATGATTTTGCAACATTTTACTAGGCGAAAAACGACTGTTTTCAATCTGAACATGCATCCAATTTGTACGCGTACTGGATTTCATATTGGCCCTCATATGGGTCGAAAAAACGTCCGTTTCTGAAATGGGCCGTTTTTTGCATCAAAGTGGCCGCGCCCAGATTTGTGATCACTTGCCTGTTGACAACAACGCCACTGAATGCTTGTTCCACCACTGTGTATCGTCTGCACCGGCAATCTGCGTTCAAACGGAGCGGCTCTCAGAAACAAAACCATGGAAATTTGCGGCAATCAAGAATGCTATACGTTTCCAGCAACGCACTAATATCCTAAAATATAACAATCGACGCGCAAACGCAAGGCAAACACGATGGTGTAACCTAAAACATTTACGCACGTATAGTTTTGAAGTTATTTCCAAAAAACTCTCACAAACGGCGCTCGATGTTGATATTGCAATTGCTGCACAAGCTGTTTGCCTGCACAGAAACACTTGCCGCTGACCGTACACACTAATTCGGCCATGCTCTTTCATTCAGCAATGAAAAAGTAGCGTTTCCAAACTTCTCATTTTTCTCGGCAAAATGGTCCCCCCAATTTTTCCGTCGGCACGCGATGAGCAAAAATGTTGTCAACAAGTGGAAACACCGGCTTATATCGTTTGCAAGTTAAAGCACACTTCGCCTTTCATTAGTTCGTTAGATATGGGTTTGTAGCATTTTATTAGCAGAAAAACGGCTGTTTTCAATCTGAACATGCATCCGAAGTGTGCGCGTCCTGGAATCCATACTGTCCCTCACATGGGACGAATGAAACGTCCGTACGTGAAATGGGCCTGCTTTTCGCATCAAAGTGGCCGCGGCCAGATTTGCGATCACTTGCATGTTGACAAAAACGCCACTGATTGCATGTTCCACCACAATGTATCGTCTGCACCGGCAATCTACTTTAAACGGAGCGGCTCTCAGAGAAAACCACGGAACTTTGCAGCCATCAAGAATGCTATATGATTCCAGCAACGCACTAAGGTTTTACATTATATCATTCGACGCGCAATCGCACAGCGAACACGATGGTATAACATCAAACATTAACGCACGTATAGTTTTGAAGTTATTTACAAAAAATTCTCTCAACCGGCGCACGATGTTGATTTTGCAATTCCTCCACAAGCTGTTTCCCTGCAAAGAAACACTTGCCGCTGTAACAACACACTAATTGGACCATACCGTTTCATTCAAAAATGAATCAAACCGCGTTTGGAAGATTTTCATCTTCTTCGAACAGAGGCCCACCAAAATTTTCAGTCAGAGCCCGGTGAGAAAAAAATGTTGTCAGCAAGTGGCAGCATCGGTATACATCGTTTGCAAGTTAAAGCACCCTTCGAATTTCATTGGTTCGTTAGATATGAGTTTGGAACATTTTACTTCCCCAAACACGGCTGCATTCAATCTGAACATGCATCCAATTTGTACGCGTGCTGGATTTCATATTGGCCCTCAAATAGGTCGAAAAGCGTCCGTTTCTGAACTGGGGCGTTTTTTCCATCAAAGTGGCCGCGGCCTAATTTGTGATCACTTGCATGTCGAGAACAATGCCACTGAATGCTTTTTCCCACACTGCGTATCGTACTGCGCCAGCAATCTGCTTTCAAACGGAGCGGTTCTCAGAAACAAAACCATGGAAATTTACAAACATCAAGAATGCTATATGTTTCCAGTAACGCACATATGTTTTGCTCAATATCATTCGACGCGCAATCGCACGGCGAACACGATGGAATAGGTGAAAAAAATAAAGCACGCATAGTTTGCAAGTTATTTAAAAAAAACACACTAAAACGGCACTCGATGTTGATTTTGCAATTGCTGCACAAACTGTTTGCATGCACAGAAACACTATCCGCTGCACTTACACACCGAATGGACCAGGCCCTTTCATTCAGAAATGATGAAATCGCGTTTAAAAACTTTCAATTTTTTCGAAAAAACGGCCCACACCCCAAAAAATTTCGTCCAGCGCCCGGCGATCAAAAATGTTGTCAACAAGTGGTAACATCGGTTTAACTCGTTTGCAATATAGAGCACCTTCGATTTTCATTCCTTCTTGATTTTCATTGATCATTGATTTTCATTGCTTCCGAAAAACGGCCCAATTCAGAAACGGTCGTTTTTTCGACCCATATAAAGGCCAACATGAAATCCAGCACGCTTGCAAATACCATGCATGTTCAGATTGAAAACAGCCGTTACTCGGCTAGTAAAATGTTCCAAACTCATCCCTAACCAAACAATGAAAATCGAAGCGTGCGTCACTTCCAAACGATGTAATCCGATGTTACCACTTGTTGACAACATTTTTGCCCACTGAGTGCGGATCGAAAATTTTTGGGGGTACCATTTTGTCGAAAGAAACAAAAATTTTCCAAATGCGACTTTTTCAGTTCTGAATGAAAGGGCATGGTACAATTAGTGTTTAAATGCCACAGCAAGTGTTTCTGTGCAGGCAAACAGCTTGTGCACCAATTGCAAAATCAACATCGAGCGACGTTTCAGAGAGTTTTTTGAAAATAACTTCAAATCTATACGTGCGTTAATGAATTAAGATATACCATCGCTTTCAGCGTCCGATTGTGCGTTGAAAAAGATATAGTAAAACATTAGTGCGTTGCTGGAAACATGTACCATTCTTGATGGCCCAAAACTTCCATGGTTTTGTTTCTGAGAGCGGCTCCGTTTGAAAGGAGATTGCCGATGCAGATGATACAAAGTGGTGGAACAAGAATTCAGTAGCGTTGTTGTCAACATGTAAGTGATCGCAAATCTGGCCGCGACCACTTTGATGCGAAAAACGGCCCATGTAAGACACGGACGTTTTTTCGACCCAAATAAGCGCCAAAATGAAACCCAGCACGCGTACAAATCGGAAGCATGTTCAGATTGAAAACAGCCGGTTTTCGGCTAGTAAAAAATTCCAAACCCATCTCTAACGAACCAATGAAAATCGAAGGGTGCTTTAACTTGCAAACGATGTAATCCGGTGTCACCACTCGTTGACAAGATTTTTGCTCACCGGGCGCCAACCGAGAATTTAGGGGAGGGGGGCATTTTGTCTACAAAAATGAAATTTATCCCAACGCGATGTTTTCAATTCTCAATGAAAGGGCATGGTCCAATTAGTATGCAAGTGCGGCAGCAAGTATTTCTGTGCAAGCAAACAGCATGTGCCGCAATTACAAAATCAACATCGAGGGCCGTTTGAGAGGTTTTTTGGAAACTAACTTCAAAACTACAAATGTGTAAATGTTTTAAGTTAAACCATCGTGTTTGCCATGTGATAGCCCGTCGAATGATATATAGTAAAACATTAGTGCGTTGCACAAAACATATAACATTCTTGATGGCCGCAAATTTCCATGGTTTTGTTGCTGAGAGCCGCTCCGTTTGGAAGCAAATTACCGGTGCAGACGATACACAGCGGTGGAACAAGCATTCAGTGCCATTGATGTCAATATGCAAGTCATTGCAAATCTGGCCGCAGCCACTTTGATGCCGAAAAACGGCCCATTTTAGAAACGGACGTTTTTTCGACCCATTTGAGGGCCAATATGAAATCCAGCACGCGTACAAATTGGATGCATGTTCAGATTGAAAACAGCCGTTTTTCGGCTAGTAAAATGTTCCAAACTCTAATCTAACGAACCAATGAAAATCAAAGGGTGTTTTAACGTGCAAACGATGCAAGCCGATGTTGCCACTTGTTGAAAACATTTTTGCGCACCGGGTGACGACCGAAAATTGTAGGGGGCCATTAGGTCGAAAAAAATGAAAATTTTCCAAACGCGAATTTTTCAGTTCTGAATAAAAGGGCATGGTCCAGTTAGTGTGTAAGTGCCGGAGCGAGATATTCTGTGCAGGCATACAGCTCGTGCAGCAATTGCAATATCACCATCGAGCGCAAGTTGAGAGATATTTTTAAAAAATGAAAACTATGCGTGCGTTAATGTGTTAAGTTATGCCATCGTGTTCGCCGTGCGACTGCGCGTCGAATGATATATAATAAAACATTAGAGCGTTGCTGGAAACATATAGAATTCTTAATGGCCGCAAATTTCCATGGTTTTGTTTCTGAGAGCCGCTCCGTTTGAAAGCAGATTGTCGGTGCAGACGATACACAGTGGTGCAACAAGCATTCAGTGGCGTTGTTGTCAACATGCAAGTGATGGCAAAACTGGACGCGGCAACTTTGATGTGAAAAACGGCCCATTCCAGAAACGGACGTTTTTTCGACCCATTTGAGGGCCAACTATGAAATCCAGCACGCGTACAAATTGGATGTATGTTCAGATTGAAAACAGCCGTTTTTCGGCCAACAAGATGTTCCAAACTCATGTCTAACGAACCAATGAAAATCGAAGGGTGCTTCAACTTGAAAACGATGTAAGCCGTTGTTACCACTTGTTGACAACAACTTTACTCACCGGATGCCGACCAAAAAATTTTGGGGTGCCATTTTGTCGAAAAAATGAAATTTTTCGAAAGGCGATTTTTTCATTTCCGAATGAAAGGGCATGGTCCAGTTTGAGGGCCAATATGAAATCCGGCACGCGTACAAATCGGAGGCATGTTCAGAATGAAACCAGCCGTTTTTCGGCTAGTAAAATGTTCCAAACTCATATCTAGCGAACCAATGAAATTCGAACGGTGGTTTCAATTGGAAACGATGTGTACCGATGTCACCACTTGTTGACAACATTCATGCTCACCGGGAGCCGACCGAAAATTTTGGGGGGGCCATTTTGTCGAAAACAATAAAATCTTTCGAATCGCGATTTTTCTATTTCGGAGTGAAAGGGCATGGTCCAATCAGTGTGTAAAAGCCGCGGCAAGTGTTTCTGTGCAGCCAAACAGCTTGTGCAGCAATTGCAAAACCAACATCGAGCACCGTTTGGGAGGGTTTTTTGGACATGACTTGCAAACTATACGTGCGGTAATGTTTCAACTTGTACCATCGTGTTCGCCGTGCGATTGCGCGTCGAATGATGCATGTACAGTTGTGCATTGCTGGAAACATATAGCATTTTTGATGGGCGCAAATTTCCATGGTCTTGTTTCTGAGAGTTTGAAAGCAGATTGCCGGTGCAGACGATACCCAGTCGTGGAACAAGCATTCAGTGGCGTTGTTATCAACATGCAAGTCGTCGCAAATTTGGCCGCGGCCACTTTGATGCGAAAAACGGCCCATTTTAGAAACGGACGTTTTTTCGACCCATTTGAGAATCAATATGAAAGTCCGGCACGCGCACAAATCGGATGCATGTTCAGATTGAAAACAGCCGTTTTTCGGCCAAAAAGATGTTCCAAACTCATATCTAACGAACCAATGAAAATCGAGGGGTGCTTTAACTTGCAAACGATGTAAGCCTATGTTTCCACTTGTTGACAACAACTTTACTCACCGGATGCCGACCGAAAATTTTGAGGGGCCATTTTGTCGAAAAAAATGAAATTTTTTCAAAGGAAATTTTTTCATTTCTGAATGAAAGGGCATGGTCCAGTTTGAGGGCCATTATGAAATCCGGCACGCGTACAAATCGGAAGCATGTTCAGATTGAAAACAGCCGTTTTTCGGCTAGTATAATGTTCCAAACACATTTCTAGCGAACCAATGAAATTCGAACGGTGCTTTTAATTGCAAACGATGTATGCCGATGTTACCACTTGTTGACAATATTTTTGCTCACCGGGTGCCGACTGAAAATTTTGGGGGGGCCAAGTTGTGAAAAAAGAATAAAAACTTCGGAAACGCGATTTTTTCATTTCTGAGTGGAAGGGCATGGTCCAACTAGTGTGCAAGTGCCGCGGCAAGTGTTTCTGTGCAGCCCAACAGCTTGTGCAGATATTGGAAAATCATCATCGTGCACTGTTTGGGAGGGTTTTTTGGACATAGCTTGCCAACTATACGTGCGTTAATGTTTTAGCTGATACCATCGTGTTTGCCGTGCCATTGCGCGTCGAATGATATATAGTAAAATAATTCTGCGTTGCTGGAAACATATAGCATTCTTGATAGTCCCAAATTTCCATGTTTTTGTTTCAGAGAGCCGATACCTTTTGAAAGCAGATTGCCGGTGTAGACGATACACAGTGGTGGAACAAGCATTCAGTGGCATTGTCATCAACATGCAAGTGGTCGCAAATTTCGCCGCGGCAACTTTGATGTGAAAAACGGCCCATTTGGGAAACGGACGTTTTTTCGACACGCTTGAGGGCCAATATAAAAGCCGGCACGCGTACAAATCGGATGCATGTTCAGATTGAAAACCGCCGTATTTTGGGCTAGTAAAATGTTCCAAACTCATATCTAGCGAACGAATGAAAATCGAACGGTGCTTTAACTTGCAAACAATGTATACCGGTGCTTCCACTTGTTGACAACATTTTTGCTCACCGGGTGCCAACCGAAAATTATTGGGGGGCCACTTTGTCGAAAAAAATGAAAATTTTCGAAGCACGATTTTTCATTTATGAGTAAAAGGGCATGGTCCAATTAGTGTGTAAGTGCCGCGGCAAGTGATTCTGTGCAGCCATACAGCTTGTGCAGCAATTGCAAAATAAACATCGAGCACCGTTTGGAAGAGTTTTTTAGATATAACTTGCAAACTATACGTGCGTTAATGTTTTATCTTATACCATCGTGTTTGCCGTGCGATTGCGCGTCGAATGATATATAGTAAAACATTAGTGCGTTGCTGGAAACATATAGCATT
The DNA here is from genome assembly GCF_011947565.3 of Pollicipes pollicipes. Classification (NCBI taxonomy): domain Eukaryota; kingdom Metazoa; phylum Arthropoda; class Thecostraca; order Pollicipedomorpha; family Pollicipedidae; genus Pollicipes; species Pollicipes pollicipes. The sequence goes on from NW_023596921.1 coordinate 27,772,318, forward strand.
CTTGATGGCCGCAAATTTCCATGGTTTTGTTTCTGAGAGCCGCTCCGTTTGAAGGCAGATTGCCGGTGCAGACGATACACAGCGGTGGAACAAGCATTCAGTGGCGTTGTTATCAACATGCAAGTGGTCGCAAGTCTGGCCAAGGCCACGGTGATGCGAAAGACGGCCCATTTCAGAAAAGGACGTTTTTTCGACCCGTTTGAGGGCCAATATGAAATACGGCACGCGTACAAATCGGATCCATGTTCAGATTGAAAACAGCCGTTGTTCGGCAAGTAAAATGTTCCAAACTCATATCTAGCGAACCAATGAAAATCTTACGGTGCTTTAACTTGCAACCGATGTATACCGATGTTTCCACTTGTTGACAACATTTTTGCTCACCGGGTGATTAAAGAAAATTTTGGGGGGGCCATTTTGTCGAAAAAAATGAAAATTTTCGAAACGCGAATTTTTCATAACTGAGTGAAAGCGCTTGGTCCATTTAGTGTGTCGGGAAGTGTTTCTGTGAAGCCAAAGAGCTTGTGCAGCAATTGCAAAATCAACATCGAGCACCGTTTGGGAGTGTTTTTTGGATATAACTTGCAAACTATACGTACGTTAATGTTTTAACTTATACCATCGTGTTCGCCGTGCGATTGTGCGTCGAATGATACATAGTAAAACATTTGTGCGTTGCTGGAAACAGATAGCAAGCTGTTTGCCTGCACAGAAACACTTGCCATTGCACTTACACACTTTTTGGACCATGCCCTTTCATTTAGAAATGAAAAAAACCGCGTTTGGAAAATATTCATTTTTTTCGACCAAATGGCACCCCCAAAATTTTCGGTCGGACCCTGTGAGCAAAGATATTGTCAACAAGTAGCAACATCGGCTTACATCGTTTGCAAGTTAAAGCACCGTTCGATTTTCATTGGTTCGTTAGATATGAGCTGGAACATTTTACTAGCCGAAAAAGCGGCTGTTTTCAATCTGAATCATGCATCCAATTTCTACGCGTGCTGGATTTCATATTAGCCCTCAAATGGGTCGAAAAAACGTCCGTTTCTAAAATGGGCCGTTTTTCGCATCAAAGTGGCCGCGGCCACATTTGCCATCACTTGCATGTGGACAACAACGCCACTGAATGCTTCTTCCACCAATGTGTGTCGTCTGCACCGGCAATCTGCTTTCAAACGGAGCGGCTCTCAGAAACAAAACCATGGAAATTTGCGGCCATCCTGAATGCTATATGTTTCCAGAAACGCACTAATGTTTTGCTATATATCATTCGACGCGCAATCGCACGGCGAACACGATGGTATAACTTAAAACATTAACGCACGTATAGTTTGCAAGTTATTTCCAAAAAACTCTCTCAAACGGCGCTCGATGCTGATTTTGCATTTGCTGCACAAGCTGTTTGCCTGCACAGAAACACTTGCCATTGCACTTACACACTTTTTGGACCATGCCCTTTCATTTAGAAATGAAAAAATCGCGTTTGGAAAATTTTCATTTTTTTCTACAAAATGGCCCCCCCCAAAATTTTCGGTCGGCACCCGGTGAGCAAAAATGTTGTCAACAAGTGGCAACATCGGCTTACATCGTTTGCAAGTTAAAGCACCGTTCGATTTTCATTGGTTCGTTAGATATGAGCTTGGAACATTTTACTAGCCGAAAAACGGCTGTTTTCAATCTGAACATGCATCCAATTTGTACGCGTGCTGGATTTCATATTGGCCCTCAAATGGGTCGAAAAAACGTCCGTTTCTAAAATGGGCCGTTTTTCGCATCAAAGTGGCCGCGGCCACATTTGCCATCACTTGCATGTGGACAACAACGCCACTGAATGCTTGTTCCACCACTGTGTATCGTCTGCACCGGCAATCTGCTTTCAAACGGAGCGGCTCTCAGAAACAAAACCATGGAAATTTGCGGCCATCCCAAATGCTATATGTTTCCAGCAACGCACTAATGTTTTGCTATATATCATTCGACGCGCAATCGCACGGCGAACACGATGGTATAACTTAAAACATTAACGCACGTATAGTTTGCAAGTTATTTCCAAAAAACTCTCTCAAACGGCGCTCGATGCTGATTTTGCATTTGCTGCACAAGCTGTTTGCCTGCACAGAAACACTTGCCATTGCACTTACACACGTTTTGGACCATGCCCTTTCATTTAGAAATGAAAAAATCGCGTTTGGAAAATTTTCATTTTTTCGACAAAATGGCCCCCCCAAAATTTTCGGTCGGCACCCGGTGAGCAAAAATGTTGTCAACAACTGGCAACATCGGCTTACATCGTTTGCAAGTTAAAGCACCGTTCGATTTTCATTGGTTCGTTAGATATGAGCTTGGAACATTTTACTAGCCGAAAAACGGCTGTTTTCAATCTGAACATGCATCCAATTTGTACGCGTGCTGGATTTCATATTGGCCCTCAAATGGGTCGAAAAAACGTCCGTTTCTAAAATGGGCCGTTTTTCGCATCAAAGTGGCCGCGGCCACATTTGCCATCACTTGCATGTGGACAACAACGCCACTGAATGCTTGTTCCACCACTGTGTATCGTCTGCACCGGCAATCTGCTTTCAAACGGAGCGGCTCTCAGAAACAAAACCATGGAAATTTGCGGCCATCCCAAATGCTATATGTTTCCAGCAACGCACTAATGTTTTGCTATATATCATTCGACGCGCAATCGCACGGCGAACACGATGGTATAACTTAAAACATTAACGCACGTATAGTTTGCAAGTTATTTCCAAAAAACTCTCTCAAACGGCGCTCGATGCTGATTTTGCATTTGCTGCACAAGCTGTTTGCCTGCACAGAAACACTTGCCATTGCACTTACACACGTTTTGGACCATGCCCTTTCATTTAGAAATGAAAAAATCGCGTTTGGAAAATTTTCATTTTTTTCGACAAAATGGCCCCCCCCAAAATTTTCGGTCGGCACCCGGTGAGCAAAAATGTTGTCAACAACTGGCAACATCGGCTTACATCGTTTGCAAGTTAAAGCACCGTTCGATTTTCATTGGTTCGTTAGATATGAGCTTGGAACATTTTACTAGCCGAAAAACGGCTGTTTTCAATCTGAACATGCATCCAATTTGTACGCGTGCTGGATTTCATATTGGCCCTCAAATGGGTCGAAAAAACGTCCGTTTCTAAAATGGGCCGTTTTTCGCATCAAAGTGGCCGCGGCCACATTTGCCATCACTTGCATGTGGACAACAACGCCACTGAATGCTTGTTCCACCACTGTGTATCGTCTGCACCGGCAATCTGCTTTCAAACGGAGCGGCTCTCAGAAACAAAACCATGGAAATTTGCGGCCATCCCAAATGCTATATGTTTCCAGCAACGCACTAATGTTTTGCTATATATCATTCGACGCGCAATCGCACGGCGAACACGATGGTATAACTTAAAACATTAACGCACGTATAGTTTGCAAGTTATTTCCAAAAAACTCTCTCAAACGGCGCTCGATGCTGATTTTGCATTTGCTGCACAAGCTGTTTGCCTGCACAGAAACACTTGCCATTGCACTTACACACGTTTTGGACCATGCCCTTTCATTTAGAAATGAAAAAATCGCGTTTGGAAAATTTTCATTTTTTTCGACAAAATGGCCCCCCCAAAATTTTCGGTCGGCACCCGGTGAGCAAAAATGTTGTCAACAACTGGCAACATCGGCTTACATCGTTTGCAAGTTAAAGCACCGTTCGATTTTCATTGGTTCGTTAGATATGAGCTTGGAACATTTTACTAGCCGAAAAACGGCTGTTTTCAATCTGAACATGCATCCAATTTGTACGCGTGCTGGATTTCATATTGGCCCTCAAATGGGTCGAAAAAACGTCCGTTTCTAAAATGGGCCGTTTTTCGCATCAAAGTGGCCGCGGCCACATTTGCCATCACTTGCATGTGGACAACAACGCCACTGAATGCTTGTTCCACCACTGTGTATCGTCTGCACCGGCAATCTGCTTTCAAACGGAGCGGCTCTCAGAAACAAAACCATGGAAATTTGCGGCCATCCCAAATGCTATATGTTTCCAGCAACGCACTAATGTTTTGCTATATATCATTCGACGCGCAATCGCACGGCGAACACGATGGTATAACTTAAAACATTAACGCACGTATAGTTTGCAAGTTATTTCCAAAAAACTCTCTCAAACGGCGCTCGATGCTGATTTTGCATTTGCTGCACAAGCTGTTTGCCTGCACAGAAACACTTGCCATTGCACTTACACACGTTTTGGACCATGCCCTTTCATTTAGAAATGAAAAAATCGCGTTTGGAAAATTTTCATTTTTTTCGACAAAATGGCCCCCCCAAAATTTTCGGTCGGCACCCGGTGAGCAAAAATGTTGTCAACAACTGGCAACATCGGCTTACATCGTTTGCAAGTTAAAGCACCGTTCGATTTTCATTGGTTCGTTAGATATGAGCTTGGAACATTTTACTAGCCGAAAAACGGCTGTTTTCAATCTGAACATGCATCCAATTTGTACGCGTGCTGGATTTCATATTGGCCCTCAAATGGGTCGAAAAAACGTCCGTTTCTAAAATGGGCCGTTTTTCGCATCAAAGTGGCCGCGGCCACATTTGCCATCACTTGCATGTGGACAACAACGCCACTGAATGCTTGTTCCACCACTGTGTATCGTCTGCACCGGCAATCTGCTTTCAAACGGAGCGGCTCTCAGAAACAAAACCATGGAAATTTGCGGCCATCCCAAATGCTATATGTTTCCAGCAACGCACTAATGTTTTGCTATATATCATTCGACGCGCAATCGCACGGCGAACACGATGGTATAACTTAAAACATTAACGCACGTATAGTTTGCAAGTTATTTCCAAAAAACTCTCTCAAACGGCGCTCGATGCTGATTTTGCATTTGCTGCACAAGCTGTTTGCCTGCACAGAAACACTTGCCATTGCACTTACACACGTTTTGGACCATGCCCTTTCATTTAGAAATGAAAAAATCGCGTTTGGAAAATTTTCATTTTTTTCGACAAAATGGCCCCCCCCAAAATTTTCGGTCGGCACCCGGTGAGCAAAAATGTTGTCAACAACTGGCAACATCGGCTTACATCGTTTGCAAGTTAAAGCACCGTTCGATTTTCATTGGTTCGTTAGATATGAGCTTGGAACATTTTACTAGCCGAAAAACGGCTGTTTTCAATCTGAACATGCATCCAATTTGTACGCGTGCTGGATTTCATATTGGCCCTCAAATGGGTCGAAAAAACGTCCGTTTCTAAAATGGGCCGTTTTTCGCATCAAAGTGGCCGCGGCCACATTTGCCATCACTTGCATGTGGACAACAACGCCACTGAATGCTTGTTCCACCACTGTGTATCGTCTGCACCGGCAATCTGCTTTCAAACGGAGCGGCTCTCAGAAACAAAACCATGGAAATTTGCGGCCATCCCAAATGCTATATGTTTCCAGCAACGCACTAATGTTTTGCTATATATCATTCGACGCGCAATCGCACGGCGAACACGATGGTATAACTTAAAACATTAACGCACGTATAGTTTGCAAGTTATTTCCAAAAAACTCTCTCAAACGGCGCTCGATGCTGATTTTGCATTTGCTGCACAAGCTGTTTGCCTGCACAGAAACACTTGCCATTGCACTTACACACGTTTTGGACCATGCCCTTTCATTTAGAAATGAAAAAATCGCGTTTGGAAAATTTTCATTTTTTTCGACAAAATGGCCCCCCCCAAAATTTTCGGTCGGCACCCGGTGAGCAAAAATGTTGTCAACAACTGGCAACATCGGCTTACATCGTTTGCAAGTTAAAGCACCGTTCGATTTTCATTGGTTCGTTAGATATGAGCTTGGAACATTTTACTAGCCGAAAAACGGCTGTTTTCAATCTGAACATGCATCCAATTTGTACGCGTGCTGGATTTCATATTGGCCCTCAAATGGGTCGAAAAAACGTCCGTTTCTAAAATGGGCCGTTTTTCGCATCAAAGTGGCCGCGGCCACATTTGCCATCACTTGCATGTGGACAACAACGCCACTGAATGCTTGTTCCACCACTGTGTATCGTCTGCACCGGCAATCTGCTTTCAAACGGAGCGGCTCTCAGAAACAAAACCATGGAAATTTGCGGCCATCCCAAATGCTATATGTTTCCAGCAACGCACTAATGTTTTGCTATATATCATTCGACGCGCAATCGCACGGCGAACACGATGGTATAACTTAAAACATTAACGCACGTATAGTTTGCAAGTTATTTCCAAAAAACTCTCTCAAACGGCGCTCGATGCTGATTTTGCATTTGCTGCACAAGCTGTTTGCCTGCACAGAAACACTTGCCATTGCACTTACACACGTTTTGGACCATGCCCTTTCATTTAGAAATGAAAAAATCGCGTTTGGAAAATTTTCATTTTTTTCGACAAAATGGCCCCCCCAAAATTTTCGGTCGGCACCCGGTGAGCAAAAATGTTGTCAACAACTGGCAACATCGGCTTACATCGTTTGCAAGTTAAAGCACCGTTCGATTTTCATTGGTTCGTTAGATATGAGCTTGGAACATTTTACTAGCCGAAAAACGGCTGTTTTCAATCTGAACATGCATCCAATTTGTACGCGTGCTGGATTTCATATTGGCCCTCAAATGGGTCGAAAAAACGTCCGTTTCTAAAATGGGCCGTTTTTCGCATCAAAGTGGCCGCGGCCACATTTGCCATCACTTGCATGTGGACAACAACGCCACTGAATGCTTGTTCCACCACTGTGTATCGTCTGCACCGGCAATCTGCTTTCAAACGGAGCGGCTCTCAGAAACAAAACCATGGAAATTTGCGGCCATCCCAAATGCTATATGTTTCCAGCAACGCACTAATGTTTTGCTATATATCATTCGACGCGCAATCGCACGGCGAACACGATGGTATAACTTAAAACATTAACGCACGTATAGTTTGCAAGTTATTTCCAAAAAACTCTCTCAAACGGCGCTCGATGCTGATTTTGCATTTGCTGCACAAGCTGTTTGCCTGCACAGAAACACTTGCCATTGCACTTACACACGTTTTGGACCATGCCCTTTCATTTAGAAATGAAAAAATCGCGTTTGGAAAATTTTCATTTTTTTCGACAAAATGGCCCCCCCAAAATTTTCGGTCGGCACCCGGTGAGCAAAAATGTTGTCAACAACTGGCAACATCGGCTTACATCGTTTGCAAGTTAAAGCACCGTTCGATTTTCATTGGTTCGTTAGATATGAGCTTGGAACATTTTACTAGCCGAAAAACGGCTGTTTTCAATCTGAACATGCATCCAATTTGTACGCGTGCTGGATTTCATATTGGCCCTCAAATGGGTCGAAAAAACGTCCGTTTCTAAAATGGGCCGTTTTTCGCATCAAAGTGGCCGCGGCCACATTTGCCATCACTTGCATGTGGACAACAACGCCACTGAATGCTTGTTCCACCACTGTGTATCGTCTGCACCGGCAATCTGCTTTCAAACGGAGCGGCTCTCAGAAACAAAACCATGGAAATTTGCGGCCATCCCAAATGCTATATGTTTCCAGCAACGCACTAATGTTTTGCTATATATCATTCGACGCGCAATCGCACGGCGAACACGATGGTATAACTTAAAACATTAACGCACGTATAGTTTGCAAGTTATTTCCAAAAAACTCTCTCAAACGGCGCTCGATGCTGATTTTGCATTTGCTGCACAAGCTGTTTGCCTGCACAGAAACACTTGCCATTGCACTTACACACGTTTTGGACCATGCCCTTTCATTTAGAAATGAAAAAATCGCGTTTGGAAAATTTTCATTTTTTTCGACAAAATGGCCCCCCCAAAATTTTCGGTCGGCACCCGGTGAGCAAAAATGTTGTCAACAACTGGCAACATCGGCTTACATCGTTTGCAAGTTAAAGCACCGTTCGATTTTCATTGGTTCGTTAGATATGAGCTTGGAACATTTTACTAGCCGAAAAACGGCTGTTTTCAATCTGAACATGCATCCAATTTGTACGCGTGCTGGATTTCATATTGGCCCTCAAATGGGTCGAAAAAACGTCCGTTTCTAAAATGGGCCGTTTTTCGCATCAAAGTGGCCGCGGCCACATTTGCCATCACTTGCATGTGGACAACAACGCCACTGAATGCTTGTTCCACCACTGTGTATCGTCTGCACCGGCAATCTGCTTTCAAACGGAGCGGCTCTCAGAAACAAAACCATGGAAATTTGCGGCCATCCCAAATGCTATATGTTTCCAGCAACGCACTAATGTTTTGCTATATATCATTCGACGCGCAATCGCACGGCGAACACGATGGTATAACTTAAAACATTAACGCACGTATAGTTTGCAAGTTATTTCCAAAAAACTCTCTCAAACGGCGCTCGATGCTGATTTTGCATTTGCTGCACAAGCTGTTTGCCTGCACAGAAACACTTGCCATTGCACTTACACACGTTTTGGACCATGCCCTTTCATTTAGAAATGAAAAAAATCGCGTTTGGAAAATTTTCATTTTTTCGACAAAATGGCCCCCCCAAAATTTTCGGTCGGCACCCGGTGAGCAAAAATGTTGTCAACAACTGGCAACATCGGCTTACATCGTTTGCAAGTTAAAGCAACCGTTCGATTTTCATTGGTTCGTTAGATATGAGCTTGGAACATTTTACTAGCCGAAAAACGGCTGTTTTCAATCTGAACATGCATCCAATTTGTACGCGTGCTGGATTTCATATTGGCCCTCAAATGGGTCGAAAAAACGTCCGTTTCTAAAATGGGCCGTTTTTCGCATCAAAGTGGCCGCGGCCACATTTGCCATCACTTGCATGTGGACAACAACGCCACTGAATGCTTGTTCCACCACTGTGTATCGTCTGCACCGGCAATCTGCTTTCAAACGGAGCGGCTCTCAGAAACAAAACCATGGAAATTTGCGGCCATCCCAAATGCTATATGTTTCCAGCAACGCACTAATGTTTTGCTATATATCATTCGACGCGCAATCGCACGGCGAACACGATGGTATAACTTAAAACATTAACGCACGTATAGTTTGCAAGTTATTTCCAAAAAACTCTCTCAAACGGCGCTCGATGCTGATTTTGCATTTGCTGCACAAGCTGTTTGCCTGCACAGAAACACTTGCCATTGCACTTACACACGTTTTGGACCATGCCCTTTCATTTAGAAATGAAAAAATCGCGTTTGGAAAATTTTCATTTTTT
>NW_023596921.1:27781581-27811039 GCF_011947565.3 Pollicipes pollicipes
TCTCTCCTCTCTCTCTCTCTCTCTCTCTCTCTCTCGCTCTCCTCTCTCTCTCTCTCTCTCGCTCTCTCTCTCTCTCTCTCTCTCTCTCCTCTCTCTCCAGAGTTGTCCAGTTTCCAGTTGTCTTGACCAGTTAAGACGGACCAGGCCGGACCAGTTATCAAGACCAGAGCTGTCATATAAGCTGTTTTGTTTTTATGAATATTCCTCTACGGGAGCCAGATTTTTCGGTACGACGACTGCGACATTGCTGAGGTCAACACCCCCGTGTTGCATCCGGTACGTTGTCCTCCTGCGCCCGTCTGGCCCGTCCGGGAGCTTAAGGACGAAGAAACACATAATTGCCTGGACACGTGAAAGTCGCAAAAATGTCGACTTACTCGCAATAATGCCGTGCTCAAGGGCAATGGTCAGCATCCGGAATCGATCCTAAAGCCAAGGCACGACAAAGCGCTAAAGCCCCACTATACTGCAGCACTTCGTCACGAACTGTGAGAGGATACACATCAGCAAGATGTCGCATCATACCAACCCCTTAACCAACGACATGAAGTCACAAGACGCCAATCATCTCCCTCCCCTGTGGCCTAACACCCACACCGCCGAACGAACCGCTGAGCGGCGCTCACAAAGAGCCCATCCCGGCTGTGACATCACTGACACGGCGCGGCGCAGCGGCGGCCGACCGGCGGTATCCGGGAGAGCTGAGACGGCCGACCCGGCGTCGGGGGAGGAGCCTGCGCACGGGGGTTCGCTGCGCTCGGCCGGCCAGCGCAGCTCCATTCTGCCGCGCGCACCGCCGCCGTCAGGATGAGGGCTGCCCTGGTGCTGTGTGCTGCTGTGCGCCACGCTGGCCGGCGGCGCGCCCAACCTGCTGCCGGGAGACCCGAGGCTGTCCGACCCCAACCACCAGCATCACCACGGCGACCACGGCCACGACGACCACGGCGATCACGGCGACCACGGGCACCACGGAGACCACGGCGACCACGGAGACCACGGGCACACGGAGACCACGGCGACCACGGAGATCATGGCGACCACGGCGATCACGGCGACCACGATCACGGGAAATGGAGCTCACGGAGATCACTCAGGAGAGCACGGAGATCACGCTGGGGAGCACGGAGCACATGGAGACGAGCACGACCATCACGATGGAGCCCAGGCTTCTGCCGATCTGGGTGGCGTGTCTTCCGAACTGTTGCCGCCCTCCTCCAGCACCGTAGACTACGGAGCGGGTATAAACGTAACACCGCGCAAGCCGGGGCACGTGGGACACTACAACCCGTTCCTGCCGGAATACGATGGACCTGCGCGGCGACGAACGGGAGCCCAGCGGACACAAGCGGCACCCTTCATCAGCCAGCGGCAGGCTGCTCCGCGACAGCAGTTCCAGCAGCAGCAGCCACAAGTACCAGCAGCAGCAGCAGTTTCCTGCAGCAGCAGCGGTTCCAGCAGTCACAGTTCCAGCAGCCGCGGTTCCAGCAACAGCAGTTCCAGCAGCAGCAGTTCGTCACGTCGCGTCCCTTCATCCCGATCCGGCCGGAGGATCTCAACCGCAACCGCGGGCACGGGTAACTCCGGCCCGAAGGGTCCGGTCGCCGCCTCGTGCGCCTCGGGACTACTCTGCGTGACCGAGTCGAGCTGCGACCCGTACACTGGATTCATCGTAGGCAGCCTGGACCGTCCGTCGGACCCGTCGCTGCCGACGGTGGCCCAGCAGCGCTGCGCTCTGGCCGGCTTCAGCTCCGGCGTCTGCTGCCAGCAGAAGCCCAAGCCGTTCGTCGACCCCAGTGCCAACCTGATCAGCGGCGCGAACGTCTTCCAGAACGGAGCGAGGCGGGGCAACGTTGGCACCACGAGCACGCAGTTCCGTCCCGTGCCGGCGGGCCAGAGGAGCGACTACACCAGCAACCCGTTCCTCAGCGGCGCCTTCGCCGCGCGCGACCGTGGTCAGAGCCAGACGTCGACCCCCGCCGGGCAAGGCAGTTCGGCTCCAGCCTGGAGCAGCCCCAGAGCGGCTCCTCGGCCCAGGGCGCGGGGCAGATCACCTGCAGCTTCGGGCAGCAGTGTGTCGAAGTAAACCGCTGCGGAGCCGACGGCTTCGTGACCAACAGGGCAGCGCTGGGCAATCGTAGCCCCACCCTGACTACGGTGGGTATTACTCGGCCCGTGGTGAGGTCTTACAGACAACGCTACCTTCGCTGTTGCTGTTTAACGGGGGTGATATTTATGAGAAAGTATACCTGTGGTGCGTCGGATGCTTACTGGCGGCGCGGGATCCTTTTTGTTGCAGCTGTTATCGTTATTAGCTTTCTATCGTTCACCATGTTTCCTACGTAAGCCACTGATGCGGCATATTGCAAATAGATGTTTGTTGGCATCGGGCGTAAGTGGATGTTTGTTGGCATTTCCCAAATTCTCGATTTCCCGCAACGTTTGTTTGTATGTAATATGTTTTTGCTCATATTTTTTACATTTTGTGTGTGGTCGTTTCAGTACTGCCAGCACGACGGTTCGGCGGCAGGGGGGCGTGTGCTGCCGCCCTCGGCAGCAGCAGGCTGCGCCGGCGGGCGTCCAGCCAGGGCTCGATTGGCGGGTCCGGGGCCTCAAGCTCGCCGACCTGCGGACAGAGCAACGTCATCGGCGCGGCCAGCGCTCAGTCCGGCCAAAGCCGGCTTCGGTACGTCGTTCCGTCCAGTTGACACAAGTGGACGGGCTACACACTAACAAGGTCTTTAGTCAATCTGAAACTATATTTATGTTGATTAGGAATGATAGTTTCTAATTAGTGCAGCGATAGAACCTTATGTGATAAAACAAGGAATTTCTCCTGGAATGCACATGATATTCTTTCCCAAAGATTTTCCCCACAACTGCCCAGTGACGTTGTCCCAAATTGCGAAAGCAGCGGACGGCTTCCGAGACGCGAAGTAGCCTCATTGACTTTTATAACTCACGCTCTGTCATTCGTTCCTTCTTGCTCATTCATCTTACCCATAAACGAAGAAACCATGCTTGCATGCATTCACTTGATTGGTTTAATTCGCTGCGTAAAAATTGTCCTTAAAGACCCAAATGAATCGACTGTGATGAAGTGATGGACGACAAAACCTACAACAAGAGAGTAATAGAGGCAGTTAAGTGCACCATAAGCGCAATATTGGAACGTTTCTGAACTTAGTTGACGCAGCCCCTTCCTCCTCCGTTGAAGCACTTCCTCAGTTCGCATGCTGCAACATTTCCGAAGTCTAGTAGTCTCTATCCGTGACCTTTGCTCCTCTGATCTGCACCGTCTTCCCACATCAAACCATAAACCATGACCCGCACGACCCTTGCGCATACGCTCCCTGACGTACACCTGAGCGCTATCTCACCCCCCCCCCCTCCCCCCAGGTCTGAGCTCATGATTCCTCTACATCATCCATATTGCATGGGAATCCTGATTTAATGACAACACCACTCCATGAGAAAGGCCACGAGAAAGATTGCACGATGCGATTGGTTATCAGTGTAAGGGCACCACTTAGAAATTCGTGCCATACGTGGCCTTTTTTGTGATCAATGTGACACAGTGGTAACATTGATCTTGGTTCATGCCACAAGTACGCACGTTGATGTCATGCACAGAGACTGAAGAATATTTGTGCGATGTGTTTTTGATATTCTGTTTCTAAAACAATCTCAACGTGACAATTTAAACGACAATTCTAAATGACGTAATTTGTAGCGTTTAAAAATCGAACGGTCCTCCGGCTTAAAGCACATTCTTTTAAGTTAACGGTCTTTTCTTGGTGAACTCGGTGATATGATACAACGCTAACTGTGGCTCACACCACGCGTATACATAATATGCGTGCCCCGTCTGCCGTGGGTTCATGCAGTCATGTAAATAGGTTTATAATAATCCTATTCACGCCAGCATTTATTCGGCTGACTACCGATGTTGTTCCACTGCATTTCACAGACACACAGTTCTGACATACATACAAACATACATACATGCGTATATATATATATATATATATATATATATATATATATACACATATTACATGCTACGTTTGTACACGTTGTCACGTGGGACCAAATGATCAAGCACCGCAAACAGCAAACGGCGGCCCTGTTCATGCTTATCCAACTTTTGTCTCAATAATTTAAGATTTGGTACCAAATTAGGCCGCTGTCTTAAAATGCTTGTGTGGAAGGAGCTAATAAAGAACCGGGCTAAAGTAAAAAGAAAAACTGCTGGCTCTGGTTATGTGGTTAGGCTAGTTCTGCTTAAGTGGGTATGCGGTCTAAATATGTAGCGAATAGTTCCGTTTCGGTTGGCTCACTTAGCGCATGAACACAACTTTCCACGAAAAAAGTAGGTTGCAGCCAGTGCTTAAATGCGGTCGGTAATTTTGTGGGCGAGAGGGTGCACTACGTGTTGCATCATGAGCAGTTCTAACCGTTGCGACACGGAAGGCCATCAGTGAGTATTGTTAGTTGTGAGTTAGATGCTGTAAGTTGTACGAGTCTTGAGCTAGATGCCAGGAACCGCCTCTGTTATGGTTTATTTCCGCTGAAAAATGGCGCATCCAGGAAGGTATCGCATAGGTGTTTTATCGTTCTAACTCAATGCTTCACTGTCACTGTTTTACAACCAACGATTCCATTGGCCTTCACTGGGGCACGGTTTGCCCTTGAGCTCTAATGGACATCTAGTAATACCGAACACACGATTCTCACCTGCCTGCCGAGGATTGTCTCACAGTGTATGCCAAGGTAAAGGGGTTATCATGAAAGAATAATTCACGGTCTCCTGGACTCTGGCCCCATATCGCTAGTAGCGAGACTGTTGAGTATTCGGAAACACTATCGCAGAATCGTCATACCTGCCGCAAGGAAAACACAATATTCTCCTCTGTTCACAGTTTAATTGGGTACACCGCGCCGTGTACCATCATGCCGTGTTGCATACGCCAGCAGTGCTCCATTTTAATACCCGCTTTTGCCACTTCAGTCGAGAAAATGAAAAATGCTGGCCATTTCGAAATAATCGCATCGCAAAAAAATATCGGAACTCGTTTCTCGCGTGCACAGATGGCGTACGTCCAGCTTAGATTTTGTAAAATAATCCGATTCCAGCGTCCGTCATTTTTTTTGTTTCAGAGACTTACAAAGCTTAAGTTCTCCAGATTCTCCATCTCCCCTTACATCACAAGTGCATTAGTACCTTTGCTCGCATTGGATGTAGCAGTGAGCTAATTGTGGCAAAACACCTTACTTAAATGATAAATCCAATGGGCTGATGACTTCTCTCGTCAGAATTAGACTGCAGTTGACCATGACCGAGTTAACACTGTGACTACGGAGGGCTAAAGCTGTGCAGCCCAGTGCCCTTGTCCGCTGCCCGAGTCAGCGGCGATTGCCCAGCCCGCCCGGGATTACATGTAAAGAGCAGCCTGTCTGCACGCCAGGTCCTCTTGCCACCCGATAGGGATGACTCATCGTACTCGACACGTGACGTCCCGATTAGCGCGACACCCACGTGCTGTCATCCGCCCGCAGCAGCACCCCAAACACGCCCAGACGCGGACACAGAACTCGTCAGCAACGGCAGGGCGCGTCAGATGTGAATACCTTGCAAAAGCCACCGAAAGTATGCCGTCAGGCTTCGTGCGATCACTTCTGGAGGAGAGCTGCGGTACGGCTCGCTGGCCCAGGTGGCTGAGCCGCTGGCATCAGGGCCCTCCTCGCCCGCCCGCCGCGTGCCCCCGCGTCTGCCAGTTCCGTGTGCCAGCTTAGTTCTCAGAAGGTCGCCGGAGCCAGCGCCGCAGCGACCGTGACTCTCTGTCGAAACTGACCTTGGCTGCGCGCCAGACGCCGGGGAGGAGCGCTGCCGGGCGCCGGGGCGGCTCGTGTCGGCCGGCGTGGCCCTCCCTCAGCCGACCGATGGGGTCTGTTGCACTCCCACACCCGAGCTTTCGTGCTGAGTCGACGACACTGCAGATGTTGCATGCAAGATGTATGCTGGTCAGATTTTGGATGCATGCTATTGGTTACCCTGCCGACAGATTTTGCCGACAGATTTCTGATGGTTATACCAGGCACGTGCAGTACATAAGTTCTTGAATTAATACTGACTGCTGATGTTGTTAGGCAAGCGTGTGGAACAAGCAATTAGTTCGATATGCTTTGTTTATCACTCAGTCGACCCTAGCTGTACTGAGAATACCACGGTCGACCAGGCCTTTATCTATCGGAATGTGGTAACATAAGCGCTATGAGTGTTTACGTGATAAAGCGGGGCTTTCCGGAGATGGTCCGTCAAAGGTTTTAGATAAATCTAGCAAACACATTACGTAAGACAGCTTCATATGTCGGGGTGAATGCCATTACTTTCTTTCCATTACCCTCCGTCCCCATCCCTCTCCCAACCCGTGGCTGTGTTTTACCTTCCTCTTTTTTTTCTCTCTCTCTCTCTCTCTCTCTCTCTCAATCTATATCTGCCTTTCTCGCCCTCCCCCCATTCCTCTCCCCCTCTCGGGTGCGGAGCTCGCGCGAGGCGCAATTGCCTTCTTGCTGCACATATATGCACAAAATCATTGAACGGATTACTAATCCAGATTACAGATGACCAGCCTGCTTTGATAACCTAACGCCCGAACATTCACAGCAGACAATGCGTTGTAACTGTGCACCTCATGGATCCGCAGTGCTCCCTCTTGTGCGCCATTGCAGTCTCCAGTGCTCCGTGTCCGCCTGACGCGTGCCATCTTCCTAGCGCCGTCGCAGTCCCCGTTGTTGGCGCCGACCGCCCGTCGCTGATCAACGCTCTCTTCGACAGGCGAGATGCCGTGGCAGGCGATCATCTACTATACCAACAACACGTTTGTCTGCGGCGCTACCCTCGTCAGTGAGCGGCATGTCGCGACAGCAGCCCACTGCCTCAAGTAGTGAGTACAACCCGTGGCTGCGTGTGCCCGCCCCCCCCCCCCCCCTCGTTACCACGAAGTGAAGCATGCGGGGTAGGGACACACCCAAATGAATAATTGATTGGGTTGGGGAGAAGCAGCTGTAAATATCGGTGATAGGAATGACGGGTGCGACTTAACAGGGGTCATGCACATTATGCTACCCTGCACATCCCTCATAGCGTATTTGCTAACTGCGCTGGCCATTAACGCTGCGCAATTCATGCCTCTTCATCTTGCGAAGGATTCCAAAATAGAGTTGTTGAGGGAATCGAACACAAAATCGTCTCTTTGTGGAGCAAACATTTACTCACTGCTTGATATGAGACATTTAGTGGCCTCTCCAGAGTACAAGTGGGACTACCCAGCAAAAATGTGCCTAAGATGAATGGAAAGAGGGGTAATGGGCTGCTCGTGTCCCTCACCACGCCTCACTGAACGGACAACCAACGGCAATCGACGTCCTTGGTGGTCGTGCGTGGGTGGCGCCCAACTGCGCCCCGTGCGCGGCTGGAGGGACGCCCCACCCGTCCGGTGACGGGACACGGCGTCCCGGGCTTTCCGCGTCAGCCTATATCCGGCAGGAGATCGCCCTGAGCCGCAGGCCCGGACCTCGTCGCGGACATGCCGGCGCTCGGAGGGCTCCGTCCCCAGTCGGGCGGCACAGCCGGGCACGAGGCCACACTTGACACGGCTGCATCCGTGATAGATCGGATTTGATTTTAGCGCCATGTCCTGTGTCCTCCTCTGCGGTGGGGTTAGCTCATGCTTTTGCATGAGCGCCTCTCGGGGAGCTTCAGCAGGCTCGAAGGAACTTAGTCGTGGATTTGGCGAAAGGCATGACACAGCATTAGAACATTTCATCATGAACGTTTACGATCAAGAAAAAAGGCTAGACGAACTTCCATCTTGGATAGCAAACCGATCAGGGGCGGCGTCGTAGCTTTTCATTTGTGAGGGGTAGAGGATTTTCTAGAGACTTTCTGTACAAAATGGGGCCTTTACCGCAGGTGGGTCCTGCGCAGCGTCGCATACAAGGGTGAGGGACAATGAGAGCATGTGGCCCCTTATCAAACTGTCACATCATATCCAAGTTAATAAAAGTGAATAGTTCAAAAATGTAGGGTGGGCATCTTCTAATTATGGAGCAAAGGGTCTTGATTACCTAAAACAGCGCCTTTTTCCAGAAAGGCCTTAAAATCCATAAAGATAAAAAATTCATAAAATCCATAATCCTAATTCAAAACGGGATGTTTACGATACACGAAGGGTCCTCCAAATCTAGACAAGGGGCCTCTTTATCGCAAAACAGGGCACCCTGATCCGGAACCGTGGCCATGCGATGCATGAAAGGGGCCTCCTGCTCCAGAAATGGGGCCTCCTAAATGCAGAGGATGCCTCCTAAACCAGGACAGCGGCCTCCTATTTTGTAACGGGGGCCTCCAGAGCCATTAAAGGGGCCAAAGGGCAAAACGTGGGCCAACATTGCACTTTTTGATCTATAGCATTGGCTACCTTATTCATAAAAATGACCTTAGAACCTAAAAACGGGTCTCTTAGTGTAGGGAAAAGTTTTCCAAACCGGATTTATTACTGTCTAGCTTTATAGTCTTCCTTTATCTAAATATTGATTCTCTACCTATAGCTACGATGCCTTTAGTTGAAGACAAGGGGCCTCCCCATTTTTTAGAGGGTGTAAAACATATTTTGTCCCGTCTTCCCCTTTGCAGAGGGGGGGGGGGGGGGTATGGCGTAGGGACGGCACAGCATGACGAAGCCGTCATCGACGAATCTTCGCCCAAATCAAGGGTCAGACGCTCTGCATGCTCAGCACAAATGTTGAGTGTATGGATCACTTGAGTGCGCACCAACATATATGTGAAGTATACAAGGCACTGGTGTGTGCTCCCTGGCCCAGCGGAATTGCTTTAAGCAGAGTCCACAATTTCAAAAGCAGCATAACCGAAGTGGCGCAGTGTATTTCATGTCTTGGGTTGACCTACTTCCCTCGCCAAATCAGGGGAGGAGTCGGCTGCCGAAGCTCGTGCTGAAGGATTCGGGGCTGCACCAGACCAGCCGGGGGTTAGCAGTGTCGTGGCCGCGCCCACCGTCCGCCGCACGCCTCGGGTGTGATACACCGCTCAGCCGTGCAAAGACGGCGCGGTGCCAGGGTACCAAGGCCAGGGAATGTGAACCTTCGCTACGTCCGGAGAGGGTCACCGAGATAGGCCAGGGAATGGACATTCGATACGTCCGGAGAGCGTCACCGAGATGAATCACTTTGGCCGTGGGCAGTGGGCACACAGGCTACATGAATAATCTGACCATCAACTGTGGTGAAATCAAAGTGAAGCGCCGAACTCATTGTCGTAAGAGCCCCATTACAACATTCCCTGAGTCAGTCGCGATGAGTCACAGCTGGCCCCACTTAAGACAAAGCCATCGCATTGCTTGCATGACAGGCAGGGGCGTCATTTTTGTACTTCGGGGGGGGGGGGGCTGAGCTCTCCCCAATACTGGCTTGAGTCCCCTCAATGCACAGGGACGGAAAGGGAATAATGGGCCAATTAAATGCAACAGGTTTCTGTAAACTGCTGGTACACTATGCACCTAAGCAAATCATTATACTATCACGTCGGCTTCAAATGAAAAGTCATTCCTCAACAGGAAAGGAATTTCGAAATATGCGGAATATAAAATAATAAAAAGAAATATAAAATATAAAAAGAAAATCTGTATAAAAAAGAAATATAAAAAGAAAATATATTTTTCTAAATTATAATCTCGGATTTGGGGAGGGGCTCAACTTAAAGCATCCGAAGTCCGTGGAAAAGTCAGGATTTGGGAGCGGGCTAACTAAACTTAATTGGCCCAGCAGCCCCCCCCCCCCACCAATTTAGAACCTGACACCCCCATGACAGGACGAGGACAGGTCAGTGGAGAACAGGAGAGCAGCTAAGAGGGAGGGACAGGAACCCGGCCTCCCTCATGCCCTTATTTTTCTTCATTTTCTCCATCGATATCTTCTGGCAGAAAGGTAAAAACGGCGTGATGCGTATGCACTACCTCCGCCTTCAGAAAATCTCCTCAGAAAATCCTGGCTGTGCCCTTGATTGAAAGAGTGCTGCAAAGTAAGCCATCCCGTATATTTAAGGCAAACCCCGTCACCGTATGCCGCATTGCGCCCAAATCCCGTTTTACATCCTTCTCAAATACTGAAGCGCATCTCAAATAAGACCGTGGACATACGTGCACGCTACCACTGGCATATTAGCAGCACCGGCGTGGCCGGCCATCCATCGCACCGCCGTGTGGAGGGAGCATAGCTCGGCCCGGAACAGACTGACTCTCGTTTCAGCATGAAGCCGGATGAGATTAAGGTGCGCCTCGGCGAGCACCAGATCTTCTCGCTCAGAGAGCCCTACCCCTACCAGGACGTCGGCGTCTCCGTCATCCACATGCATCCAGGTTAGTTGGTGCTGGCCTTGCCACAGGCTCGGTGGCGCAGAGTGACGGCATTTTCAGCGCTCTGCGCACTGCAAACGAGACACATAGGACACTCTTCTCCGGGAGCTTGACCCTGTGTGCGCCAGATCTTTTCTGGTCGTTCTGAATGCGTTAAGCTTTAATGCGGTGTCCGAAGGCGGTATGTGGCCCTTATTAAGGTTGTTTGAGGTTAATGTAACAGCAGGCCATGCCTGAAGAATCATGTTTAATCCGACCGCAAGTACGTCAGAAACCAATGTGACTGAGAACAGTGTTAAGGCTGTCGTAAGGGTCATCCCAAGTCGGGGTCACGTCAGGTCAAGCCTTAAAAATTGCAAAATATTGTTAACTCAAAGCACCATTTCTCTTCATTCAGCATCGCAGCACGTCTCGTACTCTCCGTCACATTGCAAGATGTACAGACAATCCCTCGCTGACTTGCGCAATGTTCACGCGCTCACTCCTTCCCGGACAGGTTTCCGCGAGGGTCCCCTGTTTAACGACGTGGCTGTGCTGGAGCTGAGCCGCCCGGCGCTGCTGGGGCCGCACGTACAGCCAATCTGCCTGCCACAGGCCGGCCAGATCTTCACCGGGCGCTGCCTCGGCTCCGGCTGGGGCAAGATCGCCTTTGACGGTCAGTGCGGACGGGGCCGAGTCCCAGTCAACCAGAGCTCAGTCAGCCGGCGCGCCGTCTCGGCCGCGCGGGTCGACTGCGCTCTGTAGGGGAGTCCCAGTCAACCAGAGCTCAGTCAGCCGGCGCGCCGTCTCGGCCGCGCGGGTCGACTGCGCTCTGTAGAGGAGCGGCGGGGCAGGCGGATCGACTTTCGATCGCTGGTTTTTCGATTGGCTGGTTGAAAGCAGCAAGCGCATATGATGATGTCATGCTTACCACGGCATTCTGCTCAGTCTAAAACATGGCATATTATTGCCGGAAGATCCTATTTTAAAACTAATCTCCCTTGATAGGCTGGGAGGAACTGGGCAAACGGCGTTATGAAGAAATCGTTCAGTATAGTGAGTTAACTCGACAAAAATCGACGTTATGGGAAAACGTATTTTTTCCCAGATATCAAATGCTTCCTTGATAACGTCGTTTATTTAGTGCCTCCTGATATTTTGGAGGCCAATTGTCGCCAAAATACGACCTCTCGGTTCTTGACGCCAAAAAGTCAGGAGCTGAATACATCTTTTGCCAATATCAAGCATTTATATTGACCTCTATTTGGTAACACAAGATACTCTCCGGAGTTCTAATGCGTGGTGACCGATAATTTTTTTTTTGTCAGCCACAACTATGAGCCATTATCGTGCCAAAGATAAGATATAGGCTTAAAGATGCTGGGCGGCTTCCTGAAGCGTCTGTTGAATATCAGCAATCAGAAAAGGCAGTCACTGACCGGTTTTCTGTGCCATCCCAGACGAGTACGCGGCTGTCCTCAGAAAAGTGGAGCTTCCTATCGTCGCTTACAGTGTTTGCCAGGCCAACCTCAAGAAGTCAGGTTTGGGAGACCGCTTCAGGCTAGACAAGAGCTTTATCTGCGCCGGAGGAGAAGAGGGAATCGACGCTTGCAGGGTAATTGTCTGTCGCTATCCCGTGGCAGGCTCAATTATAAGCTGATGACACCCAATTCAGAGGGCTTTACAGCTGTTCCAGCTTCCGGGTGTTTATGTTTATATTTCCTGGTCTTCTCACTTCGATCAAGCTGGCCGCTTAAATTCAGCTTATCAGCAGGAGAAAATCTAACAGCAAATTGAAAGTCATGCGCTGACTGTAAAGTTCACGATCGTTTGCAGCATTTTGACCCTTGCACCCAGGAAAATTTTGGATCGATGAAACGCGCAAACATTTCATGATAGCAGCGAATGTGGTCTACTTTCACGAAAAACAAGCTATCGTCCTCTCGTTTCCGGCGAAGTCTTCGCTTTTGACGACATGTCTTGCGTCAGTTTGACGGCCGGCGCGTGTTCTGTCGCAGGCCGATGGCGGCGGACCGCTAGCGTGCCCGGTGGACGGCTCCTACGTCCTGGCGGGCATCACCTCCTGGGCGCTGAACTGCGGCGAGCGCGACGTGCCCGGGGTGTTCGCCAGCACCGTCACCGCTCTCGACTTCATCCAGAGGAGCATGGGCATCGCCACCGGCCCTGCCAGCACCAGCACCATCCAGCGGGCGAACCAGCCCGACAGAAATGTCTCTTATGGCAGATAGATGGAAAAAGGTGTCTTGATGTTGCCTCTTCCACGTTCCGCTGCAGCCTTGCAGCAGGGACAGATATGCGGCGATTTCGGACGTGACTGATTACCGGGCATGAGTTTCCGAAAGTCCTGAATACATCATTGTCACGATCTGCTTGGTTTTTGATTTGGTTTGGTTTGGGGATTTATTTATGTATATTTTTGGGCTGTTATACTTTTTTGGTTTTGGTCTCTCTGGTTTGATTGGGAGATTTGGCGCCAGCTGCCTCGGACCTTTCAGGTGATACCGGCGCTGCCTGACCAAACCGAGGCTGTGTATTGGTCGACTGGCAGTCGGCAGTCTTGGCGTGAAATACTTTGAGTTAGCTCTTCACGGCCCCCTAAAATCACTAGTAACTGAAATACTTTGAGTTAGCTCTTCACGGCCCCCTAAAATCACTAGTAACTGAAATACTTTGAGTTAGCTCTTCACGGCCCCCTAAAATCACTAGTAACTGAAATAGCCATCAGTGATCGGGTGAGTGCTTAGATATATTGTAGCTGTTTGTTATTGTAGCTGTCTGTTAGTTCCTCGTTTCAGTACCTGACGGCATATTTCATACCGGTGAGAGGCGCTCCTTTGGAATTGTTAACTTTTAGTGGCGGTACCTAGCCATCGATAATGGTGTCCATTAAAAAGGACATTGTAGCGACACCTACGTAGTACTTGGAAGCGTGGCAGTACTGCGGTATAGCTGGATTGTCTCAGTCTAGGCTAAGAACAAATATCTCATACATCGGGCATCGGGCATCGGGCCTCAGGCTGGTCAACCCCACCATGCGTAGGCTCAGAGGCCAGGACCTGTAGTTACTCCGGCTGGGAGTAAGAAGGCTGGACGCTGCAATATGGCCTTATAAACCGCAGCGTTACTCGACTTTTTCTTTTTTCATTCGCTTGCTTTGATTAGGAACTAATCAATTTTCATTCAGAAGACAGGCGCAAAATTCGTCACCTCACCATACTAATATCACGGTCTGCTCTCGTCTCTCCCTGGAACTAGGTACAGACGGGACGGCCTCGGGCAGGGATTTCCAGCCGCACTGCCTCGGGCTGCTCCAGTGCTCCGCTGCGACCACTGGCCATTAACATCGCTTATAGCGATAGTAAAGCTCCCTGGCCACTGTGGCCTCGAGGCGAATCGCAACCGCGGAATGCCGCCTTGGAGATAAATCTGGGTAGAAACGGCGCGAGTGCGGGGATGGCCGCAAAGCCCTTCTTGGAGGCAAGTCACGCCGGATGTCACTAATTTTCGCCGGACAAGCAGATTGTGGCCGCCACCAAACGTCGCACGCAAACACCTGCGCAAGAGCAAAATTGGTTTGCACGTGCGTTGTACATGTAAACGACAGGAACAAGGAATGAAAAAGCAGGTGATATAGAAAAGACAGGATGTAAAATATATAAGGCAGCAGCAGCCTAGAGGCGTAACTTATATTTGTTACAGCCTACTGACTGCGTTAGCAACTCCGCGTGAACATTTTGCCAAACGTGACAGCTCGTATAATGTGCAGAAGGCTATATATATATATATATATATATATATATATATATATATATACAACACCTACACACAAGCAAACAAACATGACATTCCTGAAGACATTGGGACAAAAAGACATCAGGCCAACATAGAGCCACCATGGCCCATCGAGGTTGGCCTACCCCAGGTTCGGCCTACAACCTGGACACTAGCCTTACCACCTGACCTGCCTGAGTTTAACTGTAAATGAGATCTTTGGACCAATAGAACTTGTGCAAGCGATTTTTAAATGTTGCCAGATCAAGACTTCCTACAGCTTTGTTTGCAGTCCTGTCTAATGATTCACTAGTCTTTCACTAAATGGCATCTGCCTCTTCAAAGTACTACTCATACCTTTTGTTGATTGAAAATGGTTTGCTCTAAATCCCAGCCTAATTTCCAGTGCTCCTCGTAGATCTACCTTGTCTATCCCTTTCACTTCATACCTTAAATACCTCTATCAGATGCCCTGTAAGTCTACGATATTTCAGTGAATATAAATACAAAGCCGTAGGCCTAGCCTTGTATTCTAAGCTGCCAATCCCATTTATCATCCTAGCTGCTTTCGCTGTACTCTTTCCAGCCTATCCACATCTTTTTGGAAGCATGGTGACCAAGCCTATACACAATACTCTAGATGTGGTCTGACATGAGCTAAGTACATTTTACAACATTCCTACCCTTTCAATGAAAATTAATGTCAATAAGTCCCAGTATCCAAAGTGACTTGCTCATAGCAGCCCCTCATTGCTCTCCAGCTTAAAATCCCAAACAAATTGTAGCTTCTAAGTCCTGTTCTTTTTCGATCTGATCCAGCTTCTGGCCTCCCATTTGATAGTTGATGCCCTTACTGCCAAAAGTACCCAAACGCATCACCTTTGCATCATTCCCGCTAAGATGCATCTTATTTCATTCACATTTTAATTAGCTGATTGATCAATGGATTAATTCATTCACTTATCATTTTATCTATTTATTCCTTTAATTAAGATGCAAAATAAAACGTAACATGAGAGCGTAAACAATGCACTGAGAACGTGTCGAGAATCTCTCAGTAAGTTGAAAGGGACATTCCAGACTTGAAAATTTGAGGCAAGCATCAGAGATGATAAAATAATCTCACTTATAACTGTCGATATATCATTAAGTGGAAAACACTGCTTAAGAAAAATTTCGTTTTCGTTAACATCATTCTCAACACATTATTGTTTGATTGCGTCAGGGAAGTTGTATGACCACGCATGACGGTGGTACTGATAAAGCACTCACTTGTACTTCTTCAGTCTCCCGATAGATGATAGTACGAGCTGTAAGTGCTCGCTTAGCCAAATATGGTTATGTGCCCATGTTCTGCCCTTTCTCGTACACATTTATCTGAGTTTGATGTGCATGCTTGTACTCATACTCGGTTAAAGCGCTCTTCTTATTTCTTAATTACAAGTCTAATTATCGTGTTAGCTAAGAATAAGTTTGTTTTAGGACCTTTCAAACTTGACTGACGTTCGCCAAGAGCCTGTTGACGGCCGTTATAGCTGGATATCGTGCTCACGGACGCCGGATTTGTAAGAATCGATCATTGTATTTTCCTTGACCTTAAACACCCCGTGGCCAGTAGAATGACAGGATTTGAATCACGTTATAAGGGCGTCATGATTGCATGGAAAACCTTAGAATAGTCTGCACGAAATTGTTTACACATCTTTGCGGGTGTTTAGTTCAGAAACCAAAGCGGTTTAGGTCTTTAGTAGGGCAGAGCTGTGAACTGCACCGTGTTATCTTCAAGAGGGCTACTTTGGTTCAAACCCCCATGCCACTATCGAACATTCACTTCATGATTAAACGAGCATGGAGTTGCTGTCAAAGCAGTAAGCTTATAAGTTGACGATGGTAAACCTGCAGACGTATTGGGCAAACTTACAGACTGACCTACCTACAATCAGTCTTCTCTTCAGATGCCAACTCGCAGACAGCGACCAGTGCGTTAGTTTTCATGGAATTGAAACTATTGGGTTCGGGTGTACACTTTGGAAATGCCCCAGTCGAAAATTCGAGAAATATGCGGGAGTCTTCCGAGCTAAAGACGCGGTGGCTTGCGGGCGCATAAATACAGTACTTGATTTAGGGAAAACAATTCTCTGGTACTGAAACAATATGCTTCATGTGCGCAGATTTCACACTTTGTGAAAGCTGTAAAACCCGTAGGGGAAGGTGGGATGGGGTTAAAAAGTAACTGTCACTACCGGTTGTGGCCTGCTGATTTTTTTGTCTGTCTTGCTGTTGCTCTCATCTTTACTGCTCTAGGATCCGTAACTTACGTGTGACATGAAGGGGAATGTTCCACATTCGAAAATATTGTGTCAGGCATCAGATGTGATGGGAAATACTTCTTTGTAACTGTTGGTAAGCTTTCAAAGTTCAAAAACGACGCTAAGTGGCAAAACTTCCAAGCTTATAAAAATGGGCCCCATTGCGTCATTGTTTGATGGCGTCATGAAATGGGTTTGTGGCGACAGCAAAACCTGGCAGCAACTGGCAGCCAGACCTAGATAATACCTAGAAACACACGAAAGCTGACGCCAACTGGCCATCCTCATCGCGGGTGCTGTGTCGGGGGGCAGACTGGTGGGTGGGTTGTTTATGGATTTTTTGTCTTGGTGCTGGCCGTAAGAAAGGCTTTGGTGGACTGTTTGACATGCGCAACGTAGCGATCGCCAGCTTTTACGGCAGATTATTCATATCAAAGCACGATATGCTGTGCGGCTGCTGTTGCTGCTTTGCTGTTGATGATTTTGCCAATACTTTATCGTCGACCCATCGCTGCGCGCAGTGCTATAGTCCTGACATTGATGTCATGTGATGTGTACAGAAGTCACTGTCCTTATTGTTTTTAAGTGGAAATGGGGTGTCGTGCCAGAATGAACAAATTTGTAACATTGTCTCTATTGTTTGTAACTGGAAGTGTGGTGTCATGCGAAAATTAACGAAGTTGTAACGTTACCATGCATTGATTGTCGAAGCATTGCTATAGTTGTGGTAAAGATGGTAAGGTTGGGCTACCAAGAATGCTTTTTTGCTTATAATTATTCATGCAATTAATAGTTAACCATGATATAACCATTGTGGTGCAATGACATTCTTGCCGTAGACAGTCCTTTGGAGTTGTTGAATGAATTTTTACCAGTCATTCATAAATCACAAGCTGCTATATCATAGGATTGACAAAGTGTACTCAGCCAATGTGGTACATTGTGTACTGGCACTGGTCAATAGCTTCATTTTGGCACTATCTCGGTGCTGTTCTGTGGCATGACATAATGAACAACAATATGGTTTTTCGACTGCAATCCATACCTTCTTCATAATAAATTCCAGCATAACAAGATGGGTCAATCATGCACTCTTGTACTGACTTCCTATCTGACATATGACTGACCAAAAACACATGAAACAATATAACGATCATTTTCAGCAAAGCAGACAACCAATAAGTGACATCACTTGCTCAGCCTGCCTCGGAAATTCAGAAAACACAGGTAGGAAAGATGCAAACACATATTTCATTTCCATGGTCATGCTACATGCCGTAGCCATAAGGCTGATTACTTATAAATAACAGGAACATTTTACATGCGGTGAAAGGACACTGTAATCATGCTGACCTTACACAAGGCTGGAGGCATGACGAGGCACAAATGCATGTAGTTACGGTTGGATGGGAAAAATGCAAAGAAGTGATGAAGCTGCCAGTACACACCAGGCTCATGATAAACATATTATTAAGTGCTGTCCAGGACACCAACAGCAATACTTTTCCACCTTTCTCAGCACCCAGCATCCCACGCAAGTTGCAATGACTATGACATTGATTACTCAGGGGGAATGTTCGCCTGCATAAAATATTTGTGAAGACAGTACAATGTTCATCAGTAACAATAAAGCTATATTTTCAGAATTACTCAGGGAAAGACAATTTTGCAAAGCCATATAATGTGAGCCTATATTGAGCATGCCCCTTAATGAGCTGCACAGACGAGCCCCTACTGCCGAAATGAATTGCTGGTACAGTGACATGCAATGGATTAATTACAAGCTGTAATACCTCAATAGGTTCACAATGTTAGCAAAATCATAATGAAGCACCAGTACCAGTACTTGCTACAATATAAGTGCTAGTGTTTCTCTCAGTTTGCCAGCATTCCTGTCATGTTAAAACACAAACATAAAGGTAAAGACAGGCATCAATATCAATAGGCATCAATATATCAAGCGTCAATATGCCATATTTTATTGGGAGTCAATAGATCGAAGGACGCCGAAACAATGTTATCTCTCAGAAGAACAAACATCGCACGCACACTCCCCATCACATCAATACCAATACAGGCCACTGGCACACACCACCAGTGATCACACGCGTTTCGAGCCCTCGATCCGCACTCTTTTGTCACACAACACCGGACCTCACCGCGACATCCCTTCGAAACAAAGTCCCAACGGGGTTTCATGGTAATGCGGTTCAAGAGCTTCTTGAAAAACACAATTCTTTGTTCAAGATTTAAATTCGTTGTACCAGATGTGTGAAATTCTTAGATAAATAAATATCTAAAATCACTGTAATGTTTCCCTAATTTCATGATGCCTTGCTAACCCATAAACCCGTGCAGGGTTCTGCGCTCCGGTACACAGGCACCAACCGAGCTGTCTGTAGAAGATACGTTAGTAGAAAAAAAACGCCAGCAAGACAAAAAGACAGATTTGTCGTCGCGTCTTCTTTTTTATAACTTCGGAAGAATGCCCATTTTTTAGGGTGCCGTACTTTTTGCAGACAGTTGCGTTCTTTTTTACAACATTGACCTGTGGCCTAGAAATAAGGAATAGTGACTCGGTCACGAGTGTCGCACAACCTGAAATTGCTCACGCTTGTGTTCACAACACACATTCAGCAGTAAATCTTACTGACAGCCAATCATCTTCCGCGGACTGTACCACATGTCCAGCACCATCAGCTTTGCGAATGCATCAGCGGCCATGCCGTTTTGACCACAAACAAAAAACAGCCTGTAATATTACGGTTATCTAATGACGTTTCTATGGCGTCACTAACCAGAAGCGATTTTGGAGTTGGTTGTAAATAAGTCTTTTCGTACTTTGCGGACGTGTAACTCAGGAACCGGATTGTTTTGGGTGTTGAAAAGGGCATATCCGTGAACTGCATCAAAATGTCCTCAATATGGCTATTTCAGTTCAAAAGGCCATACAGATGTTGAACGTGCCCTAAAATGAGCGTAAATCTATTCTAAAAAATGACAAATGTTGCAGCATTTCGCTACAGTGTCCCCCCGCCCCGTGGGGGAACTGTGCGTGATCTCACGAGCCGCCATCAAACGGCACAAGACGCGCCAGGGAATACCTGCTTTTTACCGCCGACCCGCCGACGGTGGCGCTCGTTGCGGCCGCTGGCCGAAATGGTCTTCCGCTTACGAAGCCGATCGCACATCTCTGCGTCGGCAGGACGCCGATGGCCGGCGTCAGTGACTGCGCCGCAATCAGCCCCAGGCAGCGTCATTCCCGGAACACGGGGTGAGTATGCCGGATGCTCTCGTGCGTATGGCGCACAGTTGATCGGAGCCCGTACTTTTCTCGTGTGGTTGGTCATTACCAGAGTCGGTGGGGCTCATACCCTACTTACTTTTGTGCAGCCTTCTTCAAACCTATGCCCCTGTAGCATTCTGAGTTACACGCCCGTGGAAATGGAGAAAGGTACATCAGGGAAAGTAGTTGAAAGTTGCACTGGCATTCGTGACGTCATGTCATTCAAAGCCTGCCATTCCATTCCATAAGCCATGCTACGATCAAGGCCAATAAAAATATGGCTGTCGAGGCGTTCGTGTCAGGCGTTCGCAAGCGCAATTTCTAGGTAGAGCAACCGTCAATTCGATCTCAATCAGTGTTGTGCGAGGCACGATGACGTTTTCGTACCAAGCTCTGACGTAACAAACCATGACGTAACAAGCCGTGACGCATTCAGGAGCGTATTTACTAAGCAGAGAATTGTGCTGTCTAGGACAGTTTTTCCACTTTAAACTTAGAAAAGAGTTGTTTCATCATATCTGATGTTTGCTTCACTACCTTCAAACGTGAAACATTCCCTTTAATGCTCAAGTCACCATTTGACGCGTTTAAATGCGTTCATCAAGAAAGTCATAGCGTTCTCCACGTACCAAAATGCGCCTATTTCCACTTTGGATGCGATCAATGCACGAATCATGCCATGCCTGTGCAGCTCCACACGCGATGGCACGACGGCTGATTGAAAACGTGCAGCCAAATCCGTGCGATTCTGCTCCTGTGCAACGTAACGCCCTCGCCGTCCTGCGTGAAGACTGTTGCTCAGTTACCCGGCCCGTGAATTCATCAAACCGGTTCCAAAGCGGCGATCTCCGATTGGCGCAGGACCTTGCCACGCGACATTGCATCTCACTACGACAGGACCTTGCCCACGCGACATTGCATCTCACTACGACAGGACATTGCCGCGCGACATTGCATCTCACTATGACAGGACATTGCCCACGTGACATTGCATCTCTCACCTGCCAACAATGGTGACTGCGGCGCAGTAACATACCCCCAGCCCTTCATCCCCCCTCATTTATGACTGAGTGTTGACTGCTTACCTTGAAAAACGCGCAAACTAAACTAAAACAGATGGACCGTTTCTCCAAGTCTCATAGCTTGTGGAGACTGCCCGTCGCTGGTCATCGTCACTGGCCATGACCCCAGTGACTGTGACACATCCCGGCAGCTGTCGTGACTCCGGTGATCTTGACTTGCAGACGCTGATGTTCAGCGCGAGGAGAAGCCGACATTCAACAGGTGACAGCAACGCAATCTGATGTCAAAGATGGAACCGCGGGAGCACAAGATGCTGGAGAATCGGCTGACCCGCCTCGCGGCCGAGGTTGACGCCTGGATTCGGTCTGGGCCTGACCGGAAAGGTTCCGAAGCCACGACTTCGATCCTCTGCGACCTCTTATGTCTGCACACCATTCTCACCAAGAGCCATGTGGGGATTGTAGCCCCGTACGAGGCATCGTTGGCCCGCAAGTTGAGCCCCGACGGTCTTGGCAGCTTGCCAGTGCTACTGCCGGCGAGCTTAGCCAGCTGCGCATGCGTACGGCAGTCCAAATTGGCTGTGGAGAAGATCTTCCTGTCGGGCAGCGTGCGTGAGGGCAGTGATGTGGTAAGCACCGATTGCGGCCTCTCCGATACGGACATCATGCTCCAGCTGTGCCAAGTCACGGTATTGGAGGGGTCCGGATCGGCTACTGAGGTCTCGGACCGGTTTGATGGCAGGACCCAGGACCGACCTCTTGGCGTGGACCCGCATCCGTCCGATGACGTGGTCCCGAGCCTGTCCGGTGGTGAGGTCTCGCAGGCGGGCATCGTCTACAGCGAGGAGCCGACCGCACACCACGGCTTTGTGCTGCTGCACCTGCAGCATCGGGCCAACTGCCGTTCCACCGATGACATGCTGCTCTCCGCCCAGCACGTGGTGCGTCTGATAAGCAGCCTAAGCGAGCCGCTCACCTCCTTCTCGGCACCGTGCTTCTCCGGCCCGGCAGTGTCCACCAAGCTGCACTTCAAACAGACGCACAATTCAAATATAACCGGCTGGAACAGCTTCGACCTGGTGCCGTGCTTGCCGTACCCGAACTGGCAGAGTGCGGAGTACAGGGCGCGGCCGCGGCCGTCCGGCCAGCCCAGCGCGGCGCTGGTGGCGCGCCTGTGCCGCACGCCCGCCTTCCTCGTGCCGGCCGGCTTCCCCGGTAGCACCAGCGAGCAGCACGAGTGGCGACTCTCGTTCTCGCGGCACGAGTACATCGCCTACCGCTCCATGAGCGCGACGCAGCGCGCATGTCTAACCGTGCTCAAGTACTGCAAGTCGATTCTGGGCGAGGCGGCGGCCGAGCTGAAGAGCTACCACCTGAAGACGGCGCTGCTCTGGCTGTGGGAGACGCTGCCGGCGGCGCGGTGGTCGACACGGACGCCGTACGA
The DNA here is from genome assembly GCF_011947565.3 of Pollicipes pollicipes. Lineage (NCBI taxonomy): Eukaryota > Metazoa > Arthropoda > Thecostraca > Pollicipedomorpha > Pollicipedidae > Pollicipes > Pollicipes pollicipes. Next base: position 27,803,841 of record NW_023596921.1, read on the forward strand.
GTCGCTGCTGGCCATCCTCGACTACCTGCAGGATCGGCTGCGGGTCGGCTCGCTGCCGTGCTACTTCCAGCCGCAGATGGACGCCTGGGCGGGCCGGAGCCAGGCCGAGCTCCGCCGGCTGGCGGCGTCGCTGGCTGCGCTGCGAGCTGGTCTCGGCCCGGCCTCGCACGCCCTGCTGGCCGGTGCGGTCGACGCCATGACGGCCGACGTCGGCCAAAGCGGCCAGGAGGCTGTGGTGCTTAACTTGGACACGCTCAGTGTGCCCATTCACGAGCTGATCAAGCGGCTGCTGGGGACGCCGGGGCTGTCGCGCTGGGTGCATCCGTTATCCGCCGAAGACCGGTCGGAAGGGGAGACGCCCTGCCGTCGCAAACCCGTGCTGCTCCGAAAAATAGTGATCGACTTATCCATTGTAGACTTTCGACTCTGGCTAGACCCTCGCTGCAAGGGGGATAGCTGGCTGGACGAATAACGAGAATACATCCTCCGAACAGCCTGCCGCTGTCGTGTCTCGTCGCGGTACCTGTCGCAGTGCCCCAGCCTTTGTGAGCCACCGTTGTGCAGTACTGGACCATTCATGGTGAGAAGCTCTAGTGGCGGAATTCGTTATTCGCCGCGCTGAGTGATGGTGTCTTATGATATTTTATTGTGTTTAGACTGGTAGGGATATGGCATCGTCCTTACATAGCTATGTCCACATCTCTCCTCTTTACCATTGCCCAGGTCTAAGTCATAAGGAACTCTTGTATGTTACGCAGTACATAAGGTGCATCAGCGTTTGTATCTTACGCAATACATAAGGTACAACAGCGTCACGCAAAACCCGTCATTTACATGAACAAAGTGCAAATAATGGGTTTTGTGGGTACATGCACACTCAGCGCAATGTTTCACTGCTGCAGGAACTTATTCACCTAACAATCATGCTTCATTTGTGAACGTTGGTTTTACGGATGCTTTAAGCGTATCGATTATTGGGCCATGTAGCCGTTGGTCACCAAGCTAAATTGACAATTAGACCGTCGCGCCTGCCGAGTCGCCGATACGTTAGTCCGCTGAACATAGAGTGGAATCCGCTGTCACCGCGTGTTTTTCTGTGTTGTGTGAAAGTCGTTGGACGCGGAACTCTTAGGTAATGCGTAGCGGTCGTGTATCTATTACACGTACGAACACAAGGTACAAGCAACTGTGCATTCGCACAAATCCAAGAGTGAAAGCAAGCGGAGGTTTTCTTGCTGGATTTCCTGGTCTGCCGAAGGTCCGAAGCACCAAATCTCCGGAAAACTCCGCCACTCTGGGACGCAACTATGGTGCGCAGACTGGAAATCCCGGACATGGCACCCGCTAACACCAGCATGCGCAGACTGGAAATCCCGGAGATGGCACCCGCTGCCACCAGCATGCGTAGACTGGAAATCCCGGACATGGCACCCGCTAACACCAGCATGCGCAGACTGGAAATCCCGGACATGGCACCCGCTAACACCAGCATGCGTAGACTGGAAATCCCGGAGATGGCACCCGCTAACACCAACATGGCCAGGTGGCGATGCCTTTTGTCCTTTTGAATAGCGCAACGAACGCCGCAAAAACCAAGCTGTTTTTTAATCACAGCACTCATTTTACCGGCCCTGGTGGTAAATGCCCAGAAGAAGCAGAGCAAAGACGAGAATTATGTTCAATTGATGAGATTCTTAGAAACTCCCGGAGTAATGCAGTTCACGTCAATGACGCGTGCTTATCTAACCAGGGGGTGGCCATCGATTGCATACTGTGGCTCAATAATGAGCCCCGCTGCGTCTCTCATATCACGAGCTGAACATGCAGAAGATGGCAGGGGTATGCTATGCTTGTAATACGTTTAGGACCTGTCGGGACACGGGACAACTTTGCGCTACATTTCTATCACATTAACTCGTACGCAAAGTTAAGTGTATACATACTTGCATGCCATCTGCATGCCATTGCATGCCATGCATGCCATCTGCAATGCTACTTTCTAAACGAATCATCGCAGAATTTTTCGCATGCGTTTACTCCGTGCGCCAAAGATCAAACGCATCTTTGATTTCGTATGGAGAAGCCTCATACCCGTATTTTTCGTTGCATCTCTTCCCCGAGCAAAACTTAGTATGCGCGATCTTTACGTGGTCTGCGTTACACTTTTTTGTCCGCAAAACATCGCAAGGGCATATTATCCGCACCACTTGTCCCCATGCGTTCCCTATGGAGGTCCTCGAATCCTAATATCCATACCGCAAATGATCATTGATTAATTGATTGATCATATCTGCGCCCTCGCATAATCATTTTTCCTGCAATTATTCACAGTTAAACAATTAATTGTGCAAAGGCAAACCGTATGATAACACTTAAGCAAGCTCACAAAGTTCTAAATACAATATTTTGGTGTTGCATTTCCCTCCGGGCGCAACTTAAAATATGTGTTCTAACTTACCTCTACGTTAAAACCATTTTTGGTTTCACAACGCAATTTATTCGCGCACACAATGTCTTACAGTGCATTTTTTTGAGAAAATTATTCTTTTTCATCGCACTTTTGTGTGCACAGGCTGCTTCGTAACACACGACTCCATGCAAAGAAGCTTCATGTTGTAGTTCTTTGTACAGAATGCGATTAATTTTGCTGCTTCGTATTTCATTCTAAACAAAAAATTTAACAGTGTACACGCACGCACGCACGCACGCTCGCGTTCGCTCGACTTCACCCAGAGGAGCAGAGGCATCGCCACAGCCCCTTCCAGCAACAGCACCAGCCAAGGGGCAAACTGGTCCAACAGCAATGTCTCTTATGGCCGATAGATGGCAGTAGGTGTCCCGATGATGCCTCTTCCACGCCCCGATGCAGCCTTGCAACAGGGTTCGTGACAAGAGATGTGCGGGGATGTCGGAAGCGATTTATTAACCAGCATGAGTTTCTGAAAGTCCTACATACGTCATTGTCCCAATCTGCTTGATTCGGGTTTGGCGTCAGCTGCCTCGGACCTTCCAGGTGATGCCAGAGCTACATGACCAAACCAAGGCTGCGTATTTACTGGTGGATTAGTAATCGGCAGCATTTACATGGAACCGTGACTTACATCTTCCCGGTCCCATAAAATCACTTACAACTCAAGTAACCTTCAGTAGCCGGATGGGTTCTTTTATGTGTTGTAGCTGTCCTCTTCATTTCACTTGCTGATGGCATCTTTCTGACCAGTGACAGGCACTCCTCTACAGCTGTTAGATTTTTGATTGCGCTACATAGCCATCGATAGTCTTGTCTATAAAAGACGGCAAGGCGACACATATGAAGTAATCGCAAGGGTGGTAGTTTTGTGGTATTGTCTAAGTCTAGGCTAAGAACAAATATCTCAAGCAAGGACAACCCCACTATTCATAGACTTACAGGCACAGTAATCTGTAGTTTCTTAGGCTGGATTGAGAGTGTAAGGGCTGGGCTCTCAAGGCTGGCTGCGGCAAAATCTGATTAATTCCAGGTTTTAATTGATTCATTGAGTTTGATTAGTAACTGACCAATTTTCATTTAAAAATCAGGCGCAAAATTCGTCACCTTACCGTACTCATTTCACGGTCTACTCTCATCTCTCCCTGGAACTAGGTACAGACGGGACGGCCTCGGGTCAGGGATTTCCAGCCGCACTGCCTCGGAGTGCTCCAGGGCTCCGCTGCTACCACTGGCCAAACCCACCGCTGGTTGCGATGGTAAAGCTCCCTGGCCACTGTAGCCTCGAGGCCAATCGCAACCTTGAAATGCCGCCATAGAAATAAATCCGGGTAGAAACGGCATAATTACTGGAAAGACCGCGAAGCCTTTCTTGGAAGCAAGTCACGCTGGATGTCACTAATTTTCATCGGGCAGGCAGATTGTGGCCGCCGCCAAACGTCGCACAAAACACCTGCGCGAGCGCAAAGTTGGTTTGCGCGTGCGTCGTACATGTGAACAAGATCAAGGAATCCAGCAGCAGCCTGGGGGCCTAAATTATAGTTGTTACAGCATGCTGACTATATGAGCAACATCTCGTGGACATTTTGTCAAGAGCGACAGGTGGTATAATGTGAAGAGAGCACAATATGACACCTGGACTACATGCTTATGCATTCTCCGCCCGACTCACCCACACCCACCTGCGCAAGCACCCACACCCACCCGTATATATATATATATATATATATATATATATATATATATATATATGTTGGAATATTTTGGCAGAATTCTTTCTTTGATACATGTTTGATTAAAAGTAACTGCTGACTCAGCATTAACGAGCTTTTTGATGCATCGTTCTAGTTTCCGGGCCTTTGACTTTGCGTCATCGCTTAGGTTAAATATGGTTCGCACAAAATTACTCATATATTCATCACTCCTTCCATTCTAACGTTTCGAGATCTTATCTCATCTTCGGAGAAAACTAAATTGCACAGGAAATAAGTTTTGAGTTTTAAAGGATGAAAAAATTGTGCACTACTGTTGGAAAACATCTTTTAGTACGGAGAACATAAATGAAGCACAACTAATTGAAGTAAGACGGATCGCTATTTTCATCTTCATACATGTAAGAAACACTCATAATGGGAACATCACAAAGACACAATGGGAACACTTTTGTCACAATCACATCGGAAGTGCTCACCACCCACCACCTAGTAGCTCAAGAGTTCTGCAAGAATTTGTCTGTCTGTTTAAGGCCGGAGAGAGTTCGTTAATGAATATGCTTTCCCAAATTTGAAGGTGTCTTCTGTCATTGCACGTCCGAAAATGTCAGTGCTGTCTGCCAGTTGTTGTCGTGTCAATGTCATGTCGTGTTCCTGTCGCATGTGGTCCAGGGGTGCCCCGTCACGTAAGTGCATTGTCAGGCGTCGTGAGAGTGTCGTTGTGGTCACACCAATGTAGTGTGTGGGACGAAGTTTGCAGCCTTCGATGTTGCATTGGAATTGATACACTACATTGGTGCATTTCAGTTTGTCGTGTTTGTCTGGGCTGTTTCTCATAAGAAAGTTCGATATCTTCTTATTACAATAGTAAATGACAATGCCTATTTTGAGGTCGTTTTTGCCTTTAACATGTTGAGAGATAATTTCCCGTAAAGCTTTTTCATCCTGTTTGTGAGCAGATGTCATTTGATTTTGATAGTACAGTTTGACGGTCGGTTGGATGTCTTGCCTTGGTTTGCTGTCAAAGTGTCTTGTCATATGTCGTTGTGTCTCGTTTTCAATGTCAGAATTTGAAAAACCGTTGTTCACCAGGATCTGTTTGATTCGTGTCAATTCTGAATGTAGTCCTGTCCAATCAGAGCAGTGCTTAAATGCTCGTCGAAGAAAGGACCTTATGACGCTAATTTTGTAGCGTCGAGGACACTTACTGTCAGCATTTAAGCACCGTCCGTTGTTAGTCTGTTTTCGGTATACAGTCGTTTTGAATTGTTGTCCTTGTCCATCAACAGCTACGTCAAGAAAGGGTATTACGTTTTGCACACTTAGCTCTGTTGTGAATTTTAAGCCAGACCGTTCTTCAGAGGTGTTTTTGAGATGTCCTAGTTGGTCAATGTCCCTAACTTCTACAAATATATCGTCTACGTAGCGGCAGTAAATGTCCGGTCTTATGTCGGTCATTTTGTAGTATGTCGGTTTCTTACGTGTCCCATAAAGAAATTAGCGAATAGGGGTCCTAGAGGTGAGCCCATCGCAACACCATCAATTTGGCAATACATTCGGCCATCAGGCCGCGGAAAGGAACTTCCAACGTGCAGGCTATTAGTAATTGTTCAAGAAGGCGCCTTGATATTTTGAGAGCAGGAATTTCAGAATGACTGTAGACGCGGTCAAGGATGATGGATATGGTTCTTTCAACCGAAAATATGTATACCGAAAACAGACTAACAACGGACGGTGCTTAAATGCTGACAGTAAGTGTCCTCGACGCTACAAAATTAGCGTCATAAGGTCCTTTCTTCGACGAGCATTTAAGCACTGCTCTGATTGGACAGGACTACATTCAGAATTGACACGAATCAAACAGATCCTGGTGAACAACGGTTTTTCAAATTCTGACATTGAAAACGAGACACAACGACATATGACAAGACACTTTGACAGCAAACCAAGGCAAGACATCCAACCGACCGTCAAACTGTACTATCAAAATCAAATGACATCTGCTCACAAACAGGATGAAAAAGCTTTACGGGAAATTATCTCTCAACATGTTAAAGGCAAAAACGACCTCAAAATAGGCATTGTCATTTACTATTGTAATAAGAAGATATCGAACTTTCTTATGAGAAACAGCCCAGACAAACACGACAAACTGAAATGCACCAATGTAGTGTATCAATTCCAATGCAACATCGAAGGCTGCAAACTTCGTCCCACACACTACATTGGTGTGACCACAACGACACTCTCACGACGCCTGACAATGCACTTACGTGACGGGGCACCCCTGGACCACATGCGACAGGAACACGACATGACATTGACACGACAACAACTGGCAGACAGCACTGACATTTTCGGACGTGCAATGACAGAAGACACCTTCAAATTTGGGAAAGCATATTCATTAACGAACTCTCTCCGGCCTTAAACAGACAGACAAATTCTTGCAGAACTCTTGAGCTACTAGGTGGTGGGTGGTGAGCACTTCCGATGTGATTGTGACAAAAGTGTTCCCATTGTGTCTTTGTGATGTTCCCATTATGAGTGTTTCTTACATGTATGAAGATGAAAATAGCGATCCGTCTTACTTCAATTAGTTGTGCTTCATTTATGTTCTCCGTACTAAAAGATGTTTTCCAACAGTAGTGCACAATTTTTTCATCCTTTAAAACTCAAAACTTATTTCCTGTGCAATTTAGTTTTCTCCGAAGATGAGATAAGATCTCGAAACGTTAGAATGGAAGGAGTGATGAATATATGAGTAATTTTGTGCGAACCATATTTAACCTAAGCGATGACGCAAAGTCAAAGGCCCGGAAACTAGAACGATGCATCAAAAAGCTCGTTAATGCTGAGTCAGCAGTTACTTTTAATCAAACATGTATCAAAGAAAGAATTCTGCCAAAATATTCCAACATATATATATATATATATATATATATATATATATATATATATATACGGGTGGGTGTGGGTGCTTGCGCAGGTGGGTGTGGGTGAGTCGGGCGGAGAATGCA
>NW_023596921.1:27811049-28030443 GCF_011947565.3 Pollicipes pollicipes
CAACCATGTAACTAGTAGCAGAGATCCAAGCATGAACTACAATACTTGATAATTGTCAACTAAGCGACATTAATGTCCTGGGGCAGGGACACATCGGATTTCACAGTAGGGTACAAATGTCACTACTAAATCTTTGCATACAAAGGGCACACATTACAATGATTCTTAAATGGTGCACAACATGCATCAGAAAATGTAACACCGTGTTTTCAATCCATTATATCGATACACATTCCCAATCTGGCTCCTATTGCCATTATTCCGCATGCTCATTAATAAATGTCAAACTTGATAAAGGTGGCATGCGCCACTCTACCTCCATTTATCGCTATAACACTCCAGGGTGTCGTTACGGGTATGGTTTGTCGCTCATATGCCTATAACCTTGAGTGGACTCGACTGCCCAGTTAAGCATATTTCAATGGAGTCCAGAATGCCAAGGCGGCCCCAAAAAAGGGACGCAAATGCTATCAACCCAAATGCTGCATCGCTTCACCATTCACCTTGACCAGCGCCCTCCTGTGGGAACGCCATATCCGCGGACTCTTCGGGCCAACACGTTGTCAATGCGCCAGCTTTCGGCGCCAAACAGTGATTGACCAAGGCTGCCAAAATTTTTCGGCGTGTCGTTGAAAAAAAAAATGCACCAGAGCTCAGAATGATGGGTAGGAGCGTAGCCTTCTCCAACAATAAATGCGCGTTAGGGATTACAAAATGCATCGACAACTAATTGGGCAAAGCATCGATGATGCCAAAATAACAAATTAATGCATGACTGGACAGATGTGGGACCTTAATCGTCTCGATCCAATTCTTTTCCCTGCATTTCAAAATGGTGTGGAAGAAATTCGTATGGGGTGGACGAGGCACAGAAGGCACGTGTCCCCGTTAGGTCACGAGGGTTCCAAATGGCCCACAGGATGCACGGTTAAGGCTGAAAAGGTCCGAGGGGCTGGCCGGTGATGACATTAAACGGAATGCTCTAAATTTGAAGATGTTGATATAAACAACCGATGTGATGAAATAACCTCACTTGTAAGATTTGGTACACCTTTAAGTGGAAGGGACTGTATCTGAATACAATTCGAATACCAAATGCTACGGTACAGCACGACGGTACAATTTACGTACAGAATCGACAGGACTAAGCAGCCGACCCTTGTCCGCTCTCCTTCGCGCCCACCCAGCGGCCGCCCGCGCCGCCGTCAGCGCCTGGCAACAATGCATCTCGCCGCTGCACAGCTCGTGGGGCTCTCGTGCCTCTACGGCGCCGGGCACCTCCGCCCCGCGCGGCCCGCCCCCCCCCCCCCCCCCCCCCCCCCCCCCCCCCGGATTCTCATGGATCACAACAGCGCATTACGGATCATTACAACAATGGCAATGCGGCGCCCTCCGCAGGCGGGTTGCTCCGGCGCAGTGGCACCAGCTCGTCCCTGGCCGGTCCAACCGCACGGTCTGCCGGCTCAGGCGCGTCTACAGCCGCGCCAGCACCGTCCTCCGTCTCCGGTTGACAGTCCACACACATGTACATCGGCGGCCCATCGTCGGCACTGTCACTGTCCCCATCGCCGTCTTCGCCCCCTCCACACCGAGGCCGGACGTCTCTCACGTGCCACGGCACTCCGTTGACCTCTACCACCTGCCGCGACGCCACACCCGTCACTGTCCCGCGACGCCGCACCCGTCACTGTTCCGCGACGCGACGTTTCCGTGCAACGCGTGCTTCGGCGACGCATCGACACTCGGTCCCAACTCTGAGATGCACACCGTTAGACACGGGTGGGTGTGGTTCCCCAGCCTCAGCCATGGGCGTAGGAACAGGGGGGCCAGGTGGGCCACGCCCCCCCCCCCCACTTTTCAATGTGGGGGTGGGGGAGTGGGGGGCAGCAGTGTCAGCTGGCCCCCACTTTTCAGATTAAGGTTGTGTTTAGCTTACTTTTGTACCAAATTTAAATACACATGCCGATTTACCTAGCTTACCAGTCATCTTCCTCAAGATGCGTCATCAGTTTCGTTACTTATTGACCATCGCTTAATATCACAGCTGCAGGCCGACGCCACGCGGCCTATGGAGAATGCAACGCCAGGCGTTCAGCCTGTTGTTGCTATTGACTAGCGAGCGCAAATATTCAAACCATATCGCATAGTTTTTTTTGTCAGTAATCAATTCTGACTGAATCTTGAACATTTTAGGAATAAACATGGATTAGCCATGTTTAATACAAGCTTAGGACCTCATTGCATCCACAATCTACGTTCAGGGATTCCTCACTATCTTTGAGGAAAACAGAAAAACACGGAACTGGAGCCTGTGTGACAAATATCGGACCACCTTTGGCAATCAGGGGCGTCCTTGCGTCAATGGGAGTTCCTGTGCTGATCCGGGGCCAACTGCATGGGTCAGAAGGCCTCCCGTGTGAAGAGGAGGAGAACAATGTGATATGATATGTCCTTCCAATGGCCACCGGATCGACCAGGAGATCCCGCCCCGTGTCACTAGAATGACAGCCAGAAGACACTTCGTGATGGGACAGAGTAAACCTTCAGCTCTTGGCGGGAACCGGTAATGTGCCCTTGGTGTTCTACTCGAGGGACCCCTTGCCCGGAGGGAAATGAGGGGTCTCATTATTGTTGAGTGGGGTGGAGATCGCATCATTGCTGAATAGAGTAGGCCGAAATGAATTTTAAAGAAAACGAATAAGGCCATCCCATGCCTGAGAACGCTCATCTTTCAGAATGGATTAGTGAAAAAGTGCATCAAGAAGTTTGAACATGCCCGCCCGTAACCTCAAGAGCAAGGACAGCGATGGTCTGGGTTGCAGCTTCGTAAACCGAACGGCTTCGGCTACCGCAAGTGCCATCAAACGGCAGGCGCCGTGTAAGTCTGTCTTCTGGACAAATTAATAGTTACAGAAACACGCAAAATAGAGAATCTACCTTTCCTCTTCCAGGTCCACCACAGATTCCGGCACCACTTCGCGGTGTTTTTAAGGGCCAATCTGGTCTTATCATCAGTCTCAAAAAAGCACGCGTGAAACATGCGCCCCAGACTGCCTTGTAGATGTAGGATTTGATGTCCTGAAACGTTCAAAGGTACTTCTTTCAGAAGCGTCATCATTTTCAGGCCACCCGTTGGCCACAGCTCAGTATTAGCTGCTGAGCCGACGCTGCGCGGCCTGCGGAGACTGCAACGCATGGAGTCGAGTTTTTTTTACAAAGATTTGCGAGTGCGCATGCTCAAAATTATGCCACCTAACTTTTATTTCTAACCGATTCAAGTTTTCAAAGGTCATAGTCAGGCCATGGTTTCAGCGAAGTCAACTTCTAGGGAATTCTTCAATCTCATGCAGCAATGAAGTGTTAGACGAAGCCATACATCTCTGGGATACTTCCTTAGGCAACACAAATATTGAAAGAGCAAATAACGTTGACCTAAGGTCAGGTATAAATGTCAGACCAAGGTCAAAACCAACCTGTTGTATTACTTTAGGGCTTGCTGTGTGGAATAGTTTCTTTCGCTCGTTTCGAATTCGTGGATAGCAGGAACCGCATTATACATCGTCCATCGTTATGCATTGTCGAATAGGTCATTGACCTAAAATGACCTAGGTCAACGTTTTGTTTTTAGAAACATACTGTCTAGCGCAATCTTCTCGCTTGTTCAAGCGCAAAACTCAGAACAGCCTTGCGTGATTTTGGTCACCATGACCTTCAACAGGTCAAACAAGGTCAATGACCTTGACTGAACATGTCACCTTTTGCTAATAAACAGGTACCTAGGTTATGAGGGCACTTTAGAGACCAACCTGGAATTTGACCTTGTTTGACCTCATTTGACCCAAAAGTCATGACTTAAGAACCTCAAACTTTAACCAAAGTGAGTTCACGTACAGGCCAACACACCCTGTGAATTTGGTGTCTCTAGCTCTTTTAGTTCCTGAGATCTCAGCGGGGTCAAATTGATCCCCCAACCGAGCGAAGGGCATCTAGCCGGCCACCCGGGCGCGCCATCAAAATGTGGACAGAATTGATTTCACCGGTAGCTTCTGGTTTCTGTTCTGGTTACAACGTGAAAATAACAACGAAACGAAGAAAAACCGCGTCCCTTGTTAACAAGTAAACTGTATCCGGTTTTTTGTGGGGGGGATCACTATTTTGTTAACCCCGTGTTCCTCTTAGCAAGGCTCTGGCTACCCTTCCCTACACACAAAAGCAGATCAAGTGATCTACGTTGAATGACGGGCAATGAAATGTCCGTTGGGCCAATCCGTACCTAAAGCAGGCAGCTTACTGGCAGCATTTTTCTGGGGTGGTTTGGTGTAGGGGGAGATAATCCGGAAAAAGATACTTTTGCAGGTGTCAAACACATGCTTTGCATCCCAATTACCAGCAATACTTACCCGGAAATGTGCAACAAAGCAGCCATACCATCAGTTTGCAGTCGGTCATTCGGAGACAGCCGGGCCATGACAGTGGCCACCGACTTCGGACGGGAGCTGGGCTCAGACAGGGAATATATGACAGAAAGGCATTCATTCTGTGGCTTGGTTTTCAAAGAAGAATCTTCAGTTCTATGGCTTTTGTCACATGGTTTTTGGCAGCTTCAAGCTTCCGAATTTGCTTTCGGCCTAAAATTCTGCGACAAGTCTTATCTCTTGAAAAGCAGCCAGCGAAATGAAGACGCATGCAAAACTTGTACTGTGAGCTATCGATCCACTTTCAAAATTTTCACCAACCTTTGCTCAGGCCATATTTTGGCATCTACCTTGTGGAGACAGATGCCTCCTTAATGTCCCAAAATGCCTACCCACTAGTGGAATTTCGGCTCCCCACGAAAGACAACGTTGAATGGACGAATAATCTTGGGAAGCTGGATAGGCTTATTTCCCGAATGACATAGATGATTCGCATAAGAGTGTGCACCAGTGAGAAATAGCTCTAGATGTATATCTAGAATAGCAGTCATTACATTGAATAAATTGCAATAGCCACCATCCCTACCTTACCCCCTCCCCCCTCCCCTCCCCCCGGTCATCGGGCTTGTTTTCCAGAAAAGTTCCTGAAGTAGGCCCTGACCTTGGCCCCACCACTTTTTGAAACATTCCCACGCCTCATTCCCATTCTTTGGCCTCAGCGGCGCCCGCCGGCACCAGCCGGACGCAATCCCCTACAGAGTACCGATATAATCCCGACGCTGGCGCGGGTTCCGCCGTCTCCCCTATCGCAGGGGGTCACATTATAAAGATGGATCGCCTCGGCCACAGTGCGACGCCTCGCAGCGATGACATCAACGGTCCGGTGGCAGCGTTCTTCGTTGCCACCCGCCTCGCGAGCAGCTCGGAACCTCATGGTCACCATCCACCGCGCCGCGAGAGCGGCACCTGGCGGCCACGAAAACACAGCGTCATTATCAGCCAAAACATCCTCCGGAGCCCCACCGCTCGAGGGAAACAGCTGTCCTAGGTGACCGACGACCTCGGCGGCACCGGCGCGGCGCAGGGGGCGCCACACGCAGAAGCGGGGTGGTCCGCAGTCGATGATGGTGAGGTAGCTCTGTCCGTTGTGGTGGGTGACGTCGATGGTGCGATGCGCTGCCACGTGGCAGCCGCGCCTAGCGAGCCGTGTCTCCACCGCACCGGCGCTAGGTCGATCGAGCGGCACGCACAACAGCTCTCCACCACCGCACGTGCTACGGCTCGCGTAACGTCACGCGACACGTCACGGCGTGCGAAGTACAGCGTTCGACGGACCCTTGGGTGACCCGCCCGCCCCTGCGACTCTCGGACCGACGCACCACGCACGTTCCCCGCGCCACCGGCGGCATGCGCCGCGTTATCACTGGGCGGCGGCGGCTCGCCCACGGTCGCCGCACTGACGCCCGGCGGCGGCAGCTCGTCCACAGGAGTCACACTCGCATCACGGAGCCACTCCTTGAGCACGCGCGTCAGCGCGTCGGCTCGGTTCTCCGCCGATCGCACGAGCGCCACCGACAACCGCAGCTGCAGCTCACTGACCAGCTGACAGACGATTTCGACGCGTCGCCGAATCAGCAGCTCGCCGTGCGTCTTGCTTCGGAGGCGCGCGCGACCACTGATGGCGTCATCAAGCCAGCGATGAACGGTAGCCGAGTCGGTACGAAGGTCGCTTGTCTGTGCTCCCCACGCGACGGCCAGATTGACGCCTCGGATGGCCGCGTCCAGCTCGGCCATGTTGGTATGCGTGGCTTCATCCCGTCTCAGCCAGAACGCGTCCTCGATGACATCACCGTGCGCCGACTCTACCACGACCCCCCGTGGCCAGAGAACTTGCGGCCGTCCAAATGACCATGTCTTCACCCTCCACGCACCACGCGCCACGGGCCGGGTCGTCACTGTTCAGGCGTCCTGCGACGTAGTCCGTCTGAGCGCGCAGCGCTGCATCCTCGGTGGCGTCATCCCCACGTCCCAGTCAGTTGAGTTCACACGCCGTTTGAGCCGGGCCGCTGCAGGCCTAAGCCATCCGAACACGGAAAGGTGTGCGACCAGTCGCCCACACAACGCCAACACGGCGCGGCGCGTCACGCGAGCCGGCGGCGCGCCCAACGGGTTGTCCCGCACCCATCGCAGTTCTCTGCCCTCTGCTTGGACGCGCAGGCCAGAGCGCGCTCTCGCAGTCCACCGAACAGGACCGCCAGCCGCCGGAGGTCGGCCAGAAACACGTCAGCCGCCTCACCCGGCATCAGTCGTCGAGTGGCGAACATGCCGTAGGCGGTGTACTGATCGAGGGCAAACGCGGAGTATAGTGCGCCCCGCACAGCCCCAAAGGAGCAGCCGTCGGCCACCGGCAACTGCGACCAGACGTGGAACGCGCCGCCGGCGAGGTGCAGAGGTGTGACCGACTCGGCGGCCACCGCCTTCAGCTGGCACAGCATCTCCGCACGCGTCATCCAGCTCACGACATCACCGGTCCCGTCGTACTCGGGGATGAGGCGAGCATCGAATGTCGGTGCTACGGCTGCCGGCTGGTGAACGGCGGCAGCCAGCGTCGGAGCAGAAATGGTCGTTTGTAGACTAATTGTCGGCGCCACCCCGCTGGTCATCACGGGGGCTTGCACAGACGGGCCCGGAACGCCCGTCGCCATAACGCTGAAATGGCTTGTATTTGAATTACAGTTCGAATACTAAATGCTATCGTACAAGACGACGGTACAATCAAACGTTACAGAATCGACAGGACCAAGCAACCAACCCTCGTCAGCGCTCAATCGCGCCACCCAGCGGGCGCCGCCGCCGCCGTCAGCGCCTGCAAGAATACATTTCGTGCTGCACAGCTCGTGCGGCTCTGGTGCCCCTTATTTTGCAATATATTGTGACCTTCAAGGTAAAAAACTGGGTCAGAGGACGGGGAACTCGATGTCACTCAAAAACCACTGGCCGATTTGAAAACTGTAGGCAGCAAAACATTCACAAGCGCAAGAGCTAGCGTCCGTCAAAAAGTTCTGACCCCTCAAGGACAACCTTCAAGGCCAACGCCGCCTCAAAGGACGGGGAACTCCACATAACCCAAGAAATGCAGGCCTTTTTAAGCTTCTAAACATCATAATATTTCCCACAGAAGCAACCAGCGTCCGTCAAAAAGTCTTGTCCTCTCAGGTTCACCCTTCAAGGTCAAATGCAAGCTCAAAGGACGGGCAGCTCCATATCATCAAAAAACTATCGGCCGATTTTAAACTTGCAACAATCAAATGTTCATCACCGAAATAACTAGCGTTCGTCAAAATGTCCTGACCCTCTCAAGGTCGTCCATCGAGGCCAAACGTGGGCGCAAAGGATGGGGAGCTCCCTATCATAAAAAATCACCGGCCAGTTTTAAACTTGTATGCATCATGATAAGCACCACAGAAAGCTATAGCATTCGTCAAAAGTCCTGGCCTCTCCAGGTCGTTCTTCTGGGTCAAACGCAAGCCCAAAGGATGGGAACTCCATATCACACCAAAATTACCGGCCGCTTTTCCCGTCCTCCTTCCCGTTTCCGTCCGATCTCCCCGTCCTTTGAGCCCTCGTTTGACCTCGAAGGGTGGCTTTGTGAGGTCAGAAGTTTTTGACAGACGCTCGTTCTTTCTGTGGTGAGTATTCTGATGCTTGTAAGCTAAAAACCGGCCGGTAATTTTTGGGTGATATGGAGTTCCCCGTCTTTTGAGCCCTGGCTTAACCCTGAAGGACGACGTTGAAAGGTCAGGACTTTTTGACAGACGCTAGTTCTTTCTGTGGTGAATATTCTGATGTTTGTAAGCTCAAAATCGGCTGGTACTTTTTGGGTGATATGGAGTTCCCGCCCTTCGAGCCCATGTTTGACCTTGGAGGGTGCCCTTGAGAGGTCGGGATTTTTTACAAACACTTGTTCTTTCTGTGGTGAATATTCTGATGTTTGCATGTTAAAAATCGGCCGGTAATTTTCGGGTGATATGCAGTTCCCCGTTCTTTGGTCTGTGTTTGACTTTGAGAGGGCACCTCGAGAGGTCAGGAGTTTTGACGGACGTTACCTCTTTCTGCCGCGAATATTTCGATGTTTGTAAGTCTAAAATCGGCCGGTAATTTTTTGGTGATGGGGAGTTCCCCGTCCTTCGAGCCTGTGTTGACCTTAAAGGGTGATCTTGAGAGGTCAATACTTTTTGACGGGCGTTAGCTCTTGCTATGGGGAATGTTCTGATCTTTGGAAGTTTAGTATAGGCCGGTAATTTTTGGGTGATATGAAGTTCCCCGTGCTTTGAGCCCGCGTTCGACCATGAGGGGTGACCTTGAGAGGTCAGAACTTTTTGGCGGACGCTAGTTCTTGCGCCTTTAAATATTTTGATGCGCACAGTTCTCAAATCGCCCGATATTTTTTGGGTGATATGGAGTTCCCCTTTCTTTGACCCGCCTTTTGACCTTGAAGGTCACATGATATTGCAGTATAAGGGTCATTTTTCGTGTCCTCATGCCACAATTGACCTTGACACCCTTTTACAGAGAAATCAGAACTCGTCGCTGAAAAAATCGCTGAATCTACCCGCCGGGCACTTCCGCTCCGCGCGGCCGCACAACACAAGGACTGCTCTAGACAACACAATTTCTCCTTTTAATAAAGACGCTGCTCATTACATCATTGGTTGATTGCGCCATCGTACCTTGCTCAAAATTGGCTGAGAGTCAATTGACGGCCGCTACATTTGGCAGTCGTGCCTACGCACACCAGACATTAGCGACTCGACAATTCTTGTTCGTTTGGCTTTGATCGTCGCATGGCCAATGTAATGCCATAATTGGAATGACATTATTGTAGCGTCATAAATGCCTGAATGACCTTGAAATAATCTGCACGAAATAGTCTAGACATCTGGGCGGGCGTTTAGCTCAGAAACAAGAGGGGCTTAGATCTTAAGAATGACGGACTGTGAACTGCAACGAATGATCTTCAATATGGCTATTTCGGTTCAAAATATCATACAAATGTGAAACACTCCGTTCAAGAAGCGCTTGCCCACATGACTGAGCCCTCAAATGTGAGTCACATGGCCTCTTGCGCCGATCGGCCCCCTGGGATAATGAGGGCTTTTATTTCGATCAGAAACCACCAGCACTTGAAAGCCGGCTAAGTTGTGTCGGTCCGGGCTCTGGGGCCATTTCCCAAGCAGAGACAAGGCCGGGGCTCGCGATCTGCGTTGGTCGGGCCCTGAAACAACGAAGCTCTTCCTGTTGCGGTCAGGGGCCCAGAGTGCCTAGCAATGGGTCCCGTGCCGGGAAGATGCTTTGAATCGGCCAGGGGCACAATATCTTAGCAGGAACAGGCGCCGACCGCCAAAGGTCAGAGGGCCTCTCGCGTTGGTCGCAGCCGCTTGGCAACAGACGGCGATATGAGATCAGCTTGGGGTCCCCACTACCGAACGGAAAGCCCACCGTCCTATTTTAGTCTGGGGGTAGTTAAGCCAGACTGGAGTTCCCGCGCCAGTGATCGGATCCCGCGCCGAAACGAGATCGTTTTGCGCCAGTGGGGGTTCCTGCATCTATTCGGCGCCAACTACTCTGCTAAGAGGGCCCCCATCAGCAGAGTGAAGCAATGCTTATCCCTCCCCCAACACCTCCGGATTGCCCGTGAGGCCCGGCTACCATGTCACCAGAATGAAAGTCACTAGGTTTCACTGGCTGGGGCGGAAGGGTCACACAGAACTAGCAACACAGACGCATAAGAAACTTGTCAGAACTCCATTCGAAGCCTAACACCATTCTATACCGCAAGTATGCCATTCTCGCTAAGCAAACAAGCTTAAACACACGCTCGGGTGGGAAGGGAGGGACAATTTGCCCCCCGCAAATGTTTTCCAGAATGGTTTCCGAACGACGCGGTGTAGCCGCGCCAAATTCCCGTAGTTGTCGGCAATTGAACAGAGGACCGGTTGGTATAAAAATTTAGATGCGCCTTATAATGTCGCTGACCTATGGCAGACAGAAAGTCATGCCTTGGTTTCAGCGAAGGCATTTTCTAGGGAATCGTTCAATCTGATCCAACAACGGAGTGTTAGACGAAGCCATACATCTCTGAGATGCTTTCTCAGGCATCAAAACAATTGCATAAGCAAATGACATTGACCTAAGGGTCAGGTATGAAGGTCACACCAAGGTACAAACCAACCTGTTTTATGGACCTAGGGTTTGCTGTTTGGGATAGTTCCTGGTGTTCATTTCGATTTATTGATGGCAGGCACCGTATCCTACACCTTCCAAGGACTTCTTAAAGACCAGAATAGGTCATTGACCTTAGATGACCCAGGCCAACATATTGTTTTTAAGAACATACCACCTAGCGTAATCTTTGTCGCTTATTCAAAAGCAAAACTCAGAGCAGGCTTGTATGACTTTTCGTCACCATGAACTTCCAAAGGTGAAAGAAGGTCACTGACCTTAAGTGAGCACGTAACCTTTTGCTTAGAAACAGTTATCTAGGTTCTGAGGGCACTTTGGAGACAACTTGGAATTTGACCTTGTTTGACCTTATTTGACCCGAAGGGCATTGCCTAGGAAGCTCAAACTTTGACCTAAGTGAGTTCACGTACAGGTCAACACACCCTGTGAATTTAATGTTTTTAGCTCTCTTAGTTCCCGATATCTCAGAGGGGAGGGGGGGGGTCAAATTGACCCCCTACCCGAGCGAAGCGTGTCCAGCCGGCCCACCCGGGCACGTGTTAAAGCAGACAGCTTCAAACCGAAGCGCTCGAAGGTAGCAAAGCAGCCATTCAGTGCGGACACCCAAGCTTGTAGCTGTAATCGGAGTTCAGTCTGATGACAAGATAATTTGTACGACCATGCTGGCTGTAAATGGAGCATTGCACTTCATTGGACATTTTCCAGTCCCTCCACACCAAAATGTGACGTCAACATTTCTACAAAAGTTCAAAAAAGGTCCAAAAGCTGCCATTCAAATAATGTGCTGCCTACCCGCTCCCGCCAAGTGTTTTTACGACGTTTCCTCCTTTGGCAATACAACTAACAGTAAGCACAGTAAACCAGTAAAACACATTTGGCCGCGTGGGACGAGCGAGGTGAGTGCGTAACTAATTGTTACCACCGTGGAGGTGCGGCATAAGCACACGCTAACGCAGCCCGTCATCTTTGGGAATCCGTGCATACCCAAACATAGCTCACCTTTTTTGTTAGACATCGAAACATCCTCATTTCATAAATCTAGCAGGTAGAGAGGCACTGATGTTTGTCACCTCCGCACAAGTTTACCAACGCCAAGTTGGGGGCCCTGACATGGCCTGACAATGTCAATCCATGAAAGCGACCAACAAAGACTCATTTACTCACCTCGCCCTACTCAAGAGAAAACCTCAGTAAAAGTGTTGAGTGAGTGCCGGGGGAGTAGTCTTCATAGTCAGCTACAGTTCAGATCCACTCAGTCTGACAGAAACGTCTAGTGCTGATTTCATGAAGAAACCGAGGAATAATTCACACATGCCTCCAAAACCCCACCCAGGATCTGTCATTACCGGAAACAATTCGACCAAAGGCCGCCAGACCCCAGGGTCATAGGACAGATTCAACGTGCAATTGCTTGCCACTTGCCAGACACCCGCTCATGTTCGAAGCTTTTCATTTTATGTGACGCGCCGGCTCGGTTTCCTGCATTTCTGCGAGGCCTGTTTTAGGTCGCTTGCAATCACAGCTGTTCATGAAACTGAACCAATCACAATGGAATCTGGCAAAACTGCCACAACCATGAATGGCACCTGTTAGTAATTTTCTTGTCTAAACTTCGACACATCTACCTCAACCCAACTATTCAGCTGACATATGTGGACACATAAAACATAAAACCGATAACCAGCGATGTACGGTACGCAATAAATTTTGTCTCCAGACACAGACAGTTTGTCGGTATGTCTGTCTGACATAAGATGCCTCATCTTATCATGCTTGGCCCCTCACAAATTGCGTGTATCCACTGCGAATCTGATCTCTGCCCCAAACCGTTTCAAATTCCTTGTGGGGCGTGAGCATCCAGCGAATCAAAGTTTTCACCTGGTGGGATCTGGTGATTTACGTGGGGGGGGGGGGGGGAGGGATTTTGACGGTCACTGGTGGGAACTATCCCCTGCTTAAATGTTTAAAGAGGCGCTGTCAAGTCTTTCTCGGACTGGCTGCCAATTCCCTGCCAGGTAACTCTGACATCACAAAATGTTCCAAGTTGTAATCAAACACCGACATAATGAGGCATGGATGCCGGCTTCCTAAAATGATTGGGGGGGGGGGGGGGCGGAGTTGGGAAGTTACTGCAAGTGAGCAGATACGAGAAACTTCTTGGATTTCGTCCACTTATGTTCTAGTTACCCAATAAGTAATATATATATATATATATATATATATATA
Organism: Pollicipes pollicipes; assembly: GCF_011947565.3. Classification (NCBI taxonomy): domain Eukaryota; kingdom Metazoa; phylum Arthropoda; class Thecostraca; order Pollicipedomorpha; family Pollicipedidae; genus Pollicipes; species Pollicipes pollicipes. The sequence goes on from NW_023596921.1 coordinate 27,823,934, forward strand.
TATATATATATCGACTAGGCTTACCACAAGTTTTTAAGCTCATGTGCCTAGCCACAGCAATGATATGTGAAAGCCCGGCAGTTGCTAACAGCTTCCTACAAACGCACCTGTTTTGTGAATATGAAAGGGTGCGATTGCACGGTTTTTCTGACATCTCAGTAGTGAAATTTGCGCTTATATGCTTTATATGCAGTTATGCCTTTATGCCGTTTTCATTATGCCATTATATGATTAGGTGATTTGTGGCGTATTTATTAAAGATTTAGAAACATAGTGCGTACACATTGCATGTGGTTGTTGCAACCCGTCTACACGCCGCTTCGACACACGAAAGTTTTATCGATAAAATATATTTATTTCAGTACATTTGTAGAACAAAATTTTAGCACTTCTCCACACATCAGTTTAGAAAATGACTCGCTTTTTCCACACATACGCTCGGGTGGATGCCCTGCTATTGAGAATGGCCTTTACCCATTCGTTTAAACAAAACACGCATAGCGAGCCTGCTGCACTTCTGGGAGACTGTTTTAAGCTGTTGCGCGTCTGAAGGGAAAGCGACCCACAACCGCTTTTCTTCGAACGCGTGGCAAACAAAACTCCCGTCATGATAGTGACATACGCAACGCACGTTGATGGTGAGAGCGTTGCTAGCTGAGCTGGCTCTTCCATGGCCAAATGATTGCACTTATGGACGCATGCTCGATGGTCAATGAGCTCGCCCACGCAAGGGCGCAGCCAGAGTTTTGGTAAGGGAGGGGGAGAGGGACAATACGTTGGCAAAGGGAATATTTGGATTCCTTTTAAAAAGGCTGCCCCCCCCCCCCAAAAAAAAGCACCTGATCTTGCCCTCTTGATTTCGAGGGACACGGTTTTCTTTGTTGTATTTCAATAGTTACCTTTAACTGAAACAGACGCTAGAAGCCTCCAACAAATACAATTCTATTTTAACTTTGAACACAACAAGCTGAAGGCGCCAGTTGATATATGATTGCATGAAATGAGCTTCCGGTTCTTTTTATTTTGCAATTTTTAAGTGGGCCCTTTCTAGGCCGATAACACTTCGGAGCTGCTCGGAAATTTTTCTGAGTTGTGCAGAGCTTTGTGAACGTAGATATCACGACGGCTTTTCTCGCGCGTCAGGCGCCCGCAACACTGTGTCAGCTGCAGCGGCCAACACCACTCGCTGTGATGGGATGTGCACCCCCGGCTATCGGTGCTCTTGTTCACAAGATTGTGAACACGCAGGCTCAAAACTGCCTCATGAGGTCTGTTGCACAAGTCGAATATGAACAATGATGGACGTACTCGGCTGTGTTAGACTGTGACATACTCGTTCGTGTTTGTGCTGGACTTCATTTTGATCCTTCCTACTGAATACTAAGGACACCACTTATCTCTTTTTCTGGCAGGGGTCCAGTGGGCATAACACTAGGCGGCAAATTGTATTCTCCGGTCAAGGATAAAATACCCCTTTTGCCATAGCCTAGGGTGGCTGCCGGCGGCCATATTGGCGACACAAGGGCGGAGTTCCCTTGGACGATAGGAAAGCTGTAAAAGCGGCCAATGATACGCTGGTCGCCTTCTGACGCCGGAGGCCCCTGACCCGAGCATTTGGCAATGGATCAGCGGAATCAGCGGAAGAGCCCCCATTGACACAACAAGACGCGTCGTTGCCCGCAGGTAGGCTAATATTTGATATATAGAGTCCAGCTCGGCCCCAAAGGCCACTGACTGAAATGAAATGCAGAGACCCGATCGGTACTGGGGGCCCTGACTGACACCGGGCCTTTGCATTGTCTAAATGGGGAACCTCATCATGAGTTTTCACACATCCTTTCTTTGTCAAAGGGTTCCTACCAACGCAAAAGGCTCCATGGCATCTGGGATTCCGTCCCTATCCTTGATCAGCAACCTTTCCCCTGGCCGCTCGGGGCACCTTGCCGACACAGAACTCTCTGTTTGGCGCTGTAGGCCCCTGACCGTCACTTGATCCTCGGAGTTTCAGGGGACCCGATCAATGCAAATAGAAGCTTCCGGCGTTGCCCGTGCTGGGAAATGGGTACTTAAGTCCCAGGCCTGACGCTGGAGTAATCTGGTGTAATCTAATGCGGCGAATCCGTGCGTGTCACAGCTAGTCCTCCAATACAGGGGTGCAGTTTCGCAGAATAGGATTGGGGGGAGATGAGGGGAAATCTAGTCCTAAATACACTTAAAGCAGGTTTCTCCATGGTTTTGGTCCCCTTTCCTCCCAACGTTATCGGGTTGGAGTCCCCTACCCCTCCCCTACCACACTTAACAAGGAACTACTGCCCCGCTCGCTCTGTCTCGGCGGAGGATAGTGCCGTTGGGCATCATCGTCATTTTGTTCAGCGTTGTTCGTCGAAACCAGGTTTTATTAATCGACATAGGGTTGATGCTACGTTGCTCCAGGCGTTGTTGGACGTGTGCTGTTTCGCGAGTAAAGGGTGATAGTTGATGTGCGAGACTATTAACACGCGTTCGGGTGGGGGTCAAATTGACCCTCCCGAAAGTTTTTCCAGAATGGTTTTCAAACGGTACGGCGCAGCCACACCAAATTTGCATAGCTTTAGAAAATTAAATAGCAAATCGTTTGGCATCACAAATTTAGATGTACCTTGTAAGGTCGCTGACCTATTATATGTGAAAGTCAGGTCATGGTTTCAGCGAAGGCAATTTCTAGGGAATCGTTCAATCTGATCCAAGAACGGAGTGTTAGACAAAACCATACATCTCTGAAGCACTTTCTTAGGCAACCAAAATAATGAATGAGCAAATTAAGTTGACCTAAGGTCAGGTATGAAGGTCAGACTAAGGTCAAAACCAACCTGCATTATTACTCTAGGGCTTGCTGTATGGGATAGTTTCCGGCGCTCCAGTGCTCACTTCGAATTTATTGATAGCAGGAACCGCATTATGCATCTTTCATGGACTTTTTAGAAGTCAGAATAGGTCATTGACCTGAAATGACCCGGGCCAATTTTTTAGGGGAAAATACTGCTTGGCGTAATCTTTCTCGCTTATTCAAATGCAAAACCCAGAGCAGTCTTGTGTGATTTTGGTCACCATGACCTTCAAAAGGTCAAACAAGGTCACTGACCTTAGCTGAGCATGTGACCTTTTGCTTAGAAACAGTTATCTAAGTTATGGGAGCACTTTGGAGACCAACCTGGAATTTGAAGTTGTTTGACCTTATTTGACCCGAAGGTCATGACCTAAGAGCTTAAAACTTTGACCTAAGTGACTTTACGTAGAGGTCAGCACACCCTGTAAATTTGGTATTTCTAGCCCTCTCATTTTCCGAGATCTTAGGGGGGTCAAATTGACCCCCACCCGAGCGAAGGGTATCTAGCCGGCCACCTGGGCGAGTGTAAAAGGCTGCCATGGAATCCTCCGGCTGGTAGCTGCAAGGCGGGGTGCAGATTGCAACGCAACACTCACGTTACTTATGTTCGACAAGGCTAGTATTGCTTTGGTGGTCACTGTCGGACGATTACCGCTATCGGTTCAGTCTGCAGGCGTAGATCGCCAGATTTCCGTAACTGTTCCATCGAATATTCACGTCGAAGTAAAGGTCAGCACATTTCAAAGATTCTTCCTTAAGTAGACGGCAAACAGCTTGTTCACGTTTTTGGGTGCTGGTACTCGACTGGATCGTTTTTAATCACCGACAAGACGTGAAAAAATGATGCAACTTGCTGTACCATGTAGAGCCTGACACGTCGCTGAACATCGCCAAAACGCTCAGACACTAGCACAAGCCTAGGCCACTGTCAAGACATACCACCCGCACACTTCAAAACGTGCGGCATGCAGAAGGAAGGAAATACTCGAGTAAACAGGGCACGAACAGGGATATTTAAACAGCGGCTGGCTCAGTCACCTGGACCTAACCGAACTTGATATCGCAAGCTGAATATTGTTTGTTTCCTAAACCTGAAAAACAATAAGCATACTTTTTTAGCTACTCATATAACTTTGACCTCTCACTTTTAACATCATGCTAGTACCTGCTCGGGCTCCAGAGGGCTGGAAGTGGGGACGGGGAAGGGCAAAATCACTTTTGGGGGCCAAATTAAGCATTGAGGTGGGTCGGAACGGTGACCTACCCAAAAGAGTACACATCGAAACCCATTTAATGAGGTTTATATTGACTAATTAACGGTTTTTGTTGCTAAAAACAGTCTTTTAAGCTTAAATCATACGAATAGCTACAACTGAGTCTTGTCATATCTGCAGCTTGCCTCAATATCTTCACATGTAGAACATGACCTTTAAGCAAAGATATGTGCAGTGTGCAGAAGTATTCAACAGTCCATAAGTTGTTTTCCATGCACTTTTAGTCAATTATCTACCTTAACCTGTTACATTTTTTTAGGCGCGGGCGGTAAAAAAATCCGGGTCGTCAACCATCGTAAAAACAGAAAATGCTCAGTTAAGCATCATCCGGTGAAAGGTAAGATTAAGGCCACGGAGATCATAGATGTGTTTCAAAATGTGAATACTTCTATTAAAGGCGGTATGTGCACCTTTCAGTGAATTTCATTGCATATCTACATGATCTGACAACGGTGAAAACTCATGCCCAAAGATGACCTGTAGCTCTAAGTTCAGAGGTCACGAGGAGCTGAAGATTAATGTATGGTAATCTGTCGCTGGGTACTATAGGTGTACAGGATGGGATCGAATTAAAAGAAGTTCGAAAATTTCCGTGGTATTTTACGTGGAATGACTCCAGTGCAATCATCCAAGCATTACATCCATCAATACGTGGCAGGAATGATTGGTTTCTCAGTGGTTGGTGGCAGACAACACGAACGCTGCGCTCTCCTTCCGAAGTCGTGGTAGACATGGCATGTTTTGGCGCTTGCTGCCGTTACGTTTCCGTTAGGCTCCAAGTCCGTTCATGGCGTGCCACCTGCCTATCCTCATCCGGTGACGTCCCCCCCCCCCCCCCCGGCGGCGGGTCATCAACAGCGGTCGCGTGCTCACCGTGCTGCATATTCCAGTGATGTGCGCGGCTTTGTATTTTCCAGTGACGCTCGATAGAGTCCTGCTTAGTGTCCCTGCTGGATGCCTGGTACCTGGCTGGGAGGGAACGGCTACCACGGGACGGAGGACGAACACGACTGCAAGCCTGGTAGAATGAATCGGTGAATTGTAGCCCTGTTGCCACACACCTTGATATCTATGACATGATTATCACACGTTGGTAAATAGCGATTTGGCATCTGAAAGATGTGGTTTAGTATATATAGTATATATATATATATATTATAATATACCAATAATCCATACATCTCTCTCATCCCCTCTCTTCTCTCTCTCTCTCTCTCTCTTCTCTCTCCTCTCCTCCCTCTCATCTCTCTCCTCTCTCTCTCTCTCATCTCTCCTCCTCTCTCCTCTCTCTCTCTCTCCCTCCTCTCTCCAGCGTCTGCTCCATATTGTCCAGTTCCAGTGTCTGGACCAGTTAAGACCGGACCAGGCCGGACCAGTTATCAGGACCAGAGCTGTCATATAAGCTGTTTGTTTTATGAAATATTCCCTTCTACGGGAGACAGATTTTTCGGTAGGACGACTTGCGAACATTGCTGAGGTCAACACCCCCGTGTTGCAGTATCCGGTACGTTTCCTCCTGCGCCCGTCTGCCCGTCCGGGAGCTTAAGGACGAAGACAACCAATATTGCCTGGACACGTGAAAAGTCGCAAAAATGGTCGACTTACCTCGGCAAATAATACCGTGCTCAAGGGCAATGGTCAGCATCCGCGAATCGATCCTAAAGCCCAAGGCACGACAAAGCGCTAAAGCCCCAACTATACTGCAGCACTTCGTCACGAACTGTGAGAGGATAACATACATCAGCAGGATGTCAGCATCAGACCAACCCCTTAACCAACGACATGAAGTCACAAGACGCCAATCATCTCCCTCCCCTGTGGCCTAACATCCAACACCGCCGAACGAACCGCTGAGCGCGGCTCACAAAGAGCCCATCCCGGCTGTGACATCACTGACACGGGCGGCGGCGCAGCGGCGGCCGACCGGCGGTATCCGGGAGAGCTGAGACGGCCGACCCGGCGTCGGGGGAGGAGCCTGCGGCACGGGGGTTCGCTGCGCTCGGGCCGGCCAGCGCAGCTCCATTCTGCCGCGCGCACCGCCGCCGTCAGGATGAGGGCTGCCCTGGTGCTGTGTGTGCTGCTGTGCGCCACGCTGGCCGGCGGCGCGCCCAACCTGCTGCCGGGAGACCCGAGGCTGTCCGACCCCAACCACCAGCATCACCACGGCGACCACGGCCACGACGACCACGGCGATCACGGCGACCACGGGCACCACGGAGACCACGGCGACCACGGAGACCACGGGCACCACGGAGACCACGGCGACCACGGAGATCATGGCGACCACGGCGATCACGGCGACCACGATCACGGGAAGCATGGAGCTCACGGAGATCACTCAGGAGAGCACGGAGATCACGCTGGGGAGCACGGAGCACATGGAGACGAGCACGACCATCACGATGGAGCCCAGGCTTCTGCCGATCTGGGTGGCGTGTCTTCCGAACTGTTGCCGCCCTCCTCCAGCACCGTAGACTACGGAGCGGGTATAAACGTAACACCGCGCAAGCCGGGGCACGTGGGACACTACAACCCGTTCCTGCCGGAATACGATGGACCTGCCGGCGGACGAACGGGAGCCCAGCGGACACAAGCGGCACCCTTCATCAGCCAGCGGCAGGCTGCTCCGCGACAGCAGTTCCAGCAGCAGCCACAGCAGTACCAGCAGCAGCAGCAGTTCCTGCAGCAGCAGCGGTTCCAGCAGTCACAGTTCCAGCAGCCGCGGTTCCAGCAACAGCAGTTCCAGCAGCAGCAGTTCGTCACGTCGCGTCCCTTCATCCCGATCCGGCCGGAGGATCTCAACCGCAACCCGGGCACGGGTAACTCCGGCCCGAAGGGTCCGGTCGCCGCCTCGTGCGCCTCGGGACTACTCTGCGTGACCGAGTCGAGCTGCGACCCGTACACTGGATTCATCGTAGGCAGCCTGGACCGTCCGTCGGACCCGTCGCTGCCGACGGTGGCCCAGCAGCGCTGCGCTCTGGCCGGCTTCAGCTCCGGCGTCTGCTGCCAGCAGAAGCCCAAGCCGTTCGTCGACCCCAGTGCCAACCTGATCAGCGGCGCGAACGTCTTCCAGAACGGAGCGAGGCGGGGCAACGTTGGCACCACGAGCACGCAGTTCCGTCCCGTGCCGGCGGGCCAGAGGAGCGACTACACCAGCAACCCGTTCCTCAGCGGCGCCTTCGCCGCGCGCGACCGTGGTCAGAGCCAGACGTCGACCCCCGCCGGGCAAAGGCAGTTCGGCTCCAGCCTGGAGCAGCCCCAGAGCGGCTCCTCGGCCCAGGGCGCGGGGCAGATCACCTGCAGCTTCGGGCAGCAGTGTGTCGAAGTAAACCGCTGCGGAGCCGACGGCTTCGTGACCAACAGGGCAGCGCTGGGCAATCGTAGCCCCACCCTGACTACGGTGGGTATTACTCGGCCCGTGGTGAGGTCTTACAGACAACGCTACCTTCGCTGTTGCTGTTTAACGGGGGTGATATTTATGAGAAAGTATACCTGTGTGCGTCGGATGCTACTGGCGGCGCGGGATCCTTTTTGTTGCAGCTGTTATCGTTATTAGCTTTCTATCGTTCACCATGTTTCCTACGTAAGCCACTGATGCGGCATATTGCAAATAGATGTTTGTTGGCATCGGGCGTAAGTGGATGTTTGTTGGCATTTCCCAAATTCTCGATTTCCCGCAACGTTTGTTTGTATGTAATATGTTTTTGCTCATATTTTTTACATTTTGTGTTGGTCGTTTCAGTACTGCCGCACGACGTTCGGCGGCAGGGGCGTGTGCTGCCGCCCTCGGCAGCAGCAGGCTGCGCCGGCGGGCGTCCAGCAGGGCTCAATTGGCGGGTCCGGGGCCTCAAGCTCGCCGACCTGCGGACAGAGCAACGTCATCGGCGCGGCCAGCGCTCAGTCCGGCCAAGCCGGCTTCGGTACGTCGTTCCGTCCAGTTGACACAGTGGACGGGGCTACAACTAACAAGGTCTTTTAGTCAATCTGAAAATATATTATGTTGATTAGGAATGATAGTTCTAATATGGCAGCGATAGAACCTATGTGATAAAACAAGGAATTTTCTCCTGGAATGCACATGATATTCTTTCCCAAAGATTTTCCCCAAACTGCCCAGTGACGTTGTCCAAATTGCGAAAGCAGCGGACGGCTTCCGAGACGCGAAGTAGCCTCATTGACTTTTATAACTCACGCTCTGTCATTCGTTCCTTCTTGCTCATTCATCTTACCCATAAACGAAGAAACCATGCTTGCATGCATTCACTTGATTGGTTTAATTCGCTGCGTAAAAATTGTCCTTAAAGACCAAATGAATCGACTGTGATGGAAGTGATGGACGACAAAACCTACAACAAGAGAGTAATAGAGGCAGTTAAGTGCAACCATAGCGCAATATTGGAACGTTTCTGAACTTAGTTGACGCAGCCCCTTCCTCCTCCGTTGAAGCACTTCCTCAGTTCGCATGCTGCAACATTTCCGAAGTCTAGTAGTCTCTATCCGTGACCTTTGCTCCTCTGGATCTGCACCGTCTTCCCACATCAAACCATAAACCATGACCCGCACGACCCTTGGCGCATACGCTCCCTGACGTACACCTGAGCGCTATCTCACCCCCCCCCCCCTCCCCCCAGGTCTGAGCTCATGATTTCCTCTACATCATCCATATTGCATGGGAATCCTGATTTAATGACAACACCACTCCATGAGAAAGGCCACGAGAAGATTGCACGATGCGATTGGTTATCAGTGTAAGGGCACCACTTAGAAATTCGTGCCATACGTGGCCTTTTTTGTGATCAATGTGACACAGTGGTAACATTTGATCTTGGTTCATGCCACAAGTACGCACGTTGATGTCATGCACAGAGACTGAAGAATATTTGTGCGATGTGTTTTTGATATTCTGTTTCTAAAACAATCTCAACGTGACAATTTAAACGACAATTCTAAATGACGTAATTTGTAGCGTTTAAAAATCGAACGGTCCTCCGGCTTAAAGCACATTCTTTTAAGTTAACGGTCTTTTCTTGGTGAACTCGGTGATATGATACAACGCTAACTGTGGCTCACACCACGCGTATACATAATATGCGTGCCCCGTCTGCCGTGGGTTCATGCAGTCATGTAAATAGGTTTATAATAATCCTATTCACGCCAGCATTTATTCGGCTGACTACCGATGTTGTTCCACTGCATTTCACAGACACACAGTTCTGACATACATACAAACATACATACATGCGTATATATATATATATATATATATATATACACATATTACATGCTACGTTTGTACACGTTGTCACGTGGGACCAAATGATCAAGCACCGCAAACAGCAAACGGCGGCCCTGTTCATGCTTATCCAACTTTTGTCTCAATAATTTAAGATTTGGTACCAAATTAGGCCGCTGTCTTAAAATGCTTGTGTGGAAGGAGCTAATAAAGAACCGGGCTAAAGTAAAAAGAAAAACTGCTGGCTCTGGTTATGTGGTTAGGCTAGTTCTGCTTAAGTGGGTATGCGGTCTAAATATGTAGCGAATAGTTCCGTTTCGGTTGGCTCACTTAGCGCATGAACACAACTTTCCACGAAAAAAGTAGGTTGCAGCCAGTGCTTAAATGCGGTCGGTAATTTTTGTGGGCGAGAGGGTGCACTACGTGTTGCATCATGAGCAGTTCTAACCGTTGCGACACGGAAGGCCATCAGTGAGTATTGTTAGTTGTGAGTTAGATGCTGTAAGTTGTACGAGTCTTGAGCTAGATGCCAGGAACCGCCTCTGTTATGGTTTATTTCCGCTGAAAAATGGCGCATCCAGGAAGGTATCGCATAGGTGTTTTATCGTTCTAACTCAATGCTTCACTGTCACTGTTTTACAACCAACGATTCCATTGGCCTTCACTGGGGCACGGTTTGCCCTTGAGCTCTAATGGACATCTAGTAATACCGAACACACGATTCTCACCTGCCTGCCGAGGATTGTCTCACAGTGTATGCCAAGGTAAAGGGGTTATCATGAAAGAATAATTCACGGTCTCCTGGACTCTGGCCCCATATCGCTAGTAGCGAGACTGTTGAGTATTCGGAAACACTATCGCAGAATCGTCATACCTGCCGCAAGGAAAACACAATATTCTCCTCTGTTCACAGTTTAATTGGGTACACCGCGCCGTGTACCATCATGCCGTGTTGCATACGCCAGCAGTGCTCCATTTTAATACCCGCTTTTGCCACTTCAGTCGAGAAAATGAAAAATGCTGGCCATTTCGAAATAATCGCATCGCAAAAAAATATCGGAACTCGTTTCTCGCGTGCACAGATGGCGTACGTCCAGCTTAGATTTTGTAAAATAATCCGATTCCAGCGTCCGTCATTTTTTTTGTTTCAGAGACTTACAAAGCTTAAGTTCTCCAGATTCTCCATCTCCCCTTACATCACAAGTGCATTAGTACCTTTGCTCGCATTGGATGTAGCAGTGAGCTAATTGTGGCAAAACACCTTACTTAAATGATAAATCCAATGGGCTGATGACTTCTCTCGTCAGAATTAGACTGCAGTTGACCATGACCGAGTTAACACTGTGACTACGGAGGGCTAAAGCTGTGCAGCCCAGTGCCCTTGTCCGCTGCCCGAGTCAGCGGCGATTGCCCAGCCCGCCCGGGATTACATGTAAAGAGCAGCCTGTCTGCACGCCAGGTCCTCTTGCCACCCGATAGGGATGACTCATCGTACTCGACACGTGACTTCCCGATTAGCGCGACACCCACGTGCTGTCATCCGCCCGCAGCAGCACCCCAAACACGCCCAGACGCGGACACAGAACTCGTCAGCAACGGCAGGGCGCGTCAGATGTGAATACCTTGCAAAAGCCACCGAAAGTATGCCGTCAGGCTTCGTGCGATCACTTCTGGAGGAGAGCTGCGGTACGGCTCGCTGGCCCAGGTGGCTGAGCCGCTGGCATCAGGGCCCTCCTCGCCCGCCCGCCGCGTGCCCCCGCGTCTGCCAGTTCCGTGTGCCAGCTTAGTTCTCAGAAGGTCGCCGGAGCCAGCGCCGCAGCGACCGTGACTCTCTGTCGAAACTGACCTTGGCTGCGCGCCAGACGCCGGGGAGGAGCGCTGCCGGGCGCCGGGGCGGCTCGTGTCGGCCGGCGTGGCCCTCCCTCAGCCGACCGATGGGGTCTGTTGCACTCCCACACCCGAGCTTTCGTGCTGAGTCGACGACACTGCAGATGTTGCATGCAAGATGTATGCTGGTCAGATTTTGGATGCATGCTATTGGTTACCCTGCCGACAGATTTTGCCGACAGATTTCTGATGGTTATACCAGGCACGTGCAGTACATAAGTTCTTGAATTAATACTGACTGCTGATGTTGTTAGGCAAGCGTGTGGAACAAGCAATTAGTTCGATATGCTTTGTTTATCACTCAGTCGACCCTAGCTGTACTGAGAATACCACGGTCGACCAGGCCTTTATCTATCGGAATGTGGTAACATAAGCGCTATGAGTGTTTACGTGATAAAGCGGGGCTTTCCGGAGATGGTCCGTCAAAGGTTTTAGATAAATCTAGCAAACACATTACGTAAGACAGCTTCATATGTCGGGGTGAATGCCATTACTTTCTTTCCATTACCCTCCGTCCCCATCCCTCTCCCAACCCGTGGCTGTGTTTTACCTTCCTCTTTTTTTTCTCTCTCTCTCTCTCTCTCTCTCTCTCTCTCTCAATCTATATCTGCCTTTCTCGCCCTCCCCCCATTCCTCTCCCCCTCTCGGGTGCGGAGCTCGCGCGAGGCGCAATTACCTTCTTGCTGCACATATATGCACAAAATCATTGAACGGATTACTAATCCAGATTACAGATGACCAGCCTGCTCTGATAACCTAACGCCCGAACATTCACAGCAGACAATGCGTTGTAACTGTGCACCTCATGGATCCGCAGTGCTCCCTCTTGTGCGCCATTGCAGTCTCCAGTGCTCCGTGTCCGCCTGACGCGTGCCATCTTCCTAGCGCCGTCGCAGTCCCCGTTGTTGGCGCCGACCGCCCGTCGCTGATCAACGCTCTCTTCGACAGGCGAGATGCCGTGGCAGGCGATCATCTACTATACCAACAACACGTTTGTCTGCGGCGCTACCCTCGTCAGTGAGCGGCATGTCGCGACAGCAGCCCACTGCCTCAAGTAGTGAGTACAACCCGTGGCTGCGTGTGCCCTCCCCCCCCCCCCCCTCGTTACCACGAAGTGAAGCATGCGGGGTAGGGACACACCCAAATGAATAATTGATTGGGTTGGGGAGAAGCAGCTGTAAATATCGGTGATAGGAATGACGGGTGCGACTTAACAGGGGTCATGCACATTATGCTACCCTGCACATCCCTCATAGCGTATTTGCTAACTGCGCTGGCCATTAACGCTGCGCAATTCATGCCTCTTCATCTTGCGAAGGATTCCAAAATAGAGTTGTTGAGGGAATCGAACACAAAATCGTCTCTTTGTGGAGCAAACATTTACTCACTGCTTGATATGAGACATTTAGTGGCCTCTCCAGAGTACAAGTGGGACTACCCAGCAAAAATATGCCTAAGATGAATGGAAAGAGGGGTAATGGGCTGCTCGTGTCCCTCACCACGCCTCACTGAACGGACAACCAACGGCAATCGACGTCCTTGGTGGTCGTGCGTGGGTGGCGCCCAACTGCGCCCCGTGCGCGGCTGGAGGGACGCCCCACCCGTCCGGTGACGGGACACGGCGTCCCGGGCTTTCCGCGTCAGCCTATATCCGGCAGGAGATCGCCCTGAGCCGCAGGCCCGGACCTCGTCGCGGACATGCCGGCGCTCGGAGGGCTCCGTCCCCAGTCGGGCGGCACAGCCGGGCACGAGGCCACACTTGACACGGCTGCATCCGTGATAGATCGGATTTGATTTTAGCGCCATGTCCTGTGTCCTCCTCTGCGGTGGGGTTAGCTCATGCTTTTGCATGAGCGCCTCTCGGGGAGCTTCAGCAGGCTCGAAGGAACTTAGTCGTGGATTTGGCGAAAGGCATGACACAGCATTAGAACATTTCATCATGAACGTTTACGATCAAGAAAAAAGGCTAGACGAACTTCCATCTTGGATAGCAAACCGATCAGGGGCGGCGTCGTAGCTTTTCATTTGTGAGGGGTAGAGGATTTTCTAGAGACTTTCTGTACAAAATGGGGCCTTTACCGCAGTGGGTCCTGCGCAGCGTCGCATACAAGGGTGAGGGACAATGAGAGCATGTGGCCCCTTATCAAACTGTCACATCATATCCAAGTTAATAAAAGTGAATAGTTCAAAAATGTAGGGTGGGCATCTTCTAATTATGGAGCAAAGGGTCTTGATTACCTAAAACAGGGCCTTTTTCCAGAAAGGCCTTAAAATCCATAAAGATAAAAAATTCATAAAATCCATAATCCTAATTCAAAACGGGATGTTTACGATACACGAAGGGTCCTCCAAATCTAGACAAGGGGCCTCTTTATCGCAAAACAGGGCACCCTGATCCGGAACCGTGGCCATGCGATGCATGAAAGGGGCCTCCTGCTCCAGAAATGGGGCCTCCTAAATGCAGAGGATGCCTCCTAAACCAGGACAGCGGCCTCCTATTTTGTAACGGGGGCCTCCAGAGCCATTAAAGGGGCCAAAGGGCAAAACGTGGGCCAACATTGCACTTTTTGATCTATAGCATTGGCTACCTTATTCATAAAAATGACCTTAGAACCTAAAAACGGGTCTCTTAGTGTAGGGAAAAGTTTTCCAAACCGGATTTATTACTGTCTAGCTTTATAGTCTTCCTTTATCTAAATATTGATTCTCTACCTATAGCTACGATGCCTTTAGTTGAAGACAAGGGGCCTCCCCATTTTTTAGAGGGTGTAAAACATATTTTGTCCCGTCTTCCCCTTTGCAGAGGGGGGGGGGGGGGTATGGCGTAGGGACGGCACAGCATGACGAAGCCGTCATCGACGAATCTTCGCCCAAATCAAGGGTCAGACGCTCTGCATGCTCAGCACAAATGTTGAGTGTATGGATCACTTGAGTGCGCACCAACATATATGTGAAGTATACAAGGCACTGGTGTGTGCTCCCTGGCCCAGCGGAATTGCTTTAAGCAGAGTCCACAATTTCAAAAGCAGCATAACCGAAGTGGCGCAGTGTATTTCATGTCTTGGGTTGACCTACTTCCCTCGCCAAATCAGGGGAGGAGTCGGCTGCCGAAGCTCGTGCTGAAGGATTCGGGGCTGCACCAGACCAGCCGGGGGTTAGCAGTGTCGTGGCCGCGCCCACCGTCCGCCGCACGCCTCGGGTGTGATACACCGCTCAGCCGTGCAAAGACGGCGCGGTGCCAGGGTACCAAGGCCAGGGAATGTGAACCTTCGCTACGTCCGGAGAGGGTCACCGAGATAGGCCAGGGAATGGACATTCGATACGTCCGGAGAGCGTCACCGAGATGAATCACTTTGGCCGTGGGCAGTGGGCACACAGGCTACATGAATAATCTGACCATCAACTGTGGTGAAATCAAAGTGAAGCGCCGAACTCATTGTCGTAAGAGCCCCATTACAACATTCCCTGAGTCAGTCGCGATGAGTCACAGCTGGCCCCACTTAAGACAAAGCCATCGCATTGCTTGCATGACAGGCAGGGGCGTCATTTTTGTACTTCGGGGGGGGGGGGGCTGAGCTCTCCCCAATACTGGCTTGAGTCCCCTCAATGCACAGGGACGGAAAGGGAATAATGGGCCAATTAAATGCAACAGGTTTCTGTAAACTGCTGGTACACTATGCACCTAAGCAAATCATTATACTATCACGTCGGCTTCAAATGAAAAGTCATTCCTCAACAGGAAAGGAATTTCGAAATATGCGGAATATAAAATAATAAAAAGAAATATAAAATATAAAAAGAAAATCTGTATAAAAAAGAAATATAAAAGAAAATATATTTTTCTAAATTATAATCTCGGATTTGGGGAGGGGCTCAACTTAAAGCATCCGAAGTCCGTGGAAAAGTCAGGATTTGGGAGCGGGCTAACTAAACTTAATTGGCCCAGCAGCCCCCCCCCCCACCAATTTAGAACCTGACACCCCCATGACAGGACGAGGACAGGTCAGTGGAGAACAGGAGAGCAGCTAAGAGGGAGGGACAGGAACCCGGCCTCCCTCATGCCCTTATTTTTCTTCATTTTCTCCATCGATATCTTCTGGCAGAAAGGTAAAAACGGCGTGATGCGTATGCACTACCTCCGCCTTCAGAAAATCTCCTCAGAAAATCCTGGCTGTGCCCTTGATTGAAAGAGTGCTGCAAAGTAAGCCATCCCGTATATTTAAGGCAAACCCCGTCACCGTATGCCGCATTGCGCCCAAATCCCGTTTTACATCCTTCTCAAATACTGAAGCGCATCTCAAATAAGACCGTGGACATACGTGCACGCTACCACTGGCATATTAGCAGCACCGGCGTGGCCGGCCATCCATCGCACCGCCGTGTGGAGGGAGCATAGCTCGGCCCGGAACAGACTGACTCTCGTTTCAGCATGAAGCCGGATGAGATTAAGGTGCGCCTCGGCGAGCACCAGATCTTCTCGCTCAGAGAGCCCTACCCCTACCAGGACGTCGGCGTCTCCGTCATCCACATGCATCCAGGTTAGTTGGTGCTGGCCTTGCCACAGGCTCGGTGGCGCAGAGTGACGGCATTTTCAGCGCTCTGCGCACTGCAAACGAGACACATAGGACACTCTTCTCCGGGAGCTTGACCCTGTGTGCGCCAGATCTTTTCTGGTCGTTCTGAATGCGTTAAGCTTTAATGCGGTGTCCGAAGGCGGTATGTGGCCCTTATTAAGGTTGTTTGAGGTTAATGTAACAACAGGCCATGCCTGAAGAATCATGTTTAATCCGACCGCAAGTACGTCAGAAACCAATGTGACTGAGAACAGTGTTAAGGCTGTCGTAAGGGTCATCCCAAGTCGGGGTCACGTCAGGTCAAGCCTTAAAAATTGCAAAATATTGTTAACTCAAAGCACCATTTCTCTTCATTCAGCATCGCAGCACGTCTCGTACTCTCCGTCACATTGCAAGATGTACAGACAATCCCTCGCTGACTTGCGCAATGTTCACGCGCTCACTCCTTCCCGGACAGGTTTCCGCGAGGGTCCCCTGTTTAACGACGTGGCTGTGCTGGAGCTGAGCCGCCCGGCGCTGCTGGGGCCGCACGTACAGCCAATCTGCCTGCCACAGGCCGGCCAGATCTTCACCGGGCGCTGCCTCGGCTCCGGCTGGGGCAAGATCGCCTTTGACGGTCAGTGCGAACGGGGCCGAGTCCCAGTCAACCAGAGCTCAGTCAGCCGGCGCGCCGTCTCGGCCGCGCGGGTCGACTGCGCTCTGTAGGGGAGTCCCAGTCAACCAGAGCTCAGTCAGCCGGCGCGCCGTCTCGGCCGCGCGGGTCGACTGCGCTCTGTAGAGGAGCGGCGGGGCAGGCGGATCGACTTTCGATCGCTGGTTTTTCGATTGGCTGGTTGAAAGCAGCAAGCGCATATGATGATGTCATGCTTACCACGGCATTCTGCTCAGTCTAAAACATGGCATATTATTGCCGGAAGATCCTATTTTAAAACTAATCTCCCTTGATAGGCTGGGAGGAACTGGGCAAACGGCGTTATGAAGAAATCGTTCAGTATAGTGAGTTAACTCGACAAAAATCGACGTTATGGGAAAACGTATTTTTTCCCAGATATCAAATGCTTCCTTGATAACGTCGTTTATTTAGTGCCTCCTGATATTTTGGAGGCCAATTGTCGCCAAAATACGACCTCTCGGTTCTTGACGCCAAAAAGTCAGGAGCTGAATACATCTTTTGCCAATATCAAGCATTTATATTGACCTCTATTTGGTAACACAAGATACTCTCCGGAGTTCTAATGCGTGGTGACCGATAATTTTTTTTTTTGTCAGCCACAACTATGAGCCATTATCGTGCCAAAGATAAGATATAGGCTTAAAGATGCTGCGCGGCTTCCTGAAGCGTCTGTTGAATATCAGCAATCAGAAAAGGCAGTCACTGACCGGTTTTCTGTGCCATCCCAGACGAGTACGCGGCTGTCCTCAGAAAAGTGGAGCTTCCTATCGTCGCTTACAGTGTTTGCCAGGCCAACCTCAAGAAGTCAGGTTTGGGAGACCGCTTCAGGCTAGACAAGAGCTTTATCTGCGCCGGAGGAGAAGAGGGAATCGACGCTTGCAGGGTAATTGTCTGTCGCTATCCCGTGGCAGGCTCAATTATAAGCTGATGACACCCAATTCAGAGGGCTTTACAGCTGTTCCAGCTTCCGGGTGTTTATGTTTATATTTCCTGGTCTTCTCACTTCGATCAAGCTGGCCGCTTAAATTCAGCTTATCAGCAGGAGAAAATCTAACAGCAAATTGAAAGTCATGCGCTGACTGTAAAGTTCACGATCGTTTGCAGCATTTTGACCCTTGCACCCAGGAAAATTTTGGATCGATGAAACGCGCAAACATTTCATGATAGCAGCGAATGTGGTCTACTTTCACGAAAAACAAGCTATCGTCCTCTCGTTCCCGGCGAAGTCTTCGCTTTTGACGACATGTCTTGCGTCAGTTTGACGGCCGGCGCGTGTTCCGTCGCAGGCCGATGGTGGCGGACCGCTAGCGTGCCCGGTGGACGGCTCCTACGTCCTGGCGGGCATCACCTCCTGGGCGCTGAACTGCGGCGAGCGCGACGTGCCCGGGGTGTTCGCCAGCACCGTCACCGCTCTCGACTTCATCCAGAGGAGCATGGGCATCGCCACCGGCCCTGCCAGCACCAGCACCATCCAGCGGGCGAACCAGCCCGACAGAAATGTCTCTTATGGCAGATAGATGGAAAAAGGTGTCTTGATGTTGCCTCTTCCACGTTCCGCTGCAGCCTTGCAGCAGGGACAGATATGCGGCGATTTCGGACGTGACTGATTACCGGGCATGAGTTTCCGAAAGTCCTGAATACATCATTGTCACGATCTGCTTGGTTTTTGATTTGGTTTGGTTTGGGGATTTATTTATGTATATTTTTGGGCTGTTATACTTTTTTGGTTTGGTCTCTTTGGTTTGATTGGGAGATTTGGCGCCAGCTGCCTCGGACCTTTCAGGTGATACCGGCGCTGCCTGACCAAACCGAGGCTGTGTATTGGTCGACTGGCAGTCGGCAGTCTTGGCGTGAAATACTTTGAGTTAGCTCTTCACGGCCCCCTAAAATCACTAGTAACTGAAATACTTTGAGTTAGCTCTTCACGGCCCCCTAAAATTACTAGTAACTGAAATACTTTGAGTTAGCTCTTCACGGCCCCCTAAAATCACTAGTAACTGAAATACTTTGAGTTAGCTCTTCACGGCCCCCTAAAATCACTAGTAACTGAAATACTTTGAGTTAGCTCTTCACGGCCCCCTAAAATCACTAGTAACTGAAATAGCCATCAGTGATCGGGTGAGTGCTTATATATTGTAGCTGTTTGTTATTGTAGCTGTCTGTTAGTTCCTCGTTTCAGTACCTGACGGCATATTTCATACCAGTGAGAGGCGCTCCTTTGGAATTGTTAACTTTTAGTGGCGGTACCTAGCCATCGATAATGGTGTCCATTAAAAAGGACATTGTAGCGACACCTACGTAGTACTTGGAAGCGTGGCAGTACTGCGGTATAGCTGGATTGTCTCAGTCTAGGCTAAGAACAAATATCTCATACATCGGGCATCGGGCATCGGGCCTCAGGCTGGTCAACCCCACCATGCGTAGGCTCACAGGCCAGGACCTGTAGTTACTCCGGCTGGGAGTAAGAAGGCTGGACGCTGCAATATGGCCTTATAAGCCGCAGCGTTACTCGACTTTTTCTTTTTTCATTCGCTTGCTTTGATTAGGAACTAATCAATTTTCATTCAGAAGACAGGCGCAAAATTCGTCACCTCACCATACTAATATCACGGTCTGCTCTCGTCTCTCCCTGGAACTAGGTACAGACGGGACGGCCTCGGGTCAGGGATTTCCAGCCGCACTGCCTCGGGCTGCTCCAGTGCTCCGCTGCGACCACTGGCCATTAACATCGCTTATAGCGATAGTAAAGCTCCCTGGCCACTGTGGCCTCGAGGCGAATCGCAACCGCGGAATGCCGCCTTGGAGATAAATCTGGGTAGAAACGGCGCGAGTGCGGGGATGGCCGCAAAGCCCTTCTTGGAGGCAAGTCACGCCGGATGTCACTAATTTTCGCCGGACAAGCAGATTGTGGCCGCCACCAAACGTCGCACGCAAACACCTGCGCAAGCGCAAAATTGGTTTGCGCGTGCGTTGTACATGTAAACGACAGGAACAAGGAATGAAAAAGCAGGTGATATAGAAAAGACAGGATGTAAAATATATAAGGCAGCAGCAGCCTAGAGGCGTAACTTATATTTGTTACAGCCTACTGACTGCGTTAGCAACTCCGCGTGAACATTTTGCCAAACGTGACAGCTCGTATAATGTGCAGAAGGCTATATATATATATATATATATATATATATATATATATATATACAACACCTACACACAAGCAAACAAACATGACATTCCTGAAGACATTGGGACAAAAAGACATCAGGCCAACATAGAGCCACCATGGCCCATCGAGGTTGGCCTACCCCAGGTTCGGCCTACAACCTGGACACTAGCCTTACCACCTGACCTGCCTGAGTTTAACTGTAAATGAGATCTTTGGACCAATAGAACTTGTGCAAGCGATTTTTAAATGTTGCCAGATCAAGACTTCCTACAGCTTTGTTTGCAGTCCTGTCTAATGATTCACTAGTCTTTCACTAAATGGCATCTGCCTCTTCAAAGTACTACTCATACCTTTTGTTGATTGAAAATGGTTTGCTCTAAATCCCAGCCTAATTTCCAATGCTCCTCGTAGATCTACCTTCTCTATCCCTTTCACTTCATACCTTAAATACCTCTATCAGATGCCCTGTAAGTCTACGATATTTCAGTGAATATAAATACGAAGCCGTAGGCCTAGCCTTGTATTCTAAGCTGCCAATCCCATTTATCATCCTAGCTGCTTTCGCTGTACTCTTTCCAGCCTATCGACATCTTTTTGGAAGCATGGTGACCAAGCCTATACACAATACTCTAGATGTGGTCTGACATGAGCTAAGTACATTTCACAACATTCCTACCCTTTTAATGAAAATTAATGTCAATAAGTCCCAGTATCCAAAGTGACTTGCTCATAGCAGCCCCTCATTGCTCTCCAGCTTAAAATCCCAAACAAATTGTAGCTTCTAAGTCCTGTTCTTTTTCGATCTGATCCAGCTTCTGGCCTCCCATTTGATAGTTGATGCCCTTACTGCCAAAAGTACCCAAACGCATCACCTTTGCATCATTCCCGCTAAGATGCATCTTATTTCATTCACATTTTAATTAGCTGATTGATCAATGGATTAATTCATTCACTTATCATTTTATCTATTTATTCCTTTAATTAAGATGCAAAATAAAACGCAACATGAGAGCGTAAACAATGCACTGAGAACGTGTCGAGAATCTCTCAGTAAGTTGAAAGGGACATTCCAGACTTGAAAATTTGAGGCAAGCATCAGAGATGATAAAATAATCTCACTTATAACTGTCGATATATCATTAAGTGGAAAACACTGCTTAAGAAAAATTTCGTTTTCGTTAACATCATTCTCAACACATTATTGTTTGATTGCGTCAGGGAAGTTGTATGACCACGCATGACGGTGGTACTGATAAAGCACTCACTTGTGCTTCTTCAGTCTCCCGATAGATGATAGTACGAGCTGTAAGTGCTCGCTTAGCCAAATATGGTTATGTGCCCATGTTCTGCCCTTTCTCGTACACATTTATCTGAGTTTGATGTGCATGCTTGTACTCATACTCGGTTAAAGCGCTCTTCTTATTTCTTAATTACAAGTCTAATTATCGTGTTAGCTAAGAATAAGTTTGTTTTAGGACCTTTCAAACTTGACTGACGTTCGCCAAGAGCCTGTTGACGGCCGTTATAGCTGGATATCGTGCTCACGGACGCCGGATTTGTAAGAATCGATCATTGTATTTTCCTTGACCTTAAACACCCCGTGGCCAGTAGAATGACAGGATTTGAATCACGTTATAAGGGCGTCATGATTGCATGGAAAACCTTAGAATAGTCTGCACGAAATTGTTTACACATCTTTGCGGGTGTTTAGTTCAGAAACCAAAGCGGTTTAGGTCTTTAGTAGGGCAGAGCTGTGAACTGCACCGTGTTATCTTCAAGAGGGCTACTTTGGTTCAAACCCCCATGCCACTATCGAACATTCACTTCATGATTAAACGAGCATGGAGTTGCTGTCAAAGCAGTAAGCTTATAAGTTTACGATGGTAAACCTGCAGACGTATTGGGCAAACTTACAAGACTGACCTACCTACAATCAGTCTTCTCTTCAGATGCCAACTCGCAGACAGCGACCAGTGCGTTAGTTTTCATGGAATTGAAACTATTGGGTTCGAGTGTACACTTTGGAAATGCCCCAGTCGAAAATTCGAGAAATATGCGGGAGTCTTCCGAGCTAAAGACGCGGTGGCTTGCGGGCGCATAAATACAGTACTTGATTTAGGGAAAACAATTCTCTGGTACTGAAACAATATGCTTCATGTGCGCAGATTTCACACTTTGTGAAAGCTGTAAAACCCGTAGGGGAAGGTGGGATGGGGTTAAAAAGTAACTGTCACTACCGGTCGTGGCCTGTTGATTTTTTTGTCTGTCTTGCTGTTGCTCTCATCTTTACTGCTCTAGGATCCGTAACTTACGTGTGACATGAAGGGGAATGTTCCACATTCGAAAATATTGTGTCAGGCATCAGATGTGATGGGAAATACTTCTTTGTAACTGTTGGTAAGCTTTCAAAGTTCAAAAACGACGCTAAGTGGCAAAACTTCCAAGCTTGTAAGAATGGGCCCCATTGCGTCATTGTTTGATGGCGTCATGAAATGGGTTTGTGGCGACAGCAAAACCTGGCAGCAACTGGCAGCCAGACCTAGATAATACCTAGAAACACACGAAAGCTGACGCCAACTGGCCATCCTCATCGCGGGTGCTGTGTCGGGGGGCAGACTGGTGGGTGGGTTGTTTATGGATTTTTTGTCTTGGTGCTGGCCGTAAGAAAGGCTTTGGTGGACTGTTTGACATGCGCAACGTAGCGATCGCCAGCTTTTATGGCAGATTATTCATATCAAAGCACGATATGCTGTGCGGCTGCTGTTGCTGCTTTGCTGTTGATGATTTTGCCAATACTTTATCGTCGACCCATCGCTGCGCGCAGTGCTATAGTCCTGACATTGATGTCATGTGATGTGTACAGAAGTCACTGTCCTTATTGTTTTTAAGTGGAAATGGGGTGTCGTGCCAGAATGAACAAATTTGTAACATTGTCTTTATTGTTTGTAACTGGAAGTGTGGTGTCATGCGAAAATTAACGAAGTTGTAACGTTACCATGCATTGATTGTCGAAGCATTGCTATTGTGGTAAAGATGGTAAGGTTGGGCTACCAAGAATGTTTTTTTGCTTATAATTATTCATGCAATTAATAGTTAACCATGATATAACCATTGTGGTGCAATGACATTCTTGCCGTAGACAGTCCTTTGGAGTTGTTGAATGAATTTTTACCAGTCATTCATAAATTATAAGCTGCTATATCATAGGATTGACAAAGTGTACTCAGCCAATGTGGTACATTGTGTACTGGCACTGGTCAATAGCTTCATTTTGGCACTATCTCGGTGCTGTTCTGTGGCATGACATAATGAACAACAATATGGTTTTTCGACTGCAATCCATGCCTTCTTCATAATAAATTCCAGCATAACAAGATGGGTCAATCATGCACTCTTGTATTGACTTCCTATCTGACATATGACTGACCAAAAACACATGAAACAATATAACGATCATTTTCAGCAAAGCAGACAACCAATAAGTGACATCACTTGCTCAGCCTGCCTCGGAAATTCAGAAAACACAGGTGGGAAAGATGCAAACACATATTTCATTTCCATGGTCATGCTACATGCCGTAGCCATAAGGCTGATTACTTATAAATAACAGGAACATTTTACATGCGGTGAAAGGACACTGTAATCATGCTGACCTTACACAAGGCTGGAGGCATGACGAGGCACAAATGCATGTAGTTACGGTTGGATAGGCAAAATGCAAAGAAGTGATGAAGCTGCCAGTACACACCAGGCTCATGATAAACATATTATTAAGTGCTGTCCAGGACACCAACAGCAATACTTTTCCACCTTTCTCAGCACCCAGCATCCCACGCAAGTTGCAATGACTATGACATTGATTACTCAGGGGGAATGTTCGCCTGCATAAAATATTTGTGAAGACAGTACAATGTTCATCAGTAACAATAAAGCTATATTTTCAGAATTACTCAGGGAAAGACAATTTTGCAAAGCCATATAATGTGAGCCTATATTGAGCATGCCCCTTAATGAGCTGCACAGACGAGCCCCTACTGCCGAAATGAATTGCTGGTACAGTGACATGCAATGGATTAATTACAAGCTGTAATACCTCAATAGGTTCACAATGTTAGCAAAATCATAATGAAGCACCAGTACCAGTACTTGCTACAATATAAATGCTAGTGTTTCTCTCAGTTTGCCAGCATTCCTGTCATGTTAAAACACAAACATAAAGGTAAAGACAGGCATCAATATCAATAGGCATCAATATATCAAGCGTCAATATGCCATATTTTATTGGGAGTCAATAGATCGAAGGACGCCGAAACAATGTTATCTCTCAGAAGAACAAACATCGCACGCACACTCCCCATCACATCAATACCAATACAGGCCACTGGCACACACCACCAGTGATCACACGCGTTTCGAGCCCCCGATCCGCACTCTTTTGTCACACAACACCGGACCTCACCGCGACATCCCTTCGAAACAAAGTCCCAACGGGGTTTCATGGTAATGCGGTTCAAGAGCTTCTTGAAAAACACAATTCTTTGTTCAAGATTTAAATTCGTTGTACCAGATGTGTGAAATTCTTAGATAAATAAATATCTAAAATCACTGTAATGTTTCCCTAATTTCATGATGCCTTGCTAACCCATAAACCCGTGCAGGGTTCTGTGCTCCGGTACACAGGCACCAACCGAGCTGTCTGTAGAAGATACGTTAGTAGAAAAAAACGCCAGCAAGACAAAAAGACAGATTTGTCGTCGCGTCTTCTTTTTTATAACTTCGGAAGAATGTCCATTTTTTAGGGTGCCGTACTTTTTTGCAGACAGTTGCGTTCTTTTTTACAACGTTGACCTGTGGCCTAGAAATAAGGAATAGTGACTCGGTCACGAGTGTCGCACAACCTGAAATTGCTCACGCTTGTGTTCACAACACACATTCAGCAGTAAATCTTACTGACAGCCAATCATCTTCCGCGGACTGTACCACATGTCCAGCACCATCAGCTTTGCGAATGCATCAGCGGCCATGCCGTTTTGACCACAAACAAAAAACAGCCTGTAATATTACGGTTATCTAATGACGTTTCTATGGCGTCATTAACCAGAAGCGATTTTGGAGTTGGTTGTAAATAAGTCTTTTCGTACTTTGCGGACGTGTAACTCAGGAACCGGAGCGTTTTGGGTGTTGAAAAGGGCATATCCGTGAACTGCATCAAAATGTCCTCAATATGGCTATTTCAGTTCAAAAGGCCATACAGATGTTGAACGTGCCCTAAAATGAGCGTAAATCTATTCTAAAAAATGGCAAATGTTGCAGCATTTCGCTACAGTGTCCCCCCGCCCCGTGGGGGAACTGTGCGTGATCTCACGAGCCGCCGTCAAACGGCACAAGACGCGCCAGGGAATACCTGCTTTTTACCGCCGACCCGCCGACGGTGGCGCTCGTTGCGGCCGCTGGCCGAAATGGTCTTCCGCTTACGAAGCCGATCGCACATCTCTGCGTCGGCAGGACGCCGATGGCCGGCGTCAGTGACTGCGCCGCAATCAGCCCCAGGCAGCGTCATTCCCGGAACACGGGGTGAGTATGCCGGATGCTCTCGTGCGTATGGCGCACAGTTGATCGGAGCCCGTACTTTTCTCGTGTGGTTGGTCATTACCAGAGTCGGTGGGGCTCATACCCTACTTACTTTTGTGCAGCCTTCTTCAAACCTATGCCCCTGTAGCATTCTGAGTTACACGCCCGTGGAAATGGAGAAAGGTACATCAGGGAAAGTAGTTGAAAGTCACACTGGCATTCGTGACGTCATGTCATTCAAAGCCTGCCATTCCATTCCATAAGCCATGCTACGATCAAGGCCAATAAAAATATGGCTGTCGAGGCGTTCGTGTCAGGCGTTCGCAAGCGCAATTTCTAGGTAGAGCAACCGTCAATTCGATCTCAATCAGTGTTGTGCGAGGCACGATGACGTTTTCGTACCAAGCTCTGACGTAACAAACCATGACGTAACAAGCCATGACGCATTCAGGAGCGTATTTACTAAGCAGAGAATTGTGCTGTCTAGGACAGTTTTTCCACTTTAAACTTAGAAAAGAGTTGTTTCATCATATCTGATGTTTGCTTCACTACCTTCAAACGTGAAACATTCCCTTTAATGCTCAAGTCACCATTTGACGCGTTTAAATGCGTTCATCAAGAAAGTCATAGCGTTCTCCACGTACCAAAATGCGCCTATTTCCACTTTGGATGCGATCAATGCACGAATCATGCCATGCCTGTGCAGCTCCACACGCGATGGCACGACGGCTGATTGAAAACGTGCAGCCAAATCCGTGCGATTCTGCTCCTGTGCAACGTAACGCCCTCGCCGTCCTGCGTGAAGACTGTTGCTCAGTTACCCGGCCCGTGAATTCATCAAACCGGTTCCAAAGCGGCGATCTCCGATTGGCGCAGGACCTTGCCACGCGACATTGCATCTCACTACGACAGGACCTTGCCCACGCGACATTGCATCTCACTACGACAGGACATTGCCGCGCGACATTGCATCTCACTATGACAGGACATTGCCCACGTGACATTGCATCTCTCACATGCCAACAATGGTGACTGCGGCGCAGTAACATACCCCCAGCCCTTCATCCCCCCTCATTTATGACTGAGTGTTGACTGCTTACCTTGAAAAACGCGCAAACTAAACTAAAACAGATGGACCGTTTCTCCAAGTCTCATAGCTTGTGGAGACTGCCCGTCGCTGGTCATCGTCACTGGCCATGACCCCAGTGACTGTGACACATCCCGGCAGCTGTCGTGACTCCGGTGATCTTGACTTTCAGACACTGATGTTCAGCGCGAGGAGGAACCGACATTCAACAGGTGATAGCAACGCAATCTGATGTCAAAGATGGAACCGCGGAAGCACAAGATGCTGGAGAATCAGCTGACTCGCCTCGCGGCCGAGGTTGACGCCTGGATTCGGTCTGGGCCTGACCGGAGAGGTTCCGAAGCCACGACTTCGATCCTCTGCGACCTCTTATGTCTGCACACCATTCTCACCAAGAGCCATGTGGGGAGTGTAGCCCCATACGAGGCATCGTTGGCCCGCAAGTTGAGCCCCGACGGTCTTGGCAGCTTGCCAGTGCTACTGCCGGCGAGCTTAGCCAGCTGCGCATGCGTACGGCAGTCCAAATTGGCTGTGGAGAAGATCTTCCTGTCGGGCAGCGTGCGTGAGGGCAGTGATGTGGTAAGCACCGATTGCGGCCTCTCCGATACGGACATCATGCTCCAGCTGTGCCAAGTCACGGTATTGGAGGGGTCCGGATCGGCTACTGAGGTCTCGGACCGGTTTGATGGCAGGACCCAGGACCGACCTCTTGGCGTGGACCCGCATCCGTCCGATGACGTGGTCCCGAGCCTGTCCGGTGGTGAGGTCTCGCAGGCGGGCATCGTCTACAGCGAGGAGCCGACCGCACACCACGGCTTTGTGCTGCTGCACCTGCAGCATCGGGCCAACTGCCGTTCCACCGATGATATGCTACTCTCCGCCCAGCACGTGGTGCGTCTGATAAGCAGCCTAAGCGAGCCGCTCACCTCCTTCTCGGCACCGTGCTTCTCCGGCCCGGCAGTGTCCACCAAGCTGCACTTCAAACAGACGCACAATTCAAATATAACCGGCTGGAACAGCTTCGACCTGGTGCCGTGCTTGCCGTACCCGAACTGGCAGAGTGCGGAGTACAGGGCGCGGCCGCGGCCGTCCGGCCAGCCCAGCGCGGCGCTGGTGGCGCGCCTGTGCCGCACGCCCGCCTTCCTCGTGCCGGCCGGCTTCCCCGGTAGCACCAGCGAGCAGCACGAGTGGCGACTCTCGTTCTCGCGGCACGAGTACATCGCCTACCGCTCCATGAGTGCGACGCAGCGCGCATGTCTGACCGTGCTCAAGTACTGCAAGTCGATTCTGGGCGAGGCGGCGGCCGAGCTGAAGAGCTACCACCTGAAGACGGCGCTGCTCTGGCTGTGGGAGACGCTGCCGGCGGCGCGGTGGTCGACACGGACGCCGTACGAGTCGCTGCTGGCCATCCTCGACTACCTGCAGGATCGGCTGCGGGTCGGCTCGCTGCCGTGCTACTTCCAGCCGCAGATGGACGCCTGGGCGGGCCGGAGCCAGGCCGAGCTCCGCCGGCTGGCGGCGTCGCTGGCTGCGCTGCGAGCTGGTCTCGGCCCGGCCTCGCACGCCCTGCTGGCCGGTGCGGTCGACGCCATGACGGCCGACGTCGGCCAAAGCGGCCAGGAGGCTGTGGTGCTTAACTTGGACACGCTCAGTGTGCCCATTCACGAGCTGATCAAGCGGCTGCTGGGGACGCCGGGGCTGTCGCGCTGGGTGCATCCGTTATCCGCCGAAGACCGGTCGGAAGGGGAGACGCCCTGCCGTCGCAAACCCGTGCTGCTCCGAAAAATAGTGATCGACTTATCCATTGCAGACTTTCGACTCTGGCTAGACCCTCGCTGCAAGGGGGATAGCTGGCTGGATGAATAACGAGAATACCTCCTCCGAACAGCCTGCCGCTGTCGTGTCTCGTCGCGGTACCTGTCGCAGTGCCCCAGCCTTTGTGAGCCACCGTTGTGCAGTACTGGACCATTCATGGTGAGAAGCTCTAGTGGCGGAATTCGTTTTTCGCCGCGCTGAGTGATGGTGTCTTATGATATTTTATTGTGTTTAGACTGGTAGGGATATGGCATCGTCCTTACATAGCTATGTCCACATCTCTCCTCATTACCATTGCCCAGGTCTAAGTCATAAGGAACTCTTGTATGTTACGCAGTACATAAGGTGCATCAGCGTTTGTATCTTACGCAATACATAAGGTACAACAGCGTCACGCAAAACCCGTCATTTACATGAACAAAGTGCAAATAATGGGTTTTGTGGGCACATGCACACTCAGCGCAATGTTTCACTGCTACAGGAACTTATTCACCTAACAATCATGCTTCATTTGTGAACGTTGGTTTTACGGATGCTTTAAGCGTATCGATTATTGGGCCATGTAGCCGTTGGTCACCAAGCTAAATTGACAATTAGACCGTCGCGCCTGCCGAGTCGCCGATACGTTAGTCCGCTGAACATAGAGTGAAATCCGCTGTCACCGCGCGTTTTTCTGTGTTGTGTGAAAGTCGTTGGACGCGGAACTCTTAGGTAATGCGTAGCGGTCGTGTATCTATTACACGTACGAACACAAGGTACAAGCAACTGTGCATTCGCACAAATCCAAGAGTGAAAGCAAGCGGAGGTTTTCTTGCTGGATTTCCTGGTCTGCCGAAGGTCCGAAGCACCAAATCTCCGGAAAACTCCGCCACTCTGGGACGCAACTATGGTGCGCAGACTGGAAATCCCGGACATGGCACCCGCTAACACCAGCATGCGCAGACTGGAAATCCCGGAGATGGCACCCGCTGCCACCAACATGCGTAGACTGGAAATCCCGGAGATGGCACCCGCTAACACCAACATGGCCAGGTGGCGATGCCTTTTGTCCTTTTGAATAGCGCAACGAACGCCGCAAAAACCAAACTGTTTTTTAATCACAGCACTCATTTTACCGGCCCTGGTGGTAAATGCCCAGAAGAAGCAGAGCAAAGACGAGAATTATGTTCAATTGATGAGATTCTTAGAAACTCCCGGAGTAATGCAGTTCACGTCAATGACGCGTGCTTATCTAACCAGGGGGTGGCCATCGATTGCATAGTGTGGCTCAATAATGAGCCCCGCTGCGTCTCTCATATCACGAGCTGAACATGCAGAAGATGGCAGGGGTATGCTATGCTTGTAATACGTTTAGGACCTGTCGGGACACGGAACAACTTTGCGCTACATTTCTATCACATTAACTCGTACGCAAAGTTAAGTGTATACATACTTGCATGCCATCTGCAATGCTACTTTCTAAACGAATCATCGCAGAATTTTTCGCATGCGTTTACTCCGTGCGCCAAAGATCAAACGCATCTTTGATTTCGTATGGAGAAGCCTCATACCCGTATTTTTCGTTGCATCTCTTCCCCGAGCAAAACTTAGTATGCGCGATCTTTACGTGGTCTGCGTTACACTTTTTTGTCCGCAAAACATCGCAAGGGCATATTATCCGCACCACTTGTCCCCATGCGTTCCCTATGGAGGTCCTCGAATCCTAATATCCATACCGCAAATGATCATTGATTAATTGATTGATCATATCTGCGCCCTCGCATAATCATTTTTCCTGCAATTATTCACAGTTAAACAATTAATTGTGCAAAGGCAAACCGTATGATAACACTTAAGCAAGCTCACAAAGTTCTAAATACAATATTTTGGTGTTGCATTTCCCTCCGGGCGCAACTTAAAATATGTGTTCTAACTTACCTCTACGTTAAAACCATTTTTGGTTTCACAACGCAATTTATTCGCGCACACAATGTCTTACAGTGCATTTTTTTGAGAAAATTATTCTTTTTCATCGCACTTTTGTGTGCACAGGCTGCTTCGTAACACACGACTCCATGCAAAGAAGCTTCATGTTGTAGTTCTTTGTACAGAATGCGATTAATTTTGCTGCTTCGTATTTCATTCTAAACAAAAAATTTAACAGTGTACGCGCACGCACGCACGCACGCTCGCGTTCGCTCGACTTCACCCAGAGGAGCAGAGGCATCGCCACAGCCCCTTCCAGCAACAGCACCAGCCAAGGGGCAAACTGGTCCGACAGCAATGTCTCTTATGGCCGATAGATGGCAGTAGGTGTCCCGATGATGCCTCTTCCACGCCCCGATGCAGCCTTGCAACAGGGTTCGTGACAAGAGATGTGCGGGGATGTCGGAAGCGATTTATTAACCAGCATGAGTTTCTGAAAGTCCTACATACGTCATTGTCCCAATCTGCTTGATTCGGGTTTGGCGTCAGCTGCCTCGGACATTCCAGGTGATGCCAGAGCTACATGACCAAACCAAGGCTGCGTATTTACTGGTGGATTAGTAATCGGCAGCATTGACATGGAACCGTGACTTACATCTTCCCGGTCCCATAAAATCACTTACAACTCAAGTAACCTTCAGTAGCCGGATGGGCTCTTTTATGTGTTGTAGCTGTCCTCTTCATTTCACTTGCTGATGGCATCTTTCTGACCAGTGACAGGCACTCCTCTACAGCTGTTAGATTTTTGATTGCGCTACATAGCCATCGATAGTCTTGTCTATAAAAGACGGCAAGGCGACACATATGAAGTAATCGCAAGGGTGGTAGTTTTGTGGTATTGTCTAAGTCTAGGCTAAGAACAAATATCTCAAGCAAGGACAACCCCACTATTCATAGACTTACAGGCACAGTAATCTGTAGTTTCTTAGGCTGGATTGAGAGTGTAAGGGCTGGGCTCTCGAGGCTGGCTGCGGCAAAATCTGATTAATTCCAGGTTTTAATTGATTCATTGAGTTTGATTAGTAACTGACCAATTTTCATTTAAAAATCAGGCGCAAAATTCGTCACCTTACCGTACTCATTTCACGGTCTACTCTCATCTCTCCCTGGAACTAGGTACAGACGGGACGGCCTCGGGTCAGGGATTTCCAGCCGCACTGCCTCGGAGTGCTCCAGGGCTCCGCTGCTACCACTGGCCAAACCCACCGCTGGTTGCGATGGTAAAGCTCCCTGGCCACTGTAGCCTCGAGGCCAATCGCAACCTTGAAATGCCGCCATAGAAATAAATCCGGGTAGAAACGGCATAATTACTGGAAAGACCGCGAAGCCTTTCTTGGAAGCAAGTCACGCTGGATGTCACTAATTTTCATCGGGCAGGCAGATTGTGGCCGCCGCCAAACGTCGCACAAAACACCTGCGCGAGCGCAAAGTTGGTTTGCGCGTGCGTCGTACATGTGAACAAGATCAAGGAATCCAGCAGCAGCCTGGAGGCCTAAATTATAGTTGTTACAGCATGCTGACTATATGAGCAACATCTCGTGGACATTTTGTCAAGAGCGACAGGTGGTATAATGTGAAGAGAGCGCAATATGACACCTGGACTACATGCTTGTGCATTCTCCGCCCGACTCACCCACACCCACCTGCGCAAGCACCCACACCCACCCGTATATATATATATATATATATATATATATATATATATATATATGTTGGAATATTTTGGCAGAATTCTTTCTTTGATACATGTTTGATTAAAAATAACTGCTGACTCAGCATTAACGAGCTTTTTGATGCATCGTTCTAGTTTCCGGGCCTTTGACTTTGCGTCATCGCTTAGATTAAATATGGTTCGCACAAAATTACTCATATATTCATCACTCCTTCCATTCTAACGTTTCGAGATCTTATCTCATCTTCGGAGAAAACTAAATTGCACATGAAATAAGTTTTGAGTTTGAAAGGATGAAAAAATTGTGCACTACTGTTGGAAAACATCTTTTAGTACGGAGAACATAAATGAAGCACAACTAATTGAAGTAAGACGGATCGCTATTTTCATCTTCATACATGTAAGAAACACTCATAATGGGAACATCACAAAGACACAATGGGAACACTATTGTCACAATCACATCGGAAGTGCTCACCGCCCACCACCTAGTAGCTCAAGAGTTCTGCAAGAATTTGTCTGTCTGTTTAAGGCCGGAGAGAGTTCGTTAATGAATATGCTTTCCCAAATTTGAAGGCGTCTTCTGTCATTCCACGTCCGTAAAATGTCAGTGCTGTCTGCCAGTTGTTGTCGTGTCAATGTCATGTCGTGTTCCTGTCGCATGTGGTCCAGGGGTGCCCCGTCACGTAAGTGCATTGTCAGGCGTCGTGAGAGTGTCGTTGTGGTCACACCAATGTAGTGTGTGGGACGAAGTTTGCAGCCTTCGATGTTGCATTGGAATTGATACACTACATTGGTGCATTTCAGTTTGTCGTGTTTGTCTGGGCTGTTTCTCATAAGAAAGTTCGATATCTTCTTATTACAATAGTAAATGACAATGCCTATTTTGAGGTCGTTTTTGCCTTTAACATGTTGAGAGATAATTTCCCGTAAAGCTTTTTCATCCTGTTTGTGAGCAGATGTCATTTGATTTTGATAGTACAGTTTGACGGTCGGTTGGATGTCTTGCCTTGGTTTGCTGTCAAAGTGTCTTGTCATATGTCGTTGTGTCTCGTTTTCAATGTCAGAATTTGAAAAACCGTTGTTCACCAGGATCTGTTTGATTCGTGTCAATTCTGAATGTAGTCCTGTCCAATCAGAGCAGTGCTTAAATGCTCGTCGAAGAAAGGACCTTATGACGCTAATTTTGTAGCGTCGAGGACACTTACTGTCAGCATTTAAGCACCGTCCGTTGTTAGTCTGTTTTCGGTATACAGTCGTTTTGAATTGTTGTCCTTGTCCATCAACAGCTACGTCAAGAAAGGGTATTACGTTTTGCACACTTAGCTCTGTTGTGAATTTTAAGCCAGACCGTTCTTCAGAGGTGTTTTTGAGATGTCCTAGTTGGTCAATGTCCCTAACTTCTACAAATATATCGTCTACGTAGCGGCAGTAAATGTCCGGTCTTATGTCGTCATTTTGTAGTATGTCGGTTTCTACGTGTCCCATAAAGAAATTAGCGAATAGGGGTCCTAGAGGTGAGCCCATCGCAACACCATCAATTTGGCAATACATTCGGCCATCAGGCCCGCGGAAAGGAACTTCCAACGTGCAGGCTATTAGTAATTGTTCAAGAAGGCGCCTTGATATTTTGAGAGCAGGAATTTCAGAATGACTGTAGACGCGGTCAAGGATGATGGATATGGTTCTTTCAACCGAAAATATGTATACCGAAAACAGACTAACAACGGACGGTGCTTAAATGCTGACAGTAAGTGTCCTCGACGCTACAAAATTAGCGTCATAAGGTCCTTTCTTCGACGAGCATTTAAGCACTGCTCTGATTGGACAGGACTACATTCAGAATTGACACGAATCAAACAGATCCTGGTGAACAACGGTTTTTCAAATTCTGACATTGAAAACGGGACACAACGACATATGACAAGACACTTTGACAGCAAACCAAGGCAAGACATCCAACCGACCGTCAAACTGTACTATCAAAATCAAATGACATCTGCTCACAAACAGGATGAAAAAGCTTTACGGGAAATTATCTCTCAACATGTTAAAGGCAAAAGCGACCACAAAATAGACATTGTCATTTACTATTGTAATAAGAAGATATCGAACTTTCTTATGAGAAACAGCCCAGACAAACACGACAAACTGAAATGCACCAATGTAGTGTATCAATTCCAATGCAACATCGAAGGCTGCAAACTTCGTCCCACACACTACATTGGTGTGACCACAACGACACTCTCACGACGCCTGACAATGCACTTACGTGACGGGGCACCCCTGGACCACATGCGACAGGAACACGACATGACATTGACACGACAACAACTGGCAGACAGCACTGACATTTTACGGACGTGGAATGACAGAAGACGCCTTCAAATTTGGGAAAGCATATTCATTAACGAACTCTCTCCGGCCTTAAACAGACAGACAAATTCTTGCAGAACTCTTGAGCTACTAGGTGGTGGGCGGTGAGCACTTCGATGTGATTGTGACAATAGTGTTCCCATTGTGTCTTTGTGATGTTCCCATTATGAGTGTTTCTTACATGTATGAAGATGAAAATAGCGATCCGTCTTACTTCAATTAGTTGTGCTTCATTTATGTTCTCTGTACTACAAGATGTTTTCCAACAGTAGTGCACAATTTTTTCATCCTTTAAAACTCAAAACTTATTTCATGTGCAATTTAGTTTTCTCCGAAGATGAGATAAGATCTCGAAACGTTAGAATGGAAGGAGTGATGAATATATGAGTAATTTTGTGCGAACCATATTTAATCTAAGCGATGACGCAAAGTCAAAGGCCCGGAAACTAGAACGATGCATCAAAAAGCTCGTTAATGCTGAGTCAGCAGTTATTTTTAATATATATATATATATATATATATATATGCATATATATATATCTATGCATATATATATGCATATATATATATAAATACATATATATATACATGTACGTATCAGATATTTGCACTTCAGCAAGCCTAAACCGTAAACGGTGTCCACCTAAAGTTACGCAAACGCATAGTATACATACTGGTAGTACGCCGTAGCGGCATGCTCGTGTCAAAGATGAAGCCATATGACTAAATCATGTTACTATTCCGCTGCCCGTTCAAAACGAACTCCTGTTACGCGCCTCAGACGCCATGGAAAACCTTTTCCTCTAATGAGAAGACGCTCTGATTCTCTCCTTTTCTCCTGATTTGTGCGATCACGCCACGCCACGCCTGGTCCTAACAAAACTATGTTTTTCATTTTAGTGTTCGGCAGTCTGTAAATTTTACGCCGAGTTTCACCTCCATCGTCCATCGTTGAGGTTCTCTCTCTCTCTCTCTCTCTCTCTCTCTCTCTCTCTCTCTCTCTCTCTCTCTCTCTCTCTCTCTCGATCTCTACTATCTGCTCCTCTCTCTCGATCTCTCTCTCTCTGCTAGTCTCTCTCTCTCTGCTGGCTATTCTCGTCTCTCTCTCTCTCTCTCTCTCTCTCTCTCTCTCTCTCCTCTCTCTCTCTCGTCTCTCTCTCTCTCTCTTCTCGCCTCTCTCTCTCTCTCTACCTTCCGTTTTGTCGTTGTAATGGCTTCCATCGCAATAACGCCGAGCTGCATGCGCCCATGCCATCTGTACTAGCGATGAACACCAGTGGTGCGTGAGAGTCGTTTGCGGCGGCCGCCTTTGCCTTCATGCTGTTAGTTCGACACCACCTTCCTGACGCCGCCTCACTAGGATATTCCGCCAACCGGGATCGCCTGGGTGTTAAACATAACCACATCTCATGTCGAGGTCTAATGATCGAATCGGAAAAGTTTGGACGGCAATGGATAGCACTGGTCTGGTATACCGGAACGAGTTAGAAAGAACAATCTTGTGCCTAAAAAGCCTACTTGCTGTAAGCAGGGAAAGTGGATCTAGTTCAGGCCATGTGATACTTGAGCCAGGTGAGGCCAGCTGTCATCTTGCCAGTTGTTGCTGCGCCAGATTCCCGCCATTGCCCTTTGGTTCGCATAACTTATAACCATAATTTGCTTGTTCACCTGGTATTCATACTGACTTAGCTGTCACAAAAAATGGCACAGAAATTTTGCTAGCACCAATAAGCTGCCTCAGTTTAACCTCCGCTGGTGATGTAGAGTTAGAGGATGACTGATTTTCACTGCATTCGCTCCTCTTTCCTTCTTGACACTCTACCCTGCAGCCCTGCGGCGAGCCGTTTATCCGCAGCAAGCTGATTGCATCAGTGATGAGCGGGGTAAAAACCCTTGTCGCCCGAACGACCGCACAGGCGTCGAACAGGGGTTCCTGTGCAGACGGTCTCAGCAGCACATGTCTCCCACGTGCGTGCAGCCTTGCTCGACCACAGTCAATGTTCTCTCGAACCGCGACCCTCAAGTTATCATTTCTGGCCGAAGGTGATCTAATTCTAATCAAACCAAACACTCTCACTAACACACAGTCAAACCAGTTCATGACTTACACATAAATGATAAAAGAACAAGGAAGAAGACCACGTATTGTACACAATTTGTACGCCATTTGTAAGCACAGATAATCGTGCAAACCTTGAGTAATGACACCAGATCTCTTTGACCTCACGCAAGATAGAACAAAGAGTCCTTCAGGATTGACAATATTTACCGATCTACCCTCTAATTTCCGACCCGATAGCGCGCCAGCGCCTGCTAGTGGTGGCTAGTGCGCACGTGTCGACAGCGCGCTGAAGTCACTCACGCACGAGGTGGACCCGGAGGCGCTGACAAACGCGTACGACGTAACATAGAAGCTCTCGGGCGGCCTAACCTGACAGTGGGGGTGAGCCGCCACGCTACGTGGTCATCACCCACTCGAACTGGGACCAGCGGGTGGGCGACCAGCTAGCGGCCGATCCAAAGGGAGCGCCACCGGGCGGCGGCGCAGCAGTAGCAGCATCCGCTGAGCCCGCGCGGCCGTCCACACGCGCGGTGTCGTCTCAGGTGAACACCAGTGACGGTGACGCCGAGGCCAAGACTGGGCGCTGCCGGCGCTGCCACCTTCTGGCCCTGTGGAACGGTGCGCGCGGCTTCAGGGCATGGCTGCGGCCCAGAGGGCGCTGATAGTGAAGGGGTGCGACGTGTGCCTGGACTATTTGCGAGAGAACAACGCTTCCAAAAGGTGCCCCTGAGGAAAGGGGAGCCCCATGGACGGCCGCAGCGGGCGGCACCACGTGCTGCTACGCAGCGAGCCCCAGCTTTTCCCTGCGGAGGACGTGAAGCTAAATGGCACACCGCCTCTGGCAGTGAGTGGGATGTGGTGCGCAGCGCCCGCCGGTCGTGCAGCATGGGCCGGCTGGGTACAGGACCGTCTGCATGCTGCTGGGTCGAGGCGGCCATCGCCATTGGCGGGACAGCCGCTGCTGGAATGGGTCCGCTGCTGTCTGTCCAAGGACACGCCGGAAAAGCTGCATCTCAGCATAGTGCACGCCGACAAATGATTTGGAACTCGACGTGCAAAAGTCTGTGTAATTCAGCCACATCTGGACACCGCACCTGTATTGATCAGGAACGTTCCCACTTTCAGCGCTGTCTGGCCGACAAGGTGAAACAGGTGGCCGCATCTGGCAGTCATGAGCTGCTGACTACTGGCAGCACAAACAGGACTGAGGCACTTCTCAATGCATCATTACATACCCGTCCGGTGTATACCGCGCGGTAGGAGGTGCATAAGGGTCTGCAGGGCTCACCGAGCGCCGTATGGGCTCAACTACCGTCGTCCGTGTCCAGCCGTTATCACCAGCACAGAGAGCACCGGCACATGTGCTGTGTAATTAAGCATGTACGACTAGAACCAGTCGACAGTCACATGACAGCCACTGTCTGGTGATACTTCTGGAGATCTGGGACATTCGCCAAAAAGCTCGCCATTATTCTCAGAGAAGTCAATAATGACCAACACGCGGAAGGGACACCGAGCAAGACAGCGCAGCGGGTCGGCGACAGCTTTAGAGGTGTCATCCCATTAGGCGGGGCCAGGGACTGGTCGCACAAGCCCGGACCACGCCCGTACCTGCTGGGCTCGGGTCACCGGGTGGCCCTGCAATCCTCGTCTGTAGCGTCGACCGTCCAGCGCGCCTGCAGCGCTGGCCAGCCGGGCAAGGCCTGCGCCAAGCACAGCGCTATCCAGCGAGGCGTCTGATGTGCCGGACGCGCCGGGTTGAGCTGCCGACTGGGCTGCCGCGACCGCTGCCGCCGCGACCGCCGGCCGTAGCGTCC
Organism: Pollicipes pollicipes; assembly: GCF_011947565.3. Lineage (NCBI taxonomy): Eukaryota > Metazoa > Arthropoda > Thecostraca > Pollicipedomorpha > Pollicipedidae > Pollicipes > Pollicipes pollicipes. The sequence continues at coordinate 27,861,969 of NW_023596921.1, forward strand.
GTGCTGCCCGACAGCGACACCGTCGCGGGCTGTCGGCCGCCGAGGCGACGAGTTGCGGCGACTTGGGGTCACTGGACCGCTGGTCGGAGGTCGCGCCGGTGCTTGTGGCGACTTCCGAGTGCAGGTTCCGTCCAGGCGCCCCCCGCGTGCCAGCCCGCTGATCGCTCGTCCTCCCTGCCGGCCGTAGCCGCCCCTGCCCAGTGTCCAGGCTCGCTTCGGTGCGTAGACGTGTTTGACGCCTGCTGCCACCAGGAACAAGCGTCACAATGTTCCTCGCCATTGCCCATCGATAACGCCCCGGTTCTGTGCTTGATAGGGGCTGAGAGCGCTCAGCGCTTAGTAGCCGGGTCAGGCTGCTGTCATCTTTACCCGCGTTTAGTAGCTGGGGGAGGCTGCTGTTAGCTTTACCCGCGTTTAGTAGCTGGGTGAGGCTGCTGTCATCTTTACCCGCGCTTAGTAGCCGGGTGAGGCTGCTGTCATCTTTACCCGCTCGTCAAAACATCAACGATTTTTGCGTTCTGGCCTGCACTCGATGGTGATTTAAAACTTTAAACGCGGAGACATTCTGGTTAATGCTGCAACCATTGCGTCTCGGCTCACTACCGCAACAGCAAACACGCTTGGGGACACAGTTTGTTGTTTGGAGAAGTTGCGAGTATCGTTGAGTTCGTCTTGCGCAGGAAGTTTAACCAGATGGCTCTCTTGGTTTTGGTTTGGCACAAACGTGATTTGGTAACATCTTTGGGATACTAAACAATGCCCAGCTGCTTGGAACACAAATGTCCGTTTCCTAGTTATATTCGACGTTCTGACATGCTGCTCCGAGCTTCACCCCAGTCTTTTTCTTTGCTCGCTGTTGGCATGTCAGCATGGGCGTAACCACACTCTAAAACACGGCTGGGTGACCGATTGGATACCCTTCGCTCCGGTGGTGATCGATTTGACCCACTTGAGATCTCGAGCTCCTAGCATGCTGGTAGCATCGAATTCACAGGGTGTATTGGCCTGTACGTAAAATCCCTTAGGTGAAAGTTTGAGATTCCTAGGTCATAGCCTTCGGGTCAAATAAGGTCAAACAAGGTCAAACTCCAGTCTAGTCTTCAAAGTGCTCCAAAACCTAGTTACCTACTCTAAGCAAAATGTCGCATGGTCAATCAAGGTCAATGACCTTGTTTGGTCTTTCGAAGCCCGTGGTAACCACAATTATACAAGACTGCTTTGAGTTTTGCATTTGAATAAGCGAAAAAGACTGCGACAGGCAGTATGTTTCCAAAAGCAAAACGTTAACCTGAGTCAGTTTAGGTCATTGAGCTATTCTGGCCTTTGAGAAGCCCACGGGAGATGTATAGGGCGGTTCCTGTTATCAATCAATTCGAAATGGGCACCAGAAATTACCTCACACAGCCAACCATAGTGTGATAAAACAAGTCGGTTTTTACCTTAGTATTACCTTCATACCTGACGCTTTATCAATGGATTTTGTTTATTCTTAGAAAACATCTCAGAGATGTATGGCCTTGTCGAGCACTCCGTTGTTGCATTAAATTGAACGATTGCTTAGAAACTGACTTCGCTGAATCCGTGGTCTGACTTTGACCTGCCGTAGGTCAGCGATGTTACAGGGTACATCTAAATTCTGGATATAAAACGATCCGCTATTTGATTGCCTGCAGCTATGCAAAGTTGGCGCAGCTACGCCGGGCCGTTCGAAAATCATCACGGAAAACCTTTGGAGGGGGGGGGGGGGGAATTTATACCCCACCCGAGCGCGTGTTAACACACGGTCTGGCTGGTTGGGGTCAATTTGCCTCCCCAAAAGTCTTTCCAAACTTACTTCCGAGTAGCGCAGCGCAGTCGCGTAAAACGCTGTGCATCTGAATAGCAAATGAGTGGTCAGCCTTTTGGTGTGTAAAGTACCAAAATATATGGTCTTGTAATGTTATTGACCTATGCCAAGCCAAATTCGGGCTATGTCTGTCAGCGGAGAAAATTCCAAAATAATCTTTCAAGACAGACTGACAACGTAGTGCTAGACCAAGTCGTATAGCCTGAAAATAGCGTGTCATAGGCAATGATACTATTAAAATTAAGATAAACTAATTACATTGGCTTTGTGTCGGGTATATAGGTAAGATTGAGGTCAAAACGAAACCGTTTTTTATAAGAAAACTTGCTTTCGCAGGCAATTTTGACGATTTATTTCAAGTCCTGGATCACAACGACTTCAACAAATTTCGTATTTTAAGGCCATAGAAGTAAGAAAAGGTTAATGACTTAAAATAACCTCGAACAACCTTTCGCTTGAAGAGCATGTCTCCTAAGCCAATATTTGGCGCCAATTTCTTTTCAAATATCGGAATAATCTCGTACGATATTGCCATTTTCACCCTACGGTCAAATATGCTCACTGACCGGATATCAACACCAGTGGCATATTGCTTATAAGAGGAATGTGGGTTAATGCTGGTTTCGTGAGGAGAGATGAGAGCGCTTCGGACACCGATGTGGAGTTTGAAACTTATTTGACCTTTGGTCTGACCTGGTCACTTTCTCAGGTTCTCAGAATTTCACAAACGAGTTCACCACTAGTTTACCTAATGTGCGGATTGGGTGTTTCTAGCTCTCTTCATTTTTTGAGATCTCTTGACATCAGCCTGCCCCCCCCCCCCTCCCCTCCTCCGAACACGACGCATTCAAGCAGCCACTAGGGCGTGTGTTAAATGTTATTGGGGCTATGGTACTATTTTTGGTTTTGGTTCTGTTTGATACCATCTAATATGGTAAAAACTCGAACTTAGTCTAATCTGCCCAAAGGCCACTGGAGTTTGAACGCTTCTGACGCCAGTGTTGGTTACGCCCATCCATGTCACGTGTGTTTGTCTGCTTGATCGCTATGCTGCCTTCGACCTTGTAATCCCGAGCTGTTTACCCAGCGTACCGTCCGAACCAGCGTTTGCATTGAGTGACGCACGGGCGTCGTTAGGCGGCTTGCCTCGTGGTATTTATGTGTCGTGTATGGCGCCTTTGAGTTATTGCTTGCCTCGTGTTATGGTACCAGTTTGAGGTTTCTTATTTGCTCTGGTACGGTATGGACTAAGCAAAGCTAACCTTTCATGACAATTTCCATGATGTTATCTGTTATTCCTCTGACTTTTGACCTCATTGATTAAGTCGAATAACATCCAGCATACCAATAGGTCTGAGACGTTCAGCCTTCCAACAGCCACCACTCTCACGCCTCATCCGACGGCCACCGGCGCTGGGCATCAGAGGCGTGCCATTGCAACGGCGGATTTCAGCTGCGTTGGCGTGACCATCAACACTTGTGCATTATATACGTCATGCCGGTGGGCTCCCACGCCCTGGATTTCCGGCTCAAATCGTCGTGGCTGCATTTAACCTCGGGACGTGGCGGTATGTGCCACCCATGGTCATGTCAACATACATTACACTGCATATCACCGCGGCGCCCGCATGGCCTTTTAACTTCATCCGGTCCAATCATCAACAAATAGTTTACTTTATTTGCTGAAGCATCATCTAATTGCAGTTTTCGCACATCATGAGCATCCTAAAAAGAACAACTTTGAGGGTAAATTTATGCTGCGTACCGCAGCTCACACCATTCCAGCAGTGTGGCCGCCTTCAATCAGCTCACCTGTCCTCGGTCGGGCCGGCAGCAGCTCGCATGTCCTCAGTCCGACCGGCAGCGGCTCACCTGTCCTCGGTCCGGCCGGCAGCAGCTCACCTGTCCTCAGTCGGGCCGGCAGCAACTCACCTGTCCTCAGTCCGGCCGGCAGCGGCTCATCTGTTCTCAGTCGGACCGGCAGCAGCTCACCTGTCCTCGGTCCGGCCGGCAGCGGCTCACCTGTTCTCGGTCCGGCCGGCAACAGCGGCGGTCCTGGCTCTCTGCCCGCGCGACCTACGCCTTGACTCGGTCCTCCGGCTGGCGCGCGGCCCAGGGACAATCAGCAGGGCGCGGCGGGGTGGCACGCCTGCCCCTCCCCGGCCGCGAATCACCGTAGAGCGGAACACCGGCCATCCGGGCTCGATGTGACGTGTGAAGCGGCGCGTGTGACGCCAGTTCACCCAGAACGCGACGTCTGACGATCAACCACAGTATGGAGCGGAGCCGTCCAGCTCGCACCGCCGCTGCCGGCTGCAGCAGGTCCTCGCGTGACATTTCGAGCAGGCCTGCAGATAGGGGCATCTGCCACGCGTTTTTGACGTGCATGAATCGGGCCTGCCTGAAGCCTGAGCCGACGGCAGTGCACTGCAGCAGTTCTCAGCCTGAAGTCCCGCATATCAATCATACCAAAAGTGCATGCACTAGGGAAATCAACAGGGTTTTTGTCAGGCTTTCAGGACCCAAATTACCTGCTGCCCATGGATTTGTGACTGATCTAGTTCCAGAAGTCGTAGCAAGGGCAAATCTAGAATTTTGCCAGGGGTGGGGCGTAACATTTTGTCTCCCTAGAGTTTGGGGCCCTTTCCCAAAAAATCCTCGCATTCCGGCTTTTGAATTCCGTTCCGTGCCTCGGCAATAGCGTATAGAGCCTTTCGGATGAATGTGAAGAATCCGCGGATGACCCTTGACCGACTAAGATTGCCCAGGTATATTAGAAGATATAATAACCCTACTATGATGGGGCCCTCATTCAAATAGGAAGTATCTAAAAGCCAATGTTCAGGACCCGCGAACTATCGAGTATACCCCAGCAGGTGAACAGATGTCCACGACAAGAGTGTCGGGGCCATCTGTTTTTCCTCTCCAATGAAAAAATAAGTATCCAAGACCCAATGCGGGGGGCCCAAACGATGGAGCATGCACGAGCGAGTTAACGGAAGTTAACCCGCTCGAGTAGGGTCCCGTCAAAAGTGTAGGGCCCTAAAAAGCTCATAAGACGTACCCAAGACTGAACGTGATGGGCTCCCGAACGATCGAGTGTGCCCGAACAGCTTAACAGATGGGGCCCCCGACAAGAATACAGAGCTTTCCAAGGAAATTAGACGCAACCAAGATCCGATGTGAAGGGCCCAGAGCAATCGTGTGTGCTCCAGCAGGTTAACATGTGGGGCCCTCGACAAGAGCTAAGAATCCTCCACAACTGCCTAGGAATTGGAAGGGCCCTAGCCCAATATAGAGGGACCATGAGTGCGCCACAAGTTTGTCGGTAGGTTACCGAAACCAACGTGAATGGCCCCTGAGCAACCTAAAATATGCCGGCATTTTAACATGTAAGGCCCCAGTTGTTGCTCATAGAGCCTTTCGGACGAATGGGAAGCATCTGTAAAAAGCCCTGATCGACAAGAGTGCCCCGGCATACCAGCAGAAACGACCCCGACAGCAGCGTGGGCACTCCGACCAAGTGTAAAGAAATCAAGGGCAGCGTGGAACGTTCCCTAGCGATCGAACTTACCCTGCAAGTGAGCACGTAGGACAGCATGGAACAGTATAAGGCCTCTGGACAACCTAGTGAGCTTTGAAATCTCTCAAGTACCAACCTCTTAATCAGCGAAGAATTATTTCTGTTTGCTCGTATGCCCTTCATTTTCGCTCGCGGCTGTTCATGGGAGCCCAAAAATGTCCAATTTTGCGGCGTTTTGGATTACAAAACTGCATCCGTTCGGCTGACTATGGACCCCTTCAGGACTCTAGGGGGGCATGGCGTCGTGCCCCCCTTAGCTCTGGATCTGCCTCTGGTTGCAGCCATCCATTGCTCACCCGCTCAAATTAACCCAAGCCGCTAGTTCCGAGGTATGTTTAACAAAGCGCTTTACACCTATACTTTTTGGATGATTATTGGCAAAAATCGCCGAATGAAGTCGGCTTCCATGGGTTTATTCAACCTCTGAAGGTCAGAACAGAGAGAATAAACACGTTGTCAAGGTCTTTATATTATTAACAAAGGTACAGCAATATAAACCCTAAAAAGCCAGTTAATACAGGTGTGCCGTAGATGCAAAACCACTCCGTGGAGAAACGACAGAGATTCACTGCTTTGGACGCACTATCAAAACCTATCGTCAAAATTTATCTGAATGGCCTACTGACCGCGATAAACAACACGCGTTCCATCTGGAAGCGAATGCCAGCTCACAGTCTCACAACTCGCGTGGTCTGCATCGCTCACGCAACATGGGCCCCTCCGTCAACAGCCCGGACCCTTACAATCCCTTGCATGACATAAATCTCCAGAGGATCGCCGCAAGCCCTGCGCGATTGCTGTGGACAGGCACAAAGGTCGCCGCGGCCATCTCGCGGGAAGGCACAGGATCGCCACCACGATCCCGCCAGCGGGCATACGATCGCCGCCACCGCCCAACACCGGCCGTGCTGTGCGCAGTACCGCATCTAGTACCCTATGCCCGCCAGCGCCTGCTGCAGCTGGTTGATCTGGTTGACGGTGTTCTGGATCTGCGCCTGTGCCTCCGCCAGCGCGCTCTGGATGGTCTGCGCCACGTCAGGTCCCACCGGGGCGCCGCCACTCTGGAAGCCGGCGCGGATGCCGAGGCCGTCGGGGCCGACGCTGCCTGCCGCCGCCGCGCTCTGGAAGCTGGTATGGGTACCGCCCGGGTGTCCGCCCACGGTCGCGCTCTGGAAGCTACCGCCGCCAGTGGTGCCTTGGAAGGTGGTGGCCGTGCCCAGGCCGCCCGGGAAGGCGGCGCCGGTGGACGAGCTCTGGAAGAAGGTGGTGCCGCCGACGCCTCCAGCCGAGCCTCCACCGAACCGGGTGCCAAGGCCACCACCACCTGCAGGAGCCAAGGCGTTGAGGGGGAGGGGGGGGGGGGGTCAGTACTGTCGGCTCTGGGGCAGTCCAACGGCGCCTGGCAACGAAATCCATCTCATCACCGTTGATGCGCCATGGGCAGACCGGCTTACCTCGCCTCGGTTATCACGAGGAGTTCGCGCCAAAGAACCTGAAAGACTAACATCTACGACGACATAAAACGGTGGCGGCTGGCCGAACGTCAGGGGGCGAGTAAGCAGCTGGGTGCACTGGGAGACGGACGGAGGGGAGGGGGGCATGGCGTGATGGTGCAGGGAGGTGATAAGGCGAGCATGGCGTGAGGGTACAGAAAGGTGGTGGGGCGAATATGGCGTGATTATACAGGAAAGGAAACTGACCTCCAACGCTCATGCTTTGGCTATTGACAATGTTGGCCACGTTGCCGCCCGGCCCGTACACTTGCACCTCCAGGGTGTACTGGCCGGAAGCCCCGTCCTGCACGTTCGTCAGAACCACATTGGACGACGACGACGCGGCCCTCTGGAGCAAGACCAGAACTACATCAGAACGAGCTTCCTACGACACGTCTGTGGAGATGACGTGCGTCTAAAGTGACGGGTGAACTTGGTCAGCCTGCTTATAATGCTGAGCACTATTTTACGCGAGGGAATTCACTCAAGTTAATTTTCATACACTAGTCAAGCGAGGCGAACACCATCTGCGTCTCTTGAGTGTCACCCGTGGGCCACGCTATTTGTGCCTCTGTGAAGCGGTCATGGCTACTCACTAGGTCAATGATGGCCCAAGGTCGGAACCAACGATCGCTAAAAAGGCGCCCCAAAGTACAGCCCCAAAAGAAACCTTTGCTCCAGTGATAAAAATTCTATCATTCTGCCCGCCCTCTCAGAGCTTTGAGTAGACTGATGAAAGACATGTACTGGTGCAAGTCAGACTGGGTGGGTTTCCGCGTTTTACAACGGATGTATTGAAAGCGCTGATAACAAGTCACGTGAATCGCTGGCTAACATTTTTCGCAAGCCGTTCGGTGAAAAAATAGTTTTTTCCCGCAACATATCATCGATCCACAACGCCCCTGACACTCTCTGAACCACCTACGTCGATATTGATTCCGTCGACGGGCGTCCAGTTGTAGAACTCGTCGGGCCTCTGTGAGTACGACATGAAGACGTTTCCGTCCTTAAACCACCTCATCTTCTTGATGTACTCTCCACGGCCCAGTCTATAGTCGGCTTCCAGGTGCACGGTCGACCCGTAATCGGGGCTGCCAGGCACCGAAAACCCGGACAAGACGAAGCCGTGGCCCGCTGCCAACAGAAGGGAGCATGTGTGTGCGTGTGTGTGAGGATGGACAACACTCAGTTCAACTTGGTCTCAACTCACTTCATGTTATGGAATTTCACCATGGGCTGGTCAGCGAACCTCCTCAGTGAAGTCATGAGCTCGCGCGAGCACGTAAACAACCGGTCTGGTCTGGCAGAATGCCAAAGCTCGACTCTCCACTGTGCAGCGCGGTAGCTGCAATGCTAAATATACCATGACGGCGAAACGCGCATGTTGAAACATTGATTAACACACGGCGGCCTGAAACTTCCCACGAGCGGGGTACAACAAATCCTTAACTACTGGCTGCCACATTGCGGGTGGATTACGGGCATCGCGCGGGCGCGAAGTCGCCAGCAGGTCAGATCGGACAAATCTATCCGCAAAATCATCGCCGGTTCTCAAACCGGAAATGACCGAGCACCGGAGCGTGGTTTCGCAAAGTGAGTTGGGAGGAGAGGTTGAACAGCGCAAAATGACTCAACCTGCCCCGAGTAACACCAGCAAACGGTTTCATCTCCCGATTTGGGCTTCTCTCTTTCCGAAATTGTGGAGCAAATGGCAGTGTGGCGTTTCATCTGAGGTAAATGTTCTGTTTTATTTACACTGCGTGGGCGTAGACAGATCTTTGGCAATGGATGGAGGAAGCGCGGGGAGGGGGGGGGGGGAGAGGAGGAGAGGAAATTGGTTGGCAAAGGTCCTTCTGATTGTGATCAATGCCCCCCCCCCCCCTCCAGTCCAAAATTTGTAGCGACAAGTTCAACCCATGTTCGTCTGGAAACATAAAACGTTCAAAATGATGTACTTTGGGTTTTGACCATGCACGCTCACAAATCTTAGCAACAAAAACCTGCGCACCCGGCGTTACGGTCTCCAGGGGCCGCGCGGCGTCGGCCCTTACCCTACGCTACGGCTAACACTCAGCGGTAGCCAATGGGCGGACGAAAGTGACAACGCATCCAGAAGAAGCTTTTTGAACTCTTTAGGATATCAAGTCTACATTTAGAAGGTAGCCCGGGCGACAATCTCGCCTGTTTCATTTCTAGCTTGCTAGTAAGAACGGAATAGCCTTTACAGCACCGCTACGTGGTGGTACAATTTTTGGGTGGAGCTGGAAAATTAAAGGTACAATCTATACTTCTCGTGTTTTGCAATTATTAACCGACCAGACCTGCTGGTGTCTTCGTGCCTACGCTTAGTCCGTAATCAGCCCGCAGTGTGGCAGGCGGTAGGTTTAGATTGCGCCACGCCCATGGTGTATTTTTAGACGGCCATGCTTAACTACGCCAATCTTTCAATATACGCCAGAGCCAATGCAATTTAATAATATCACCGGAGCAACGTCACCGGAGCACCAGAGCTGTCTCATTGCGACAAATATGCATATTTTTAGGCCCTTCCGGATGCTAATGTACAAATTCCTTCTTTCAGATTATGATACAAAGCTAGCGATTGTCTTTACAAAATGGCAGTTAAGTTGCATTATGACTACAATTATTAATCAAAACTAACAAATACAATCGCTACGATGGGGCAAACCTGAGATCTTATATGTTTTGGTATAATCCTATCACCCAATCTGCTGCAATAGAGCCTTGGGAACCCCCGCAGTTACCGCCGACCGGCCGACGGTGGCGCCCCATGCGGCCGCTGGCCGAACTGGCCTGTTTGCGACCGATTGTGTATCTCTGCGTCGGCGGGACGCCAGTGGCCGGCGTCGGTGACAGTGCCGCAATCAGCTCCAGACAGCGTCACTCCCGAAACGCGGGGTGAGTATGCCAGACACTCTCGTGCATAGCTGATCAGAGCCCGGACTTACTCGTGTGGTTGAGCAGTGCTGGAGTGGGTGGGGTCCACACCCTACTTGCTTTTGTACAGCCTTAGTAACTTCCGTCCGCAGGGGTACAAAATTTCGCCCCGGATATGCCTTTCCCATTTTCGTGGGCGTGTAGCTCAGAAACTAGAGGGGCTTAGGTTTTAAGAAGGGCAGAATTGTGAACAGCGTCGAAAGGTCTTCAAGAAAGCTATTTCAGACCAAAACCCCACATGAATATGGAACATGCCCTTTAAGGGAGAGGGCTACGCGCCGTGACGTCATTTCCTCCGATTCGGTATATAGTTCATCATCATTAATGCGAAGTGCACCTTCTGCGCCCCCCCGAAGTTCGTGGCTGATACCTGGCCTTATCTGGCGTTATCTGGCGCAGATATCTGGCGCTTGTCTGACATCATCTGGACTTTTGTTAATGAGCCAGAAGCGACATGTTGGTGCCCATTATCAGCAGCGTTATGAAATGTTTCATGTCGCAGCCAAACTATGACGTTTCAAGGAGCATATGCACTAATAAAAGGAAATTGTGTTGTTTAGGGCAGTCTTTTCCACTCAAAAGAAAACAAGGCATAAATGAGCTTATTTCGTCACATCTGAAGCTTGCTTCAATATCTTCAAATGTGGAACATGTACATGCCCCCCCCCTTAAGCCCCTAAGAGGCTCATAGGCTCCGCATGGGCTCATAACCGGCCGGACGGGCGCGTTTTTCTGACACAAGGCACAACACAATTGGACGTCTTTGGACCTCCAGACGACCAAGAACAATCACACGCAAATATGAAGAACCTGAGCAGAGAAAGATACTTCTTCGCTGATCGAGAGGGCGGTGATTGGAAATATTTCGAGGCTCATTACGCTTTCCAGAGGTCCTTCACTGTTGCCGGGGGCCCCATGTGTCCACTTGCCAGGCCAATCCGATGGCTAAGGACCCTTCCATGTTGCCCTTGCGCGCTGCATGTGTTCTGGGGGCCCTACGCTGCTGTTGGGACACTATTTGCTGACATGATTCTTGCCATTCTCCCGAAAGGCTCTTCGCGCTATTGCTGGGGCCTCATCTGCGCGCAATAACGCAGCGAGACACTCGATACTGAGGGATCCTCTGCATTGATCTAGGACTCTTGCCCTTTAATCTCACTCGCCTAGGACCCTTCGCTGCTATCGGGGCTCTTTCTCTTAACCCGCCCGGGCACTCCTGAACGCCCAGTACATTTATTAATGTACACTGCTCCTGAGTGGTATCCTTTTTCTTTATTTTGTTTTTTTAAATTGTTTACTAATGGTTTGTATGGGTGACCTCGGGTTCATAGTACCTGCCAAGCGTACGTTGTTGGGTGCACCCTGAACCCACCACCCAAGTCGTACCGTCCAGATCAACGAATAATTTCGCCTCCATCCCTGCGTCTGAAAGGAATGCGGAGGGTTTGCACGTGCCGCACAATGCTGCGACACGGCCGCCCCGGGCCAGGGTTGACCCTCGTTGGCCAGTTGCCAGCTGACCTTCTCATTTCAGTCGGGCCAAACAATGCGCCCCCTCCGGGACCCGTACCCAGTGCCGCTGGATTACGAGCCCAGCATCTTTCTCCCATACCACGGAGGCGGCTCAAATGGCTCTAGGGTCCTTTGCTCAAAGGGTCCAGTGCTCCGGCCAGGATCCAATATCTTAGCCCGCCAGGGCACACCCAGTCTTTCAGGGGCCCACCACGTTGGATTTGGCTTCTTCTCACTTGCTCTGAGAACCCTGTATTTTGACAGAAGCCCCTTTGTTGGCCTGCTGTGGCACCCTCGATCGCTCATGTTCCGTTCCTACGGGCCTTGAGTTTTCCCATACGATCGGAGAGCCTACGCCGTTGACGGGGACCTAAACTTTAACCAGCCGGGGCACTATTGTCCGCTCCGGGCCCTCCACCTTGGCCATGAGCTCTCCCGATGAAATCAGAATGATGCAACTATTGCCGACAGCCCCACGTGCGTTTGCGAGCGCCAGGGCGTCTCGCCTAATCGTGTGCACGGGCCTGGCTTAATTACTTCACGTACACAAGTCTGAGACTGCATGGTAGCGATCTACCTCAGCGTGTTAGCGCTGGAGCAGGAATCGGATGTGGGCCGATGAATTTTTACGCGCAAATGTACACAATTTTGCGCACCTCCGACGTGGCGTACGCCATTTCCTCTGGTTATTGAATTTGGCATTTATTATATTTGTGCATCAAGCTCTCAAATGGTGCATGTGCATAAGTCACTAGCTATATTTGTCTGCTTGTGAGCCCTTCACTTTCGCTTGCGAAATTTCCTGGTTATCACGAAGCCCAAAGACATCGAAGTTTGTTGCGTGAGTCCCTGTGTGGCCCACTATGGGTCCCTTAAAGCCTGTAGGCTTTTTCGGGACTCAAGGGGGGGGGGGCATGGCCGCGCGCCCTGCTCCCCTGGATCCGTCACTGGCATCACGTCCCCACCACCTCGCGTGACGAACTCGTCGGGCAGTTACCTGGCCTGTATACAACCAGCTTCAAGGCCGCGGTCTCCGATTGGCGCAGGACCTTGCCCACGTGACATCGCACCTCAGCGCGACACGCCGACTGTGGTGACCACGGTGCTAAACGGACGGGCTGAGGGTTGAAGGTCTGGTCGTAACCACGATTCAGAGCTTGGGAGAAGGACAAAACGGGACCTGGGCAATGTAATCCGAACAGTGCTTTTGAATGACTTGTTAGGAAAAATGCATTTTGCGGCACAAATTTGTGGGGCCCAACGCTGCCAGAACATGCCACGAACGTGCCCCCAGCCCTCCCCCAACCATTCACAACCACTCGATTAAGTGCTAACCTTGATAATCGCACAACTTGATCTAAAAACAGATAGAACCGTCCTCTGAGCCCCATAGCTTTTGGGGTTCGGAGGAACATGAAGCGCGCAACCTAAACTAAAACAAATGAACCGTTCCCCCAAGCCCCATAGCTCGTGGAGACTCCTCGTCGCTGGTCATCGTCACTGGCCATGACCACAGTGACTGTGACATATTGCCGGCAGCTGTCGTGACTCCGGTGATCTTGACTTGCAGACACTGATGTTCAGCGCGAGGAGAAGCCGACATTCAACAGGCGATAGCGACGCAATCTGATTTCAAAGATGGAGCCGCGGGAGCACAAGATGCTGGAGACTCAGCTGACCCGGCTCACGGCCGAGGTTGACGCCTGGATTCAGCTTGAGCCTGAACAGTGGAGCTCCGAAACATTGACTTCGATCCTCTGCGACCTCTTATGTCTGCATACCAGTCTCACCAAGAGTCATGTAGAAACTGCAGCCCCACACGAGGCATCGTTGGCCCGCAAGTTGAGCCCCGACGGTCTTGGCAGCTTGCCAGTGCTACTGCCGGCGAGCTTAGCCAGCTGCACATGCGTACGGCAGTGCAAATTGGCTGTGGAAAAGGATCTACCTGTCTGGCAGCGTGCGCGAGGGCTGTAATGTGGCAAGGGCCGATTGCAGCCTCTCCGATACGGACATCATGCTCCAGCTGTGCCAAGTCACGGTATTGGAGGGGTCCGGATCGGCTACTGAGGTCTCAGACCAGTTCGATGACAGGACCCCGGACCGACCTCGTGGCGTGGACCCGCATCCGTCCGATGACGTGGTCCCAGGCACGTCCGGTGCTGAGGTCTCGCAGACGGGCATCGTCTACAGCGAGGAGCCGACCGCACACCACGGCTTTGTGCTGCTGCACCTGCAGCATCGGGCCAACTGCCGTTCCACCGATGATATGCTGCTCTCCGCCCAGCACGTGGTGCGTCTGATAAGCAGCCTAAGCGAGCCGCTTACCTCCTTCTCGGCACCGTGCTTTTCCGGCCCGGCAGCGTCCACCAGGCTGCACTTCAAACAGACGCACAATTCAAATATAACCGGCTGGAACAGCTTCGACCTGGTGCCGTGCTTGCCGTACCCAAACTGGCAGAGTGCGGAGTACAGGGCGCGGCCGCGGCCGTCCGGCCAGCCCAGCGCGGCGCTGGTGGCGCGCCTGTGCCGCACGCCCGCCTTCCTCGTGCCGGCCGGCTTCCCCGGTAGCACCAGCGAGCAGCACGAGTGGCGACTCTCGTTCTCGCGGCACGAGTACATCGCCTACCGCTCCATGAGCGCGACGCAGCGCGCATGTCTAACCGTGCTCAAATACTGCAAGTCGATTCTGGGCGAGGCGGCGGCCGAGCTGAAGAGCTACCACCTGAAGACGGCGCTGCTCTGGCTGTGGGAGACGCTGCCGGCGGCACGGTGGTCGACACGGACGCCGCACCAGTCGCTGCTGGCCATCCTCGACTACCTGCAGGATCGGCTGCGGGTCGGCTCGCTGCCGTGCTACTTCCAGCCGCAGATGGACGCCTGGGCGGGCCGGAGCCAGGCCGAGCTCCGCCGGCTGGCGGCGTCGCTGGCTGCGCTGCGGGCTGGCCTCGGCCCCGCTGCGCGTGCCCTGCTGGCCGGCGCGATCGACCACTTGACGGTCGGCAACGACGACGTCATGTTGGAGGGTTCCGACACGCTCAGTGAGCCCATTCACGAGCTGATCGAGCGGGTGGTGATCCAGCGGCCGGACCTGGCGCACTGGGTGGGAGAGCTACCCATGGAAGACCTGGTCGTGGAAGGGGAGAAACTGTACCGGCGCCTGCCTGTGCTGCCTGGGTCGAAGGCGGAAAGCCTACCCGTAGACCCGTGCTGCAAGGGGGACAGCTGGCTGGATGAATAGCAAGAGTACCTCCTCCGAACAGCCTGCCACTGTCGCGTCATGTCGCGGTACCTGTCGAGGTGCCTTGACCAATGCGCGCCACCAATCTGCAGTCATGGATCATTCATAGCGAGGAGTTCTTGTAGCGGAGTTCACTGTACACGAAACCAAGTGTCGAATTTTCCTGATCCTTTAAGACGATTGGAATGCTACGGATATGACTTCATCCTTGCAGAGCTACGTTCATATCCCTCCCCTTTATAATAGTTGCGACAAGGTATGAAGTCATAAGGAACTTCAAAGCAAGCAAAAAGCTTAACCAAACACGGCATACAGAATGACTATGACTCTGCATCTGCATCTGTATCTCGTGCTTCACTCGCAAACGCTAGTTCCGCGGACACTTTGAACGTGTTTGGTCCCCAAGCAAGGTTGATAACTAGATAGATTGATAACAAGATTGATCACTAGTTAATAACTAGCGCCTGCCGAATCGCCGATACCGTTGTGCGCTGAGCATAGAGTGGAATCCGTTATTACCGTACGTTTTTCGATGTTGTGTGCAAATCGTGGACCGCAGATATCTTATGAAATGCTGAGAGATCGTATATCTAATACGCATTAGAATACAAGACACGAGAAACTACACATTCACACGAACTAAGAGTCTGTCGAAGGTCCAAAACATCGCCACTCTGGAAAACCCCATCACCCTACGGCTTAACTATGATGCGCGGCTTCTCTCTCCCTGGACTGGAAATCCCGGCGACGACACCCCGCTAACAACGTCGCCAGGTACCAACACTTCTTTTTCTTCCCAAACAGCGCCACGCACGCCTCAAAGGCGAACCGGATTGTTTTAAAGCACGATATCTATTTTGCCAGGCCTGCGTCTGCCCAAACGAAGCGTAACAGAGACGGCTATTATGCTCGTTTGGTCGGGTTGTCGGGAAGGCCCGGTTTGACGCAGTCCACGTCCATGACACGTACTAACCTGACCACGGGGTGGTCATCAGCCGTGGACCGAGGGTCAACAGTCATCGCCCACTGCGCATCCGGGATAAAAAGCTGAACATGATGGCGATGACGCGGGTTTGCTATGGCTGCAATACGTTTAGGACCTGTTGGATAGGGCAAAACTTTGCATGACATCTCAATCGCATTAATTCGTACATAACGTTTAACACGAATGCCTTCGTATTGCATCTGTCCATATATGCACCATTGAAAACGAATCACCGCAGTAAATTTTGACGGGCGTAAACTTCGTTCGCGCAGTCGTGCTTCGTTCGCGCAAACAGCCATGTACACATTTTTTTTTGTATGGAGAAACCTTATGCCCGCAAATCTTCACATTGCATTTCTATGTTCGTGCTCGTTCCTTCGTCCTTCGTTTCTTTGCATACGCGTTTGTTTCGTGGTCTGTGTTACACTTTTTTGTCCCTAAAACGTCATACCCGCACCGCTTGTCTTGGCGCGTTCCCTATGCCTGTCTCTAAATCCAAATATCCGCATCGCAAACCCTCGCGTTAACACTTCTGCGTGCGAACATTCACAAATGCACAACTTATTGCACATGGGAAACCATATAGTAAGAATTTAAGTTACTTGCGCAAAATTTCAAACATGTTTTCGTATCGCATATTCCTCCGAGGAAGGCTCGAAATGCGTGTTTTTAACGTTTTTTAATGTGTTTTTAACTTTTCCGTGTAGATCATTTTTTGTCCTCGCAGCACATTTCTACGCACATGCACTATTTTGCATTAAATTTCTTCGAGCACGCAATTTTTTTCGGCGCATTTTTGGCACACAATGCTTCGTTACGCACTGCTGCGTAAAAGGTAATTTCGTACCGTTCTCTTTGAAGAAAAAAAGAGTATTTTTTACTGCCTCGCTTGCATCCTAAAGACCATAGACATGCGGGATGGCGCACTTCGTTGTTGGCCATGGAAAGGGTGTACTCGGAAATTTATCGAAAGTTATAATAACTTCCCTCCCCATTTTCCACTCATCTTCGGCCAGCACCCATCAGGATGTGAAAATTTCAGCAGGGGCATACGCTCGCGAAACACAAAACGCGCTCCGGAGGTGAAAACTGGGAAGACATCGACCAGTAAACATATTTTTTTTGTGTGGTTGATTTGTTCAGTCCTTATGATCGAGAAGCACCCTCGATTAGCAGTACGACATTACATGACATGACATGACATGACATTAGCAGTATTACGTGTTAAGGTATGTCTAGCACTTAACAAGACACCGCGATCAGGGATGATTAGGTCGTCCGACCGGTATTAGTATGGTATGGTAAAACCACATCTGCCGTCCACTCGTGCTAAACAACACCTGCGAGGCCACTTTAGTACGACAGTCACGTGCGACCCACATTGTCTTCGCAGACTGCAGACAGACTGCATGTTTGCCTAAATGACGCGACGGATGAGAGTTTATAGAACGGGTCGCGATGGGCCGCAGATTAAGGCCCCAAGCTGTTTGGACACGACGGCTCACGGCTCACTCGTGACCTTACTTGGACGAACTAAGTCGCTTAATGTGTGGACGAACTGAGTCGCTCTTGTTCCCTCTGCATTACTTAAGATTCATCCCGAGCACAGTTAGGTAAGAGTGGGGAAGGTGACCGTGAAGAGTGCTCTTAAGCGATGGGTGAATATAACCTCAGTTGGACGAGACCGACACTGCCATTTTGCAAACAACGCGTGCAAAACCTGGGCGGGGGGAGGGGTAGGGGATTAGGAATGGCAAGGAAGCAGCAACCCCCCCCCCCCCAACGCCAGGCATATCTAACGTTAGCCTATGGTGGTGCACGGAAAGAAATGTAGCAAAACCAAGCTTGCCCCCTCATCTCTACACTACAAAGGTTCTGCCGCCACTACTCTGTACTAACTGTAAAATAAGCTAGAAAGCGCCTGATTTTCCACCGCCGCGATCCAAATCAAACTTAGCTTTACATTTCAAACGAAATGGTAGCATAAACTTCAAAATCGTTTCAGTAAAGCTCGATTGGTTTCTGTTGCGTTGGTGTGTTGGCCGCGCTTACCGTGGTCAGTTGCGTGCACAGTTTCGCACGCCGAAACATAGCTTGAAACCAGGCGTTCCTTGTGATCATTTGCTGGATGATATCGAGGTAAAGGAGGTTAGGGCAAGCATGACCTCGTCGTGGCAAACCACGCTGAAAACGGTACAGTAATGCGCATGGTCTCAACCCGGATGCCCATGGCTGGCCGTGGCCACCACGCCTGCATACCCAGTGGCCTCGCAGACCCGACCTGCTGTGGGCTAACAGTCCAGCGAAGACCACGCAGCACCAGCCCCTCACAAGCGCCGCTCAGGCTTACCGTGGGCCAGAGCCAGCGCTGCTAGCACTGTCGTCCACATGGCTGAAGATACCTGCAGTCACCTCCCAGCCGCGCTCCACGGATCCACTGTCGCTCAGCGCCCGGGCGGCGCAGAAGCCGTCACGGATCACCCCTCCCCTCCCCCACTCCGGCCGCGCGGTTGGTCGAGGGGCGGTGACGTCAGAGGCCGCGGCCCGCGGCTGGGGCAGTCCGCACGGAAGGTATGAGCGAGGTGCGGTCTATTTACTGTGAGATGCGAAAAAGGAGAGGGGTGAAACAAGAGCCGCGGCTGAGGCAGGACGTGTCTGCGCGTGTCGGCGGGTGGCCAGTCCGCCAGATGTACACGCGCCTGGCTTCGCAGGTGCAGATAGCAGGTTCCTGCGGGCTGGTTTTCCCGACATCGCGGGTAGGGCTCGTCAGGTGCCGGCGCTGCCGACGCGCTGTGAAGCTTTTTATAGCGGGAAACACAACGCTTGTGACACGTGCCTTGTTGCGGCGGCAGCCTTACCGTTACGGGATCGAACTAATCTGGTTCAGAGGGTCTGTGACAGGTCTATACGCGCCATGTGTAAATGATAGAGCCCGAGTGGCGAGACGTATTGGTGCCAAATTAACATCACCGTCACACTCGTGCGTAACTCATCTGTCAGATAGATTTGCCGCGCAGGTTTCACGCGAGGCTTCTGGGATGTAGCGTGAGACAGGTTATAAGCCGTCGTTAATCACCTCAACACCCGACGATTCGAGCAAGCATGGTATAGGCACTTCAAGAGCAACAAACGATAGTTCAGGATGCCATCCATCCATTACCTTAATCATTTCTGAACGTTCTTCCCTTGTAACTACTTTAACGTTTGAATTACCACAAATCGCAGCACCTCGTAACATCTGTCAGGACCCTCCTCTTTCAGGTAAGCTTGATAGAGCCTGTCTTGCGTCGTTAGATATGCCAACAATATAGCATAAATTATATATCTATATATGTATGTATATATATATATATATATATATATATATATATATATATATATATACATGCATATAAACGCACAGGCACAACACACACACACACACACACACACACACACACATCTACGTATATATATATATATATATATATATATATATATATATATATATATATATATATATATATATATATATATATATGAATGAAATAACCAAAGAATGATTTACTACAGTAATGTGAAAATATATCTAATGAGCTACAATAATGCGAAATAAACTGTCAAATGATGTGAATTAAATGATGAAGATGAATGAAATAAAAGCTAGACATGATACGGACTGCGTTCCTTCGGGCATTGTTCCGGAGTTCTACACAATGACATCTCTGAGGCCTGCATGATGTAATCGGAATCTTAAGTGACCGATTCCTGTGACTGCCCTGCATGGAGAAGCATACATGAAAGACTCAGTTGGGCTTCATGCAGCTTGCAGCGCCACGCGGATGCCTCTCCCATATCGCCGAGAGCACTGATGGTTACCATCCCACGCTGCCGCACGTCCAGGGGTCAGGAAGGGTGGCTGCTCCAGTATGGGGGGAGGGGGGATTGGATGGTAGAAGGAGCAGGTGGCCCCTGCCCGCGGACAGAGTTGCAAATTTATGTTTTTGCTCTCTCAAATTTTTTTGAGAGGGCCCTCTTCCAAACCAAAAGCATTGCAGCTACCCGTAGATCACCAAAATTCAGATCCAAGAGGCGCCCAGAAACGAGCAAGAGAGTAATAAGCCGGGTTCGGAAGACCATTTTCCAGAACAAGGACAGAGGCCGGGGACATCACTTTGCATGCCTTCAGAGGGGGGGGGGGGAGGGGCAGGGGAGGAAGGGGACTGACTACCCTGGAATGCTCACTTGAGCCCCTCCAACCCTCCTCTGAGCCCCACAATGCGCATGAGCAAAGAATAACTACTGGGCCAAGCTAATGCAGAACAATTATCTTGTTTATTGGTATTCTAGGTGGTGGGTACCTAAACGCATCATAACTAGTAGCATGTAAATTTTATACTGACCGAAATCCTGTACGTGCCTGGTGTTTTTGCATGCTGATTCTTTCATATGGTAAGCCAGTCTGCAAATATTAGTCTAATTAGTCTATAAGTTGTCTAATGATAAAGCCTGTATTTGGATAAAGAACAAGGGACTTTAATACATGGCAACTTTTAAAACAACAGAGATGCCCAGATGAACGACAACGATGTTTTCCCAAACAGAAGCAAGGGTATTTGTCACATCGTTGCTGTATCGTAGCTGTGGTAGTTGTACAACACGATCAGTGACAGCGGTAGTCATCAGTGATCCCTTACAGTGGCGCAGGCATGGTGGGGGCGGGGGGGGGGGGGTGGAACAGGGGATACGTGCCCCTCTTAGGTTTCGAGAGACCCTTCGAGCCCCTCGAGGCCGATGATTTAGGGCCCAATTCGGGGGTCCAAAGCGTCCGAAAGACCGGCCGGAAGTCGTATGCATGGGCACTGGCCTGCAGGGCCGGGCATTCCAGTGTAAGCCAGAGGGCCCTTTGCGCCGATCGGGGCATCCTGAGTCGATAAAGGCCTACATGTCTATCAGATGCTATCAGGCACCCAGATACTACCAGTGCCGTACCGTCGGCTCCGTTTCTCCAGCAGGAACAATGTCGGGGCCAGCAAGTTGCCTCGGTTGGGCCCCAGCGTCTCAAGGGCCAATAGTGTCTAATAGGGTGCCCTGTGTTGGCAAGGGGTTCCGAGTCGGCCAGATAAGTTGTTTTAGGAGGCCCTAAGAGAGCCTGGAGCTACTGGAACCGACGATAAAGGGCCCGATTTGGGAACCTCAGGACACAAAGGGCTGGCCGGAGTCTTTTTCAGGGGCCCTGGTCTATTGGACGGGCGCTCAGATGACAGTCAAGGGACCCTGAAGTGGCTTAAGGCCGGAACAAACCAAGTGTTGTAAATTGGTTTGGTCGGCCATTTTGGCTGAGTTTCTCCAACTGATTTTAGAAAGTGACGCCCTCGATCAAGGGGATGCTACATTTCATCCTCCATTTCCGTGCAACAAATAGCACGCTAAAGCCATGCCAGAGGGGAGTCCAGGTACAACCGCAGGGGTGAAATTGCAATATACTTTTTTAAAACTGTAGCCATCATCGAGAGAAATGAACCCTCGTTTAGTTTTTCACAATCGGCACATTGGTCCTAAGATTCCAGGAAGGGAACGCGTGGAATTTGCCGCCTTCTCCCTTTCCAGAATGGGGGTACCGAGGAGCCCGCCTAGCTC
Source organism: Pollicipes pollicipes (assembly GCF_011947565.3). Lineage (NCBI taxonomy): Eukaryota > Metazoa > Arthropoda > Thecostraca > Pollicipedomorpha > Pollicipedidae > Pollicipes > Pollicipes pollicipes. Next base: position 27,883,203 of record NW_023596921.1, read on the forward strand.
CTCGGCAACCGCACTCTGAACCCACCTGTGGCTCTGAGGTAAGCATTTTGCCACGGAGGAACAGGGCAGAGATGAGGCGGCGACTGAGGCATGACGGGCAGATTATTGACAATCCGTCGCACATCTGACGTAACTCTTCCAGGGTGGCAAAAGCGCGCCAATGCACCTTAAACGGCAGAATAGCAAGGGGTGCGATGACGGGCAGATTATTTTCAGTCCGCCCCACGCCGCAATGTGGTCTTCCGCAATGTAATTGCGCTCTAATGCACCTAAAACACCCGGCTGACCAGGGGGCACCCGGATTTGAACCAGGGACCTCTCGATCTGCAGTCGAATGCTCTACCACTGAGCTATACCCCCCTGCTGCAGTCCTTACGTGCACATGGCCGAATTGCAATTGCCACACGTTCATACGACGGCCCCTTACCACAAGAGCTGTCATCAAAAGCAACCGCATCGCTCTACCGCCGGATGGCAGAAAGCGCGCCTGCCTACGGCCTATTATTATGCCGTAATGTCGCCCTCACATCCGCGAGTTACAAATCTGTCAGTTACGCCTCCACAACGGTGAACACCGCAATCCACGCACGCACTGGTAGGGGGCAGTGTTTCCGGGAGGGAGGTAGGTGGTCCCCCTCAAATTGGAGGGCCACTGGACAGCCCATTTTGGTACGTCAGAACTCTGACGCTTTGAACTGGAAAGGGATTATGGAATTGCCTGTAGAATTCCCCTCTGCCCTGTCGAAGGCTCATTCTGGTCTATTTGGAGCCCACCCTGACTAGCAGAGGGCAGTTCTTAGTCTGCAAAGGGGCCGTTTTAACCTGCAGAGGGATTTTTCTGGCGTTTAGAGATACAAAAATGTGTATTGGGCACCTCCATTTGGTGCGATATGTGGTGCCCGCATCACTGCATACTAGCACAACAGCAATGAGCCTCAGTCCACACACTATGCAAAGCGAAAATAACACGGGAAATTGCTCAGGTGGTTCATGTCACCTGCACTCCTCTCGCTGAACAGTGTGAACCGAGTCTGCTGTCTAGAAGGCCAATCATGCTGCTTAGAGGGCTCATTATTGACTGCTGAATGTCCATCTTGACCTGCAGAGGCCCATTTGAGCTGAAGATGGCATTGTCGACTGTGAAGGGCCTATTCTGGCATGCAAAGGTCCATTCCTATTTGCAGAGCAACCCACATTGACCGTAGAGTGCCCATTCTGACCTGTAAAGAGCCCATTCTGGCCCATAAACGGCCTATTCTCATCTGTAGAGGGAATTTTGAACTGAATTTTGAATCTGTTGAGTTGAAGAGAGCCCATTCAGGCTTACAGGAGTCATTCTGACTGAAGTAGGCCCAATCTGGCCGGTAAAAGGTCCATTCTAATCTGTACATGGCCCATTCTGACCTGAAGAGGGTCTTTTGTTGACTATTGAAGGCCCATCTTGGCCTGTAGAGGGCCTATTCTGACCATTGCAGAACCAATAATGGCCAGTGAAGGACCCATTCAGAGCTGTAGAGAGAATATTCTGACCTGTAGAAGCGTCATTTATGCCTCAAAATGCCGTAAAAGAGATCCTGTGTCGGAAAGGGGCCCCGAGTCGGCCAGGGGTAGTGTTCGAGCGCACACGGTGTGGGGGTAGAAGGGTCCCTCGTGAACGACGATCAAGAGACAGAAGGACTCGCTGTAGGTCACACTGAGGACGGTCCGTTGGCCTGGGATATCAAATGCCAATCAATTGGCCTATTTCACAGATTGGAAACTCTCTGGGACAATGCGGATCTCTATTTCGCCCAGAGATCACCAACACCAAGCAGCCGGCTCCGTACCGGTCTGGCACCCGGTGGCCCAATACTTTTCTCGCTCTGATTCTCTCAGAATTGTGTTTTCATTGCCAGAGAAAACCACCAGCAACAAAATTTCGTCAAAATCCCGGATGTTCGGGTGTCCAGCTGACCCTTTATTGGTCGAGTTGACATGGAATGACACAGCCTGCGTCAGAGGATAACGGTCAGGGGCGAAACTTGCAACTGGATACCAGTAACCTCCGGTGATCCAGCATGATCCGTTTCGGCTCTGCTCCTCTTCTCAATATGCATGAAGGACTTACCATGCGCTAATCAGTACAGATGCCTTCTCTATACCGATCACGTTTAATTTTTGTCCAATGTTGTCGTCATCTGACGAATAGCTGTTGTCACTTGATCTTGATCGTGCAGCGGCGTATTCCGGCAGATGGTGACTAATACGCAACCCCATGAAATGCAAATAGGTAATGATGACCCTTAGGTGCACCCGTCTAGACAACGTATTTTATCGATGGTGCTGAGACGAAATGTGTTGGGAAAATTTGTGACCAAGTTTCCGCTCGCCGGCAGCGAGCGCAGCTGTTCACCTCGACACTTCATGTTCTAATTCAATAATCTGGTGACCCGGAACGTTAGGTTGCGTGTCTTAAATAAGCTTGCGTTTCTTATGCTGTTAGCTTTTAATGCAGCTTCTATCAAATTACCATTACTGCGCTATTTGGCTGAAATTTTAGCTGTTCTTTGAAGGACCTACCTGGGTGCGAGCACCTTCTGTAACTGACATTATTACCTCATTTGCTTGACGAATACCTATATACAGTTTATATGCATTAAGTGTCAACTGTGCATCCCATATTATTCATGCATCTAACTGTAAACCAACGATCGCATCCCAAAAAGCATGATTCGATGTGTACGGTCGGCCACGCGCTCCTATGCACAGACGACGGGCCCGTCCGTTTCAGGGGTATTTAGGAATTAATGTCGGATCTCGGCATCCAGAGTGGATTAAAACGTGAGACCAACTGCACGAGCTAGGCAAAGGCATCCGCAGCTTATCAGCAGATCTCACCGTCCCACCCATGGGCGCACCAGTCCTCAACCGGAAAGCAACCAATGCCACAGCTTTCGAGACCGGACTTGAGAAAAAGGCGTAGTGGCCTGAAGCGAGGGATATTCACCCATGCAAATTACGTGCACGTGTAGCTTTTTGTGACCACTATGCACTCACAATCCATGCATGTTTACAATGCTTTGGTCGCAATCGCCACAGCTGTAAATCGTCGGAAATTCATCGATTTCGTCGACACCAATCTCGCCCAGACCCATGAACAGGCTGTATTCAAACAATGCGAATTCATGAGGTAGCACCCTAATTTTAAGCCAGGTTTACATATTGCTCAATTCTCATGATCTGTAAGCTTTCCAACGCATCGGTCACACCTACTGACATCGCCCGCTGGCGTTTTCTGGCCTCATTTGCCTCATTTGACATAATCTACAAACACAACGAACAACTCTCAAGTTTGTTTTCACCTCGCTGACCCGCGACGGCCTAGACATCCTGCTTGTTACTCCTTTCGAAGTTTGGTCGAGACCTGCAAAACATGCAGAGGGCAGATCAAAGCCGTAAACAGCACCATCCAAGGACGACGAAACGATACACAGTGGGGTGTGTCATCGAAGGGGTGAATCTTTTGGAATCGGCTGAGACAAAATTTTTCCTTGGCACACGGATTAATGATAAGCTTTCAGGTTTGTCGCACCGCACCAATGTTGATGTTCGTGTAGCGCAAGCAGTTTTTCTTTGATAGACCAAGAACCGTATTTGATGCTAGCGCCACCTATTTTACGCACTGTTGGTATCCTTCAACACGCCTCAAACCTGCCACTTCCACACTACTGGTACTTGCTCGATTAAGTATGAAATAGATACCATGAAGAACACCAGTAAAACATTGCCAAACAGCCTTTAAGCTGACTTTTTAGTAATAAACTTTTTTTTTGTAAAACCCAAAGCTGTGCAGTTATGAGAATGCTCTAACAGACCGGGTAAGGTTCAAGTTTGTTATTGCTATTGCATCATTGTGATGTTGATTTGCAATTAATGTGCTTTTTGCGTGGGAGATATGGGTTTATTAGTTCAGTTTTGCCGGTGCTCAAACTTTTCTTTCGAACAACCACTTGCATAAGCATGCCGAAGGCTACACGGTCGCGCACAAAACGTTTTGTGATAGGCCACCCGGCTCCGCTATCCCACCATCAACCGCCGACTACGGAAAAGTCTTGAGCTACATCAGGTGGCTGAGCGAATCGAAGAGGAATCTCACTAATACCATCTTCAAGACCACGACGGTAGAAATCATGGTACTGTGGACCAACGAAGCAATCGCTTTTCATGATCTAAACTAAGTGACGAGATTGATCGTGAGAGATTGATATCATCCCAACAGAGCTATAAGCAAGAAATCAATGAAAGAAAGAAAGTAACACAGCAACGCCGCCACCGCGAAATTCAACAAGCTTCTTGATGTCACGAAATGCAAGTGCAAGCTTCAGTGCATCTTACCATGTCCAGTTGCCTGCACAGTGTATCAGGAGGAGGTTGCCGTAAAGGGCCAGTGCAGGCACCGGAAGCTTGCCCAGGGGTCACGTGACCGGGATACGACTGTGACCAGGGAGGCCCACGAGGTGCGGAGGATGGCCAGACAACTCCATGGGCATCGTGGCTCGGCCGCCAATCAGGCGGTGTCTGCTGCTGAACCTGAGTCGCCTTCCCCGCCGACTGCTGAGTCCGCGTCGCCTGCTAAGCCAGCGCTGGCTGCTGGTGCTGACCCCGAGCCTACTCCGGGACCAAGCGGTCTTACCGCTGGCTAGTCAGCCGGGAGCACGGATTCTTACATGGTCTCGTACATGGTAGAAGGCGGCGCCGACGCCAATTGTTCGTTCCGGTTGAGACCACTTCCACTGTAGATTATAACGTTAACACCGCACAGGCGGTTGACACCTACGGTGGCTCGAACCGGGCCGCTGCTGCTATCATCAACGCCTTTCAACAAGACAGCAGAGACGGACTGGCTTCTTGAAATCAAAAATCGTAGATCCTGAGAAGACCTGCCGCGCAAGAGACAGAGCGAGAAAGGCGACGGCTCGTTAAAAGTTTGAAGCAATCTATGAGTCAGGTTTGACCATCCTGTACTCCGACGGCCACGAAGGCAAGAGTTACATGAGTCGCACGGAGCCAAACGAATGCCGTCGAAAAACACGTGGTTGTCTTCACTGAGCCAGGCAGCCGCTACGGGACATCACTGGGCTAGGCAGCCGCCACGCGACTCATTTTACGTCCGAGTTCGGCCGCACCCTGCACTTGTTCAACGAGCTACACTCCGTGAGCCTGCAGTGCGATGGTCACATCAATGCGCTCGGCTGCGATGGCACGGCCGTCAACACCGAAACGATAGGCGACGTGTTCCGGCTGTTTGAGCTGGCCACCGAGCCATCCATTCGCTGATTCATCTGCCATCGGCACAACAACGAGGTAAACCTCCTCCATCGGCTGCTGAGCCTGGATGGCACGGCCATGGGATCGAATTTTTTTTTTCTGGACCCATCAGCAAGACTTGTGCCGGAGGGGTCTGGGACGGGGACGCTGTGGTGTTCAAGCCTAGGTCGGGGCCCGTGCCAGACCTGCCGGTCGACTAAGCACTAACCAGTAGCTGCTGTACTTTCTGGCCTCCGGCTTTCAGAACGACTCTGTCTGAAATACGGCGGCCGAGCGGTGGATCGGGCCATCCATCGAACCATGTCAGGTGAATAAGAAACCGCATTATCTTCAAAGTGATAGCAATGAGTGTTTAAAGTTCATCAAGTATCAATTGATATCACGTGCGCTCACCGTTGGGCATTTACTTATTGTCATACCTTGTGCCCTGTTTTGTCGCATCATTTGCTGGTTGGTTCATGCTTACTAGCATCTTTGTTTATGTGTATTTCGTCACATTTAAGGACTCGGGATATCGGCATAATTACGTACACTAAAAGGGCGCAATAATTTTGCGTGATCTGATGCTCAGTTCGCAGCGAATCGTTCTAATGCATTCGCTTTTCTTGCCAGACTGTTGGCACTAGCCGCTCGCCTGCCCCTAGTCCACATCTCTACCAGGACCTCCAGCAGCGCTCTCAAGGACCTCGTTCAGTGCATGGTCGGCTGCTATGTGCCGGTATGGTCTACCATCCGGCGAAGCAGCGGCTGCGACTTTGGCTTACGTAACTTGCTCCGAAGCATTGCGGTGTTCCGCGACCTACCGCAGCACACATAATGCTCCAGCGTAGTGGGTACTGGGTCCGTCCGAAACAGCTGCTGCTGGACATGGTGTGTGATGAGAACCTCATGGTCCGCGAACAAGTGGTTCCGATCGTCGCACCGCTCGTGAGCAGCAAACCGAGGGTATTCTTCAGCCCAAGGTCTTCGCCATCTCAGCGGTAAACTTCGAGGCCGTGAGGTACACCGAACTGATTCCCTGGCACGGGCCAGTCACACAGCCTCCACTGTGAGACCTCAGCGACTGGGAGCTCCGGGGCAAAAGACAGGCACCGCTGGCCATCTCGCCCCGTCTGGCTCGCACTAGGAGCGCGACCAGTGCCGCACTGCCGGGGACGTCTGGGGCTGGAGCTGGAGCTCCGGCAGCATGTGTAGCCCAGCTGCGACGGTAGTTCTGCTACCGCGCGATCTCTGCCAACACGCGTTTTGGGTTTCCAGTCTGTAGGTGTGATTCTGTTTGGGCCGGTGCATCGAATACACAGGCTCGGCGAGGAGCAAGATGTGCATGGGTCACCCTACCGCCTCCCCCCCCCCCCGCCCTAGTCCGTGGTACAGGTTGCAGAACTTACTGCATGTTTAGTTGTACACCAGACAATATATTCTGAACCACATGCTATGCATAGTTTTGTTTGTATCACGTGAGTTGTCTACGAGAAGTGAAAGTATAAAGCAATAGTAACCAGCATACTCATACAACGAGTTCATACTCAACAGCACATAAAGTTTGCGCCAAATGGCAATCAATCGGGTAATGCCCGCTCCGCATAACAGACCTTAGACCAGGATATTCTCGTACGACGACTTAAGGAACGCCCGGTAGCATCATTTCTGTACGCAGAGGTATCTTGTTTCGCTTGCGACCCACGGCTTGGTGTTACCTGCGGCGGCGGACGCCGCCCAGCGTTGGGTGACTGCAACGCCAGGCGTCGATTTACGGCGAGATTTCGATCGGCTCGCGCCTCACGAATTCAAGTTTTTGGGAAGAACTTTTGCTATGCCGCGTACTTTTGGACTCCTGCGCCAAATAATTTCTTTGTCTCACTTAGTTTTGTTGCTGATGGCACACCCTAGTACAGAACACTATCCCAGGACGACGACACTGTACTCAGCACCATCGAAGACAACGAACTGTTATCAGCACCATCCGAGGACGACGAAGCTGTACACAGCACCATCCGAAAACGACGCTGTACACAGCATTATCAGAGGACGACGCTGTACACAGCATCATCAGGGGACGACGAATCTGTACACAGCATCATCCGAGGACAACGAACTGGACTCAGTCGGCACCATCCGAGGACAATGAACTGTGCTCAGCACCATCAGAGTGCACCAACGAACTGTACTCAGCACCACCCGGGGACAACACGCTGAGGTGGTCGGCCGGCAACCAGTCAGCTTCCTGAACTGATGTCCACGTGACGGGATGGCCTGTCATGACGGGATGGCGCAATGTACCGTGACGGGGTGGCGCAACCTACCGTGACGGGATGGCACGACCTATCGTGACGGGATAGCGTGGTCATACCGCCAATGAGCGAAATCCATAATCGTTTCCGTGGCTGAAGGAGGCATGCGTCAAGGCAGTGGCGGTCAGAGCTGTCAATTCCATCCAACACAGCTCGACCCAGCCGGGCATCAGACGGCTTCTCCCAACAGCAGCTACCGTTCCTAATGCTTCCAACTCGGCGGTGCCTGCCTGCCTGGCTCAGTGATCGGCTCTGAGCTCCGAACACTGAGCTTGCTCCGCACTCCAAGCTAGACGCGGGCCGGGGCGACGTTCCAGGCCGCGCACGTCCTCGGGCAACACGCGAGACACGTGAACACCGGCGCGCTGGGTATAGCTTTATACCTGACGGGCCGCGCGGCTGGCGAGCCGTCTGGAGGGAGGCGCGCTCATGGGTCGCGCGGTTCGCGGGCCGTCTGGAGCGAGGTGCGCTCACGGTCCGCGTAGCTGGCGAGCCGTCTGGAGCGAGGTGCGCTCACGGGCCGCGCGGTTGGCGAGCGGTCTGGAGCGAGGTGCGCTCACGGGCCGCGCGGTTGGGGAGCCGTCTAAAGCGAGGTGCGCTCACGGGCCACGCGGTTGGGGAGCCGTCTAGAGCGAAGTGCGCTCACGGGCCGCGCGGTTGGGGAGCCGTCTAGGGCGAAGTGCGCTCACGGGCCGCGCGGTTAGCGAGCCGTCTAAAGCGAGGTGCGTTCACGGGCCACGCGGTTGGGGAGCCGTCTAGGGCGAAGTGCGCTCACGGGCCGCGCGGATAGCGAGCCGTCTACAGCGAGGTGCGCTCACGGGCCGCGCATGAAACGCCGGAGCTGTCTTTGGCTTTATTGTTACAATGACTGGCTCCCAGGCCATGGTTAGTGATCGGAATAGTCAGATGCGGCATATCCTAGGACTAGTCATTGCAGACGCCAAGCCTCAACGTGATTCATACTTATCCATGAGTTCTTAAACGCAACAAAATATGCGTTTTGGATGAGAAGGAATGTCACATATCCTCAAATACACCAACCTAACCCTTAACAGTAAGATTGAACGTATGCGAATAACAGAAACGGATGAAAATGAAAGTCATCTTGAATCAGTCAACAGTTCGGCCACACCTAATATTGGTTAATCCACTCCCAGTGGGCAATGACAATTTCCAACCATTTCCACAGCTTATACAGATCACAGTACGAATGCTGGAGCAATAGTGAGTGTTACAACGCTGACGCAAGCATGCGCTAGTTAATTTAACACTCCAGTAAGCCATGAGACTGCGATGCGATGTACAGCAAAGCATTGTGAATGACAATAGAATCGAAGGGTTAAGTCTGGATTTACAAGGCAGCAACTGACACTTGGCATGACTGATCTCAACACATCCTAAGAAGCATACGCTCCACATCATTCCAGCAAAGGTTAATGATAGACATGCACGTTTTGGTTTCGCTGGCATGACCCGTCAACTCCGCGCGACAGCGGTCGGTCGAGACCGCGACCGTCACCGTCACGCCCGGGCGGCCAACACTGCGCGGGCGTCCTCACAACCGGGCCGACGTGTAGCCAAATCTCCCCCGACCAGAGTTCAGCCGGGCTTCAACCACCACAAAGCCAGCACTCCCTCCGTAGGTCGCACAACCGGCCGGATGCTGGCAAAGGTCACACCGCTCCGTCCGACATACCGCACAATCTCACAAGGCCACCGTCCTCCAGTCGGCCCGCGTGCCAGTCCTCCTCAGTCCCCACAGCCGTCCTCAATCCTGCGCAGCGCCCGGTGCCGGGTCGCCGCCCTCCACGGCCACCGCGGCCCGCCTCCGCAGCGCCCCCTCCAGGATTTCGGTGTAGTAGTCGCCGAACACAGCGCGGTTGTGCGAGACGAGCCGCAGGAGCTGGCCGCCGAGGCGCGCAAGCTCGGACGACGTCGACGACAGGCCCGCCGGCACGCGCATCGGCGTCGCCGTCGTCGATCCGATGATCACCGCCAGGAACTCACGCACGCGGCGCGCTGTCGGCGGGCGCAGCGTCAGCGGAGGCGAACGCCGAGGGACAGAACGGCACGGGGGACAGACAGTATCCTGGCGCCGTATCACTACAGCAAAACATGACTTGTTACATCAATGCACCATTCTGTCTGAATGTCGCGTACACACATCATCATCTGGATCGTGAGTCGCTTTGTAGCTAATCGCGCCCAGCCTCCTTGCGTTTGACTGTCGCGAATCTCACACATGAACCAATGTAATTGAACACCGGTACACAATCTCAATAAAATATTTACCAAATCAATACCAAATCAATGCCAAATAAAATCCCAACCCCGCCAGACTACCAAGTGCCACGAGACGTGCGTGCAGGGATGCCCTCGCCACGGCGGCGCCGAGCCGCGCGGTAACGCCGCGCCGTGCCGAACGGCGCCGCCGCACCCTGGCGTGCTGATGGCTGGAATCGAGGCCGGCCGGGCGATGACGTGGAGAACAACAGCGAGCTGGGCTGGGATTTCCAGCGCTCCCCCTCCCCCTCCCGCCGGCCAAAGCGGCGCCGGCCGCCCCACCCCGGGGTCAGATGGCGCCCGGAAACGCCCGAGGGCCGCCGGCACCGGCCCGGTCAGGGGGGGGGGGGGGGGGGTTGGCCGGGCGGGCCGTCACAGGTGAATGAAATCGGGCTGGATGGCGCGACAGGCCCATTAGCAGGCCATCAAGGGACGACAGGTTTTGTAGGGCTTTCCATTGTGCTGCTCATGGAAGATCACCGCCAAAGGAATGATTTATGTGGACAGCAGCACGGAAGAAAGCGGCGTCTTCTTTGATGTGAATGCGATCCATCAAGATCATGACGACGCAGTGTGAAAAGCGGTACAAAACAACATCCTCCTCGCTTCATCACACTTAGCGGTATGCCTGAAGGATGGGAGAGCCCCATAGTTACCGCAAAAATAACCATGAATGGCAAGATGCATGTGACCACTTCAGTTGCATTCTCACTTCTCCTCAATGAAGTAAACAGCATGAATTACAACACCATCACAATCTGCAACTCATTACCACGGCCCTATACGGCTCAGCATCATGCAGCCCTTCAAGCCGGCAAGACTCCACCGCACTTTTCCACCAGCCCATCATATAGCTGTTTACGTCGGGCGTACTACATGGACACTACAGCACGGCAGCGCTGAGTGAGCGCAGAGCAGAACGGGACAGCACCGCCTTCGACCGTCGGCACTCAGACACGCTATGAGCCGATCCCAGATCGAAAATGCGCCCGCATGACATAATCGGTGAAACATGCCACAGCTCCGGTGCCGGGAGCGACGCTGGCTTACGCCCCCCGGTCACGGTGACTGAATATTGCATCATTAAAGCTAAGTGGCGCCTGCCCGAAAACATAATTTCATAAATTTCAAATAACTTTGTGATATTCTGCCCAAACAATATCCTATCCGACCTCGCGGTACCCTTAATGTGAACGCGAGAGCTGCAATACTGACAGCCCATGCATCGTCTAATACCAAAACGCGCGCGAGAACTACTGTTTCTTCATTTTCACTCAACACTTTTCGCCGACCTTTTCAACGCCACCCCTCGACCCACGTAAGCTTAAGGACAAGCGCCGCAGACCGCCGCCATCCCAGATCAGCCACCGCGGCAGGGATCCGGCCATGGTACCTATCGGCCACGACCGGACCGGGCTCGCCACACCACAGAGCTGCCCTAGCCCTGAATAGCCGGCGGCAGCCACGTCAACAAGCCAAACACACACCGACCTCCTGCGCGTCCGGCGTGTTTCCAGAGCACAAACGGCAGTTCGTTTCTCTTTCCCATAACAAAGGCTTGTCCAGCTTGAATGCAGGGCGTGGTCTTCAAAATCTTTGAAGCAAAAACAAGGTTTCTTTGGCCAGCGTTATTGGCTTTGGCATACACAATAGAAAGCTCTGAATGAGCCAAACAACGTTGCTGTGGATGAAAACGCCTCATTTGATATTAGCTCAGGTTCATTTACGCCCAGTGCAGCAACGTCACTTTGTGTTACGCGGTAGCACGTGAGACACGGCGAGTCCACATTACTTATGCCAGGCTTGGGACCTTGCGAACCAAATGCCACCATATCACGGATTAAATGTCAGTTTATTTCGCGGAAGAATGTTGTTCATCTATAGGAGTGTTGAATAACTTAATGGAAACCTGAGTGACTCTCCGAACAACACCCGTACAGGTTTGCTCAATGCTGTTAACACAAAGCTAGGAACCACGAGATCCACTTATTTTTATATAACGAATTACGGTCGACAAAATACTGTCTAATATGACCTAAAACCATGCCGGCGGTTTTCTCTAAGTCTTTTCTCAACTTCCAAGATGGACAAGGGTTGAAATTGATTGATATTATGATGCATCTTGGCATAATTCAATGCAACTGAGGAAATTATCAGTAACAACGCGATCTGAAGGCCCGCCGTTCCCTGAACCGTGGGAGTCATAGCAATTTCCCTGAACCAAGGTGAGTCATACAATTTCAACAACATACGAACAATTAGCTCCAACATCAACATGCATGTAAGGGACCATCCAATGAGCATCATGACATATCCACTTCTTGTGGTGGATGATGCCCCAAATTTGGGACAGTTCTTTCACATGTGTTCTTCGATGCTCTTTCCAAACATATCTCGGCAGGTAGGAGATACCGGCTGAAGTGGCTTGTGTAGAAGTGAAAGAAGAAAAACAATATGAATTGCATGAATTTAATGAGAAAGTTCCAAACTTGAAGATATCTAATCAAGCATCAGATATGACGAAATAAGCTCATTTATACCTATTGTTATACCTTTAAGAGGCAAAGAGTGCTCTAGACAACACAATTTCTTTGTTTAGTAAAAATGCCCCACAATACGCCATTGCTAGATAACGTCATCGTACCTTTCGCAACATTCCTTGCGAGCCAATTGACGGCCTAGATAAGGCTGGTCGGCTTATCTGGAAATCGTACTCACGAACGCCCGATATGAACGACGCGACAATCATATTATGATTGGCCTTGATCGCTTTATGGCCAATGGAATGACAGGACTTAAATGACGTTATTATGGCGCAATGCATACCTGCGTGACTTCGAAAAAGTCTCCCCGAAAAAGTCTGCATATCTTCGCGGGCATGTAGCTCAGAAACTGGAAGGGTTTAGATCTTAAGAAGGACAGTGCTATGAACTGCACCGAATGATCTTCAAGATTGCTCCTTTAGTTCAAAACCCCATGCAAATGTGGAACAGTCACTTTAACTAAACCTGTACTTTTAACGAGCCTTAAATCGGCAGCAAGCATCGATCAGAAATGAGCTAAAACTGCACTACACGGGTTACACACACTCCAGAAAATAAGGATTGCACGTTGTGAGTCGTCAGAACATTTCGCCTACCGAGCACGGGGACGAGACCAAACTTCAGGCTTCGAAACTGTCCGAGGACCAAGACAGTGACATAACTCCGACCTCGGGGCCGCAACTAATAGCTTTTAAGTTTAGAACTGCCATGTCCAAGCCGACGCCCGTGGCTTCGAATGTTCGAAGCGAGAAGCCGGGTCCTAAGGTGGTGGTTGATAGCTTTCTAGACGCGAAGCGAAAGCCGACGTCAGCGACTTGGAACTCAGAAAACATGAAGCACTGCGGGGGTTAACACCAATTTAGAAAACATAAAGCGACGCCGGGGTTAAAATTCTGTCAGTTCAAAATACCGAACCTGAAGACATTTATTACATAGATGTGGTTTTGAGGCGTGTCAGCCACATCGCTTATTTGGACCTAACGGTTTTAGTGCAAAATGTCGTTTTGCGAAACCAAAGCTTTTTTCTGGGGCGCCCGGTCGCTTAACAGTTGTATGGGATCAGAAATTGTGAGCGTTTTAATCAGTGATTGAGGTGGGGAAGTTATTATCACGGAAAAAGGTTATGAATATCAGCCTCGTTCAGAGTGTTAGTTTACACATGACGTTTCATTCAGACATTCAATTATCCGGCTATCGTCAGCCATTAATTAGTCTTGAGAATGACGGGCTGGTGTTCGGATTTCAGCCATGCTTCAATCGCAGCCCTACAGTGTTGTGGATAAATTGAAATGAAAAGACGGGGAAGGCCGTGTCTGTTAAGTGAACACGCCGCTGCATTACAAAAAAATCACCACCACATACCCGAAGCCCTCTAGACCGAGATCGCACGAAACCGAAGCCGGAACCACAGCTCGATAACTGCTAGAATCCAAAGCTCAGGCCAACTGTACGCAGAGCATAAAAGCAAAACTGAAACCAACGGTTTAAACTGGCACGAGCAAAGCCGAAGTCAGCTAGCGGTGCAAAATGGTTCAAAGTCGAAGCCGGACCCAAAGCCAGTGGAGGAAAAACCGCATCTTCGCGAAGGCGAAACCGCCTTCGTCGCGATGCTTGCCCCCTTTCCACTGATGAGTTGGCAGCGCAGACTGTCAGTGCCGACCACGCCATTCCCGACTCACCAACCGGCGCGTGGTTCAACACGCCTTGCTCCGAACTCGTCCCAAGTCAGTGATCAGGACTTGTGCCAATGTCCGATAACCGTAACCATTTCGTTACTCAATGATGAAGCAGGCGTAGCGCTCACTCAATGAACATCTGCCCCGAGCTTACGTCGTTATCCATGCACTCGCATGCACTCACCGACGAATTTCCGTGCATCTCACGCCGCGATCTTTCCTATTCCCGCGATTGCCTCAAGTGGTAATCCCATACAATCATTTCGCTCTCTCCCATGATGCCCAGTGATGGAAGAACTATGGGTCTTATGTCATAACTTGCCATGCTCTTGCTTTCTCACCCGCGCTTACTGATGACTGGCTGCAGCGCCCCATGCCGTTCTCTCAGCCCCTGCTCTACCCGCACTAACTGATGAGCGGCTGCAGCACCCCATGCCGTTCTCTCAGCCCCTGCTCTACCCGCACTTAACTGGTGAGCGGCTGCAGCACCCCATGCCGTTCTCTCAGCCCCTGCTCTACCCGCACTTACTGGTGAGCGGCTGCAGCATCTCATGCAGTTCTCTCAGCTCCTGCTCTACCCGCACTGACTGATGAGCGGCTGCAGCACCCCATGCCGTTCTCTCAGCCCCTGTTCTACCCGCACTTACTGGTGAGCGGCTGCAGCACCTCATGCCGTTCTCTCAGCCCCTGCTCTACCCGCACTAACTGATGAGCGGCTGCAGCACCCCATGCCATTCTCTCAGCCCCTGCTCTACCCGCAATAACTGATGAGCGGCTGCAGCACCCCATGCCGTTCTCTCAGCCCCTGCTCTACCCGCACTAACTAATAAGCGGCTGCAGCACCCCATGCCGTTCTCTCGACCCCCACTCTCCCGACAGTCACTGATGAGCGGCTGCAGCATCCCATGCCGTTCTCCCGACGCCCTACTCTCCCGACACTCACTGATGAGCGGCTGCAGCACCCTATGCCGTTCCCTCGACCCCCACTCTCCCCACACTCACTGATAAGCGGCTGCAGCACCCTATGCCGTTCCCTCGGCCCCAGCTCTCCCCGCACTTACTGATGAGCGCGCGCAGACCATGATGCGGATCGCGCAGCTGCTCGATCATCTCGGCCATCTGTTTCAGCTGCTCGTCGCCGGGCGGCGCCACCTGCTGCGACTGCAGGCCGCCGCGCACCTCCGACACGCACTGGGCGGCCACGTTAGGCAGCAGGTCCGCCAGCTTCCTGAGTGGGGACAGGCCACGGCAGGCTCAGCGGTGGGCCAACGCTTGGGTGGTGGAGCCGTCACGAAGCTGATGGTCAGCCAGCTGGCCAGCTGGTGGCCCATCGTTTCCAAGACCAGCACACATGTACCAAAGAGGTGATCAGCAGAACATCGCGCCTCACGTTCTTCGCAGTACATAGTGTAGGTTAAAGATTGTCAACAGACCTCTCCAGCACAGATATGAGCAAAAGCGGGTTTCCTCACAGAAGTCATCCACGGTTACAGGTACTCAGCTCAAATCACGCAAGAGTAAACACGAGTCCAGATCCGTCCGCTCCTGCCACAGGCGACGACGGCGCTAATGCAGCCGTTCTACATGCCCACTGGCTGACAACCGCGAACACTCACTGCGGGGACGAGGCGTCGGCCAGTATAGCCATCAGCTTGTCCTTGAGCCGGCTCCTGAACTCGGTGACAGCCTGCAGCGGCTGGCCGCACGAGCTGTACGTCATCAGGAGCGCGGCGGCGGTCACGATCACCTGCTGCGTCTCCAGCCGCAGCTCAGGAGAGACGGTGCCAGTCCATGGCCAGCGTCTACGGTCAGAGGGGACGGCCGTCAGAGGTGCGCTGCGGCGGGCGCGCGGCGCTCGCGCGGACTCGGGTGGGGAGCAGGACATCGGTCTGCTGGTCCAAACTGGGCACAGGACATTAAACAGGCATGACCAGGGAGGAGATGACGTAGTATGCCTGAGTCGCAACGACAAAGGGAACATATGTACCCGTTTGTAGTGCGAATTGACGTGTAGTGCACACTTGCCGAATTCAATCCAGGTTCGGTATTGTGCCCCAGCTCGGTGCAAACACTCGGAACCAGCGGCCTTGTTGCAGGTGTTTTGTCAATCACCAATGGAATGGTTACATCAGGGAAAGCTGACGATCAAACACAAGCTCCCTCGCCGAGGCACTCAAGGCCAACACACTGCACGCCGCAGTCAGTTCCGCTGTCACGCCGTGGTAACGAATCTCTTTGTCCGGCCCCAGCGAAGGCCAGGCCGTAATCCCGGCAGGCTGAGAGCGAGCCGGCGGTCACGAGATAGCGGCAGGGCGGGGCCATCTTCGTGACTGCCTCACTGACGCGGCGCCCGTCTCCGTGACTGCTCCCTACGGCGGCCGAGCCCCCCCCCCCCCCACTCCGCCACCGCAGGAGGGGGGCTCCGAGGGAACCGGTCACGGAGAGGGTCGACCCCCCCCCCCCGTAACCACTCCTCACGGCGGCGGAGCTCCCTCCGTGGTCACTCCTTGCGGCAGTGGAGCCCCCCCCCCCCTCCGCCGCCGCAGGAGGGGCGGGGGGGGGGGCTCTGAGAGGGGGCTGTCACGGAGGGGGTCGCCCCTCCGTGACCACTACTCACGGCGGCGGGAGACCCCCTCCATGGCCACTCCTCACGGCGGCGGCGACCCCCTCCGTAATCGCTCCTTACAGCGGCGGAGCCCCCCCCCCCATGACTGCTCTTTACAGTGGCGGAGACCCCCTCCGTGATCTCTCCTCACGGCGGCTGAGCCCGTCTCCGTGAGCCTCAGCCCCCTCCCCCCCCCCGCCGCTTACCTCTGGGATTTCCGTGCTGTCGTCCCAGTCGAGGAACTCGAGGTACGCGGCCGTGACCGTGTCGCGAATCCGCGTAGACGGATCACCGCCGGCGGGGATGCTCCTTTCCAGCCATTGGCGTGTCACCAGCAGACCGTCTGGTGGACAGGGGTCAACCCAGGGTCAGTCTGAGGCGCACCACCGTTCAGCACGCTGGGCGGGCTGCGATCGCGGTGGGGGAAATCACGCGGCAGGCGCCAGGTCCTGCTGCGTGGTTTGCGGTGAAGTAATCGGACGGGCTGGGCACGGCTGGAAAATGCGCTGATGGATTGCTGAAGCGCTCGGTGGTAGGCCGACTCATGCAGGTAAACCACATGTGGACAGCTGCAGGCAGAGGAGGTTTGATACCATGACACGTGCATTTTTTTTAAAAAAAGACGCAGTAACAATAATCCTCCGGATTTGAGCAGATGTTTTTCAGTACGCAACCGTCATCAGGAAATCACTTAACACTCCCCACGACCGCGATGGGAACGTCCCTTTCGGGTTTTTCCTCGCACGACATTCTTACGACGCATTTGCACCGCAGCACGCCTTGCCGATACACATCCGCTGATGAACCAGAAGATCCATATGCGAAACTCAACGGTGATACTAAACCACACTAGCCATGTCCGTCCGATAGCATCAACAGCGTGCCTTGGCCGCGAATCCAGGCTGTCGAAGTTTGTGTACGAATCGTGAACCTGGTCGACACCGGTGTCTTTTGTTTCCCGCCGCCCGGCCGAGAGAACTAACCATTGGTGGTCTTGAGATACTCTGCGAACTTTTTCTTCTCGTACTCGACGCTCTGGGCGATGATGTGAGGTCGCACCTGCTGGATAGCGAAGTTCGCCATGTCTATTCGCATCAGCTCCAGAGTCTGCATTCAGGGCAGCGTCGTCAGAATACGACCCATACGACAGACTGACTGCGGGGGCCGAGGAAACAAGCCTAGAATCATTCCAATCGTGCGTGGCAGAGCGCACATACACCAGCTGCATGGCGAAACGCAGCCAGCCCATCTAGCGACAGCACTGCATACCATACAGCCACTGGAGGCTAGATAACTCATTTCGCGCCGGTCAATCCCGGACACACAACTCATTGGGCCACGTTAACCTACTGGGCGGCATGCTGGGGACCGGACAGGATGTGGCGGGCCGCCTGCTCACCTCCATGATGCCCCTGAAGACGTCCACCACGCCGGCCAGCCGGCCCAGCTCTCGGATCTTGTCGTCCCGCACGGGAGCGCAGATGCGCGACATCACAGACAGCACGTACCCAGAGTACTCGTGAAAGTCTGGCGGCAAGGTAGACATCGGATCAGACAGGCGACCAGAGGCCCGTGACAGTCTGGAGGAGGGGAAGGGACAGACTTGGCATGAGCGGGTACATATCACCAAAGAACTCCACGGACAGTCTCACCACGGGAAATCCCCGCCAACTTACCGATAGTGCTTTACCACCGCAGAACTCGTGAAAGTCCAGGAACGGGACAACACGGAACATCACCATCTGGCAGTACAGAGCAGATTCCGCTTAAACGCTGAGCGTGAGCGACAGTTGGATGTTCCAGAAACGTCAAGAAAGCAACTAACATACAAAAAAAAAAAACGCCTTGGGACTTTCCATCCTGAGCCACGCCATTGACAGCAAGCAGATCCGATTACGAAATAAGCCCCGGCACGGAGAACACGACAACACGGTAATAACACACACTAACTCAGTAAACCTCAGAGTGACAAATTATATCTACCTAAAACGGGACTGCGACCCTGCCATGGGTCTGGCGGCAGACACGGCAACAGGGTCAAGACCCCGGCGTCCCGCGTAGACACTAAATAGCGCCAGTATTCAGCCCCAGCTAATGAAGCTAAATACATTTGGTTCCACCCATGTTCCTTGTAAACCAAGTTGAAACATTATGGGCATGTGCTGTATCGCCCAGGACAGGCACCACACATTACTTTCGCGTCAAAAGTGCGATCGATCGCACACCTGAGGTCATTTTCCCAAGTGGCTTGAACTCGCAGGCAGCCCTTCATTCGAACGTCCGAATGTTCGTCTCCAAAAGCGATTCGCCTAAGCCACGACTGTTCTCCCGCCGTCCTCAAACCGCCGGGGTGTTCCACTACCGAGTGAGCGGGTGTGTCTAGCGCTAGCGGCAGCGTGCTGTCCCCCTGCTGCAGACGCATCACATGAGCTGTCTGCACATGTCCCTCAGTCGATCCGATGACGCACCATTCCTACGCCTACCATGGAATCCTTCCAGGAACAGGCACGCCCAAGGTGGAAACAATGACGTGAAATGCAAATACAATGACAGCGGCAGCGTGCATTTTCGTGGGACGAGATAGCCCGTGGCTGTGTAAATGTTAACCAAAGCCAGAATGTCAATGCGGAACGTCCCGCTCATTTAAGAGCGCGCACGGAACACTGCCATGACAACTTCATTTGCGCATTTCAAGTGCTGAGTGCCGGTGGAAGTGCTGGGAGCTTTGCGGGGGCGTAGTCTGCAAGCTCAAACAAACCACAGCCCGGCGTCCGCCGACCTTCGCAACAGTGGCCCGGGCGGGCAGTGGCCCTGTGTCCACACTCGTCGCGTGGACGTGGGCAGCTCTCCACAGTCCAGCAATGGTGGAACAGTGACGCAACAGTGGCCCGGACGGGCAGTGGCCCTGTGTCCACACTCGTCGCGTGGACGTGGGCAGCTCTCCACAGTCCAGCAATGGTGGAACAGTGACGCAACAGTGGCCCGGACGGGCAGTGGCCCTGTGTCCACACTCGTCGCGTGGACGTGGGCAGCTCTCCACAGTCCAGCAATGGTGGAACAGTGACGCAACAGTGGCCCGGACGGGCGGTGGTCCTGTGTCCACACTCGTCGCGTGGACGTGGGCAGCCCTCCACGGTCCGGCCATGGTGGAACAGTGACGCAACAGTGGCCCGGGCGGGCAGTGGCCCTGTGTCCACACTCGTCGCGTGGACGTGGGCAGCCCTCCATAGTCCGGCCGTGGTGGGACAGTGACGCAACAGTGGCCCGGACGGGCGGTGGTCCTGTGTCCACACTCGTCGCGTGGACGTGGCAGCCCTCCACAGTCCGGCCGTGGTGGAACAGTGAACTGCGCGGTAACCACGACTGCTACAATGCTCTCAGAAGCCGCAGACGCCATTGATTACGGCGGTCGTTATCTGACGACCGCACGCCGGCGGGGCCGCGATCTAATTATTCCGGATCCCGCAATAACGGACCCAGCCGCCATAGCAACGCCGCCAGCTAGTCACAGATCCTAATTCGTCAGACGCCATACGTGGGGCCGAGGTCATCACCATACGTGGGGCCGAGGTCATCACCGCCGAAAACGCTTCGTGGTGCGTTTGAGAAGGCTGGAATTTTCAACGAACATGTAACGCTCGTCTCTAAATCCCTTTAACATTTCTGTCGAAGTTCCAACAAACCCGGATGCTGCACCAAATACGTAGCAGGGCAGGATAGATGTGTGTGTATCTGGCCTATCCGAAGCATTGCAGGGGTCCAGCCCATGCACAGAAAGATCTGATGTGACGATTCACCGGCATTTTACCGATAATGCCAAAGCCCTGTACCACGACATGAAGCGGTTGCGGTAATCGACAGCAACACCCAGGGGCGGGTCCAGGATTTCGTCAAGGGAGGGGCCGCGCTTCATCGTGGTGCCCCCGGAACATGGTAACCCCCCCCCCCTCCCCTCGCAGAGGTCCCCGGATTTCGGCCACTTTACTGTTAGATTCTTACGTTTTTATCGGTAAAATATCT
Organism: Pollicipes pollicipes; assembly: GCF_011947565.3. Classification (NCBI taxonomy): domain Eukaryota; kingdom Metazoa; phylum Arthropoda; class Thecostraca; order Pollicipedomorpha; family Pollicipedidae; genus Pollicipes; species Pollicipes pollicipes. The sequence continues at coordinate 27,903,928 of NW_023596921.1, forward strand.
TCCACGGGAATGGTCCACCAGAATCGGTCCGCTTTCTTTCTGGAGGTCAATTTTCTTTTGATCTTGTGTGTTGAACTTATGATGTAAGGCCGTTCGTGGTGCCCCTGAACTTTGGTGCTTCTTGAAAATAAAGATTATGTGGATCCAAAATGAGGATTTTGGTGCTCCTTCACCCAAAGATTTTCGTGTCCCTTCGGCCCAAAGGAGAGCAAGGTAGCCCAATACATCCCCCCTGGATCCGCACAGGCAACGCGTCCACTTCAAGCATCACCTGGCCCAAATGGTCCTGAATGAAACAAGCCAAACGGGACTGGGCTGACCGAGCCAACTTTCGGACCGTGTGGACAGAGTAAGGTCGGGGTTGTTAATATTATTAACAGCCCACTTAATAATATCAACAATTATTATCTTAATACTAAATTTAGCAAATAGTATATTACCATAAAAAGATGAAATAAATAAAAACAAATGTAATACATAATATCAAAATTAACCCAGTTAATATTTGTAAGAGAGCGGACGGAGAAGGTCAACGGATTGAAGTGGTCAAACCGTGACAACCCGTTAATTTAGCGCCAACCCTTCAGCGCCAGTTGGCACAGCACATTCCAGTGCCGGTAACGAAACGCGGTACGCATTCCGACACATCATCTCGCCACAAGACTGCATTGACCGGATCCCGGCGCGCCGACCAGCGCGGACAAGTGCCGCCATAGCGCCCACGATGAGAGCGCTCCACCTACCCAGCGTGCCGCTCTCCGCCTGCTGCTTGATCACCGCCTCGTCCAGCTTCTCCTCCACGGCCTTCTTGAGTGACGTGTGCTGGGGCAGCAGCAGCGACAGCAGCGTCTGCGGGTGACGTCACACGAGGCGTCACCGGCCAGGAAGCAGACAACGCGCGGTGTGAAGGGAAGGCAACGACAGCGTGAGGGACGCCGCCGATACGGACGTCACGACCACTAACGACAGCGTGAGGGACGCCGCCGATACGGACGCCACGACCACTAACGACAGCGTGAGGGACGCCGCCGATACGGACGCCACAACCACTAACGACAGCGTGAGGGACGCCGCCGATACGGACGCCACAACCACTAACGACAGCGTGGGGGACGCCGCCGATACGGACGTCACGACCACTAACGACAGCGTGAGGGACGCCGCCGATACGGACGTCACGACCACTAACGACAGCGTGAGGGACGCCGCCGATACGGACGTCACGACCACTAACGACAGCGTAGGGGACGCCACCGATACGGACGTCACGACCACTAACGACAGCGTGAGGGACGCCGCCGATACGGATGCCACAACCACTAACGACAGCGTGAGGGACGCCGCCGATACGGACGTCACGACCACTAACGACAGCGTGAGGGACGCCGCCGATGCGGACGCCACAACCACTAACGACAGCGTGAGGGACGCCGCCGATACGGACGTCACGACCACTAACGACAGCGTGGGGGACGCCGCCGATACGGACGCCACAACCACTAACGACAGCGTGAGGGACGCCGCCGATACGGACGTCACGACCACTAACGACAGCGTGGGGACGCCGCCGATACGGACGTCAACCACTAACGACAGCGTGGGGGACGCCGCCGATACGGACGTCACGACCACTAACGACAGCGTGGGGACGCCGCCGATACGGACGCCACAACCACTAACGACAGCGTGGGGACGCCGCCGATACGGACGCCACAACCACTAACGACAGCGTGAGGGACGCCGCCGATACGGACGCCACAACCACTAACGACAGCGTGAGGGACGCCGCCGATACGGACATCACAACCACTAACGACAGCGTGAGGGACGCCGCCGATACGGACGCCACAACTACTGCGGCATGAATCCTCAGCTTAGTGCAGGCTCAAGGCGCACTCAGTGGGCAATGAACGAAGATAACTAGAGGAATTTAGACACCAAACTGAAACTGGTTTAATATGCACTGACGGTTACAACAAAATAAGCGAAAATATTCCTTATGGGGTTATTTTGAAGGAAATGGCAATGTCAGGCTAGCTGCGCCAACAGCGCGTCGACTTTAACGAGCTGTCAAACGAAACACATCCGCTTGAGATTATTTCCATGAAGCCATGCAATTATCGGAATTACCTGGACTCTGGCAATCTCCCGAGTCCCTTCACCATCGAGACCTAAACCGCACGCGGGAACTCTTTCGGGCTGTGCACGGACGCACGGTAAAAGCTTCCGCCAGACATTCGACTGCAGATCAAGAGGTTAAATCCGATGGGCCCTTGGCGCTTTATGCCGTTCTACGGTAATTGCGGTGTTTAACGCTGTGGAAGCGTAAAAGTCAGATCTGTCAGTTGCAGACGTGAGGGCGACATTCCCGGCGTAATATTGGGCCGATCGGTGCGCCCTCTACCCTGCACGGTAGTCTTTGATGGCCGTTTTTCCGGCAAAGGTCAGTTGATCTAACGTGTGGCATTGGCAAATCCGCGATGTACGCGTGACCGACTTGGGCGCGGGGGTATAGCTCAGTGGTAGAGCATTCGACTGCAGATCGAGAGGTCCCCGGTTCAAATCCGGGTGCCCCCTGGCATCCCACCGTTTCAGGTGATCAGTGCCCATTTAAAGCTGCGAGTGTTCCACATTTGTGCGGGGTTTTTAACTAAAATCGACAACTTGCAGACCTTTCAGTGCCATTAAGGATACTGCCCTCCAAAAGGCGTGAGCCCCTCTGGTTTCTCAGCTACACGCTCGGTAAAATGTGAAAAAGGTATATGGGGGAGAGTATTTCAAACGCACCTTGGCATTCATGACGTCATAATAGTATTATTCAAATCCTGTCATTCCGTAAGCCATGCAGCGATCAAGGCCAATACAAATATAATTGTACAAGTGTTCATATATGCCGTTCGTGGGCGCGATTTCCAGATATAACTACCATCAACTGGCTCTCAATCAATGCTCTGCAAGGTACGATGACGTAATTAAAGCATGGCGCTTTGAGGAGCATATTTACTGCACAGAGCATTATGCCGTCTGGATCAGTCTTTTCCACTTAAAAAGCATACCATACCAATAGTCGTAAGTATCCGTGTTCCATCATATCTGATGCTTGCTTCAACATCTTCAACTGTGAAACATTCCCTTTAACACGCGCTCGGCTGGGGGGTCCATTTGACCACCCCCCCCCCCCCCGAAGGTTCTTGAGAAATGGTTTCCGAACGGTGTGGCGCAGCCACGCCAAATTTGCTCAACTGTAGACAACTGAATAGAAAATTGTTTGGTGTCAAAAATTTTGATGTAGCTTGTAAGGTCGCTGACCTAGGGTATGGCAGTCAGGCCATGCATTCAGCGAATACAATTTCTAGGGAATCGTTCAGTCTGATGAGACAACGGAGTGTTAGACGAAGCCATACACCTCTGAGATCGCTTCCTAGACAACACAGCAATTGAATTAACAAAACGTAATGACCTAAGATCACATATAAATGTGAGACTAAGATCCAAAGCAGCCTGGTTTATTACTCTTGTGCTTGTTGTATGAGGTAGTTCCTGGTGTTAATTTGAACTTTATTGATAACAGGAACCGCATTATACATCTTCCGTGGATTTCTTAAAGGTCAGAATATATCACTGATCCTATACGACCTAGGTCAACATTTTGTTTTTGGAACATACTGCGCAGCATATCCTTTGATTCTTACTCAAATGCAAAATTCAAAGCAGATTTATATGATTTTGGTCATCATGACACTCTAAAGCTACATTAAGGTCACTAACCTTAGCAACACCAGTGACCTTTTGCTCAGAACAGGTGTCTAGGTTCATGATGGTTGCATGAGAAGGTCTAAGGGCACTTAAGACACCAAGCTGGTGTTTGACCTTGTTTGACCTTATTTGACCCGAAGGTCATGCCCTTGGAACCTCAAATGTTCACACAAGTGAGCTCCCGTTCATGCAAACACACACTATAACTTTGGTGTCTCTAGTTCTTTTAGGTTCTGAGATCTCAGGGGGTCACATTGAGCCCCAACCGAGCGAAGGATATCCAACCGTGTTACCACCGTGGAAGCGTTGTCAGATGTGCGGCAGCTTGACGACAACCAGCCAGTATTTCTTCACTCACCACTTCATCCCCGTCCAACATCGCGTGGCAAGATGCGTGCAGCAGAGCCACGGGTGGGCTTAAAGCCTACCCTGGGCGGCCTCCATGGTAACCCCACTCTTTACAAGGGGGAGGCGGCAAATTCTACCCGCCCTCTTCCGAGATCTCAGTACTATTGAGCCTACTGTCAAAAAGCTAAACGAAGCTTCATCCTCTCCGACGAGATCTGCACTGCTTACTCCTCCCTGGCATACCGTAACATGACGTTTACTCCCTGAAATGAAGGATGAAATGAATGCAATATTCAGTTTTGGATCTTCATGTTACAGATGATATGACTCATGAACCTAAGATTCTCGGCCCTATGGGTGCCTCCGTGAAACATTCCTTCATCCAGCTTCAAAGTCGCGAATATTTTCATTCGCTACCCATTCACAGTAGCGTAGTGCTGCTATAGGTCTGAGCGCACATTCAATGGGCGATTAACGGGGAGAGCAAAAATAAATTGTACAAACAAAGCTGAAGCTGGTTTCATACGCTCTAACAATAGCAGTACTCGAAGCAATACGAGTGTCCATCCGATCATTGTTAAGGGCATAGTGATGTTGGTCTAGCTACGCCTACAGTGCGGCGACCCTAATGAGCTGTCTTACAAATGCAGCCGCTCTGTGTTATTTCCACAAAGCCATGGAATGATCGGAATCGCAGGCGTCTCACGTATCTGATATTTACTCGTGGGTATATGGCTCGGCGAACGGTATTCCACTCCGCATCGAGAGGCTCACAGTTAAAATCCGGATCCCCTCCCCAAAATGAACACACACTTATGATAACGTTCAGCCATACTGTGCCCTACGATTGTCATGTAAGCATAAAGGCCATGCAAACTAGTCGCAGCCGTGGAGTGACCTGTTTCGACTGCAGACTGAAAGCATGTGGGTTCAAATTCCGGACTTTTGTACCCTTTTACAATTGGTCTTGATTCAGACCTGTGGTTTAGTTGTTTGGAGTTACAGCCCCTTTGACCAGGAATGATCATTGCGGGGCTGTGAGATGAAGGACAACGGTTGAAGGGAAACCCGCGCATGCGCGCTGGGTTTCCGGTCGGGTCCCCCTTCCCACGGGGCTCTCGGCCCACTCGTGGCTGACGCATGCTGCCTGCCCCGGACAAGCGGGATGTCGAGAGGATGCAGGATGAGGCTAGATGGAGGATAAGAGGGACGGGTGCAGACCCGTGCTTGGCGCGGAGGGCACGCGGGCGCACAGGCGGAGCTTCCGCCAGACATTCGACTCCAAATCGAGAAGTTCAAATCCCACGCGGAAGCGTAAACGTCAGATCCGTCAGCTGCAGACGTGAGGGTGACATTACCAGCCTAACATTGGGCCGATCGGCGCGCCCTCTGGCCCTCTGGCGGTAGAGCGCTGCGGTAGTTCTCAGTGGCCGCTTTTGTGGCAAGGACCGGTTGTTAAAAAGTGTGGCGTCATCAAGTCCGCTGTATACACTTGATCAGCGATAGCACGGGGTTATATTTCAGTAGTAGAGCATTCGACTGCAGATCGAGAGGTCCCCGGTTCAAATCCGGGTGCCCCTGGCATCCCGCCGTTTTAAGCGATTGGCGCGCGTTTACCGCCGTGGCAGCGTTGTCAGACGTGCGGCAAATCGACTATTGCCGCTTCATCCCTTATCCCCGTCCTCCGTGGCAAGATGCGTAGATCACGGCGGGCTTAGAACCTGCCCTGGGCGGCACTCACGGTAACCCATTCTGTACAAGGGGGAGGCGGCGAACTCTACCCGCCCCTTCCTGCGGCCTCCGGACTAATGCGCAGATCGTGAGGGAACTAAACGACGTTTTATTGCTCTGGACGGAATCTACGGTTCTGAAAATATCCAAACGCCGCTTAATTTTTTATAGTCGACCCATCAGTTCTCGACGTTTCATACAGCGGGCGATGTTAGCCCATCCCACCCGCACAAAAGACGGGGCCCGCCGGGAACGGACGGGCGTCGCGGGGATAATCTGTGGGCGATGCGATCATTAGCGATGGCGGAAAGGCGGAAATATCGTCGGAAAACTGCACTTAAAACATGGCTGCTTGCTGACGTGGTGGGAGATACGTCTGCTCAGCAGCCTAAAGACGCAAGACTCCAGGGGGCACCCGGATTTGAACCGGGGACCTCTCGATCTGCAGTCGAATGCTCTACCACTGAGCTATACCCCCGCGACAGCCAGCACTGATGAGTACATTCGCAGCGATCCGAACGACAAAGAACCTATGCCGTCCACATCACTTATGACGTCATACCCATCGATTCTGCACCATTTGGTGCTCGCAGCAATCCGGATGACAAAGAATATATGTCATCGACGTCGCTCATTACGTCATACCCAAAGATTCTGTGTCATTTGGTGTTCGCAGCGCAACGGACGACAAATATTCTACGTGAAGCCAAGCACAATCTTTACCGGAGTCAATGAAAATTTTTCCGCGGCTCGATCGAAGCAAGACAGAAATTGCGCAACATATTCATTTATGAAGAAGTTGGTTGGCATGCCCAGGACCAACTACGAGTTGTAAAAATGTGTTGTTTACGTTACAAACAGCACAATTTGCAGCTCCCGTTGCTGAGAACACGCGTAGTACCTAACAACGAAAATCTTTGTGTTTTTGCGAGAACGGTTATTGCTTCGACAATTACGAATATGTAAACAGATAAACGTGTCACACCACAAACACGTCCCGCAAAGCTTACACGTGACGTCACGACCACGTGACATGCGTGTTTCGCACGTTCACAAGATCACATGATCACATTCTACGTGACATCAGGTAGAATGTAACATTCTTAATGCGCTGCGAATGATCCCCATGTGTACACGACAGAATTACCAATAGCATGCGCTGTTCACAACTGTTACATTGCCACAACGACGGCAAACAAAACCAGCGAAACTTGAGAAATTTCCGACACTTCCAACAAAGATTATCTGTGACGTCACGAACATTAGAACATTCCTTGACACGCTACGTCACGCTGTTGACAACAGGCGTTGACAAACCTGCAGACTTTCCCTCACACTTCCACAGCGTTATACATTTGATATAATATACCAAAAAACCACGGATCGCCAGGGGGCACCCGGATTTGAACCGGGGACTTCTCGATCTGCAGTCGAATGCTCTAACACTGAGCTTTACCCCCTCGGGACTTGCCATCATGGGTGCGTGGCGGAATCACCGACGTCACACGCTCTTAAATGTACCTCAGCCGCACTCAAGATCATGAAAATTAAATGGCGTTTTGCGATCAGGGAGGCGTCGGAGGCGGGAGATGGGTGAACTGTCACAAACGACACGCCAATTCCGCTGCCACGCTACTTGGATTTATTCATGTTTGTCTCGTCCAACGTCTGCAACTTGCAGACCAGCCAATTACGCTTCCACCACGGAGAACGCATTGCGAAATCCACCTAAAACGACGGCCCTCCAGGGGGCACCCGGATTTGAACCGGGGACCTCTCGATCTGCAGTCGAATGCTCTACCACTGAGCTATACCCCCACGACACTCCGCGCATACAGCGCGAGAAAACACCGCTGTAGCGGCGGCGGCGGCGGCGGTGTGCAGCTGGCCCGGACCGGTCCGCCGACTCGTCTGCCCACTCGGAGCCCGTTTTGGAGCGGCGCGCCGTCGATCCGGTCCCCATTGACCAGATAAGGCGAGCCCGAATTTACGACGTCGTTTGCAATCGTTTTCGGACGGAATCAAGCGTACATGTACGCGATGCTGAGCAAAAGTTATTCTCTGGCAGAATTGCAATCGTGTTTTACACACTGCACTGATAGCCCACGAGGAGAGGCGAGACATCAATGCAAGACGGGAGACAATGAAGCAAAGACCGCCACCAACGGTGACGATGTCAACACACTAGATAAGCCTGCCCCGTCCAAAACGAGCAAGCGGCGAGCGGCGGTGCGGCCATAAAAAACAAGTCACTCTCACAACCGCAATTCATTCTCACAAGCGCAAATCATTCTCCCAGGCGCAAATCACTACCGCAAGCGCGAACCACGTCCCCACGCCAGCCATTCGGGTCGTCGGCTTACTGACCTGTTTGACCTCGGTCAGCAGGCTCAGCGCCTGAGAGAAGTCGGGAGGGTCGGCCTCCAGCTGCTGCTGCAGTATGTCCCAGAAGGCCTTGTGAGTCATCTGCTTGACGCGACCCAGCAAACTGAGGCGGCCGAAAGCGGGCCCCGGTCAGCACATAAAGCTTTGGAAAGGCGGAAAAGAACTGAGCGTTCGGCATGTGACGAGCGTCAGGGACGCGGGTGTGATGGCAGCGCCAGTCCCCGGCAAACCGTCACGAAGGACACCTTACGCTCGAAAAGTGCCGTGAAACTGCATACACGTGAACGGGCTCCACATCACCAACATGTGGCCAGACACCATGAGCCCCGCCACGAATGCTCATCCCCCAGTCGCATCACCTTCCGCCGCACGAAACACCACGCCAGCCCCAGCTGGTGTTCCATTCAGCGTCGGCCCCACTGCCCCGTCTCCTCCCCGCGGAGCGCCGGTCGCGCGCCAGGCCTCACTGCCCACCCGCTGACCTGGTGTCGGGCGCCTGGTACTTCTCCAGCTTAAAGTCGTGGTTGACGGCGATCTCGTGCGCCAGCGCCATGTTGCTGACGCCGTTGGCGGCGCGCATCACCTCCTCCAGCGAGACGAAGCGGGGCGGCGAGGCGGCCACGCCCGGCAGCAGGAAGGCCGGCGAGCCGGCGCGAGCTGATGGCTCACTGCCCGCGCTGGTCGTCCGCTTCCTGCCGGGATCGGGCAAAGCGGGGTGACCCAGAGGGCGGGGCGGCACGAGCCTAATATGGGGATAGAACTACTTCGCTACTTCCCCAGCTACCACAACCACGTGAGAGAGGACGGGTTTCAATGTGACCTTCCAGGAAGATGAGAGGGATGCGGATTGCCTTCGATCACCATGCGCAGCCACACCGAAGGAGATTCGTCGCGCGCAGCAATGATCCACATCAGGGTACGGCAGGCATGCGACGAGCTTCCGATCGGCCAAAATCGAGCTCAGCTTTCGTTAGCACCGGACTACAGGACCGCTTAACACCGCCACACACGCTCAGCGACGCCTACGAATGGGTGATTACAGATGCGCTTGGTTGCCACCGACGAGTGACGGTGTCGGTGACGACACTTACCGCTCGTCACCAGGCGCCATGCAAAACGTCGACAACGACGGACGCCACCTCACCGGCACACGTGCGCACACACCGCTCCCACCCATCGACACTGGGCTCGCTGCGCGACACAGTTAACAGGAAGCGGCCCGAGCGGTGAATGAACTGATATACGACAGATACAATGGACATTGTGTCTGCTCTAATATCGCCATTAATGCGAGAAATTGGTTCCCGTGGCCAGCGGCACGCGCATCCCGTCCGAGGACTGCTTGAGTGGGATGATTACATGATGAAATTGCTGTCAATGACCATAATCCAGAACAATGACAGAAGAGCAATGACCCTGAGCAATGATGACAAATGCTTCGCGGTATTCAACAAACGCAGATCAGAATGTGCTTGTAACGTGTTGAAAGCAAATCATATTACGTGCCACATGGTCTGCTTCCACTTCCAGTGGGTGTTGGTACAGGGACACTCCCATGTAAACCTGCATCCCGGACAGCCACTGCTGAAGGGCTGCACTTAAACTGGACCAGCTGACACAGGTAAGACACAGGTATGACACAATATTGATGGGTGTCACTTTCTAAAATTGGTTGGGGGTGGAAGACATAAAGTTGACCTAGCCTAATCTTGATTTCTCCCCAGATTTCAGCCACTTCCCCAGGTATGCTTGACATTAAATTGATTTATTTTTTAATATCTTGTTTAAATAAAACATAACTTTCATGCTGAGGAGTGGCTTCCAATTTGAAGCTCATGTTAAGCTGCATGGCTGCAAAAGGCACACTTAAAATGGGGTGTAGTTCAAAATTAAATCCCACAATTTTGCACTGCCTGTTGTTGGTGCCAACCTGTACATCAAAAGCTGTCAAATATCCCAGCCAATAGACATTTATTCTAACCAGGTATCATCATCTGTAAAATTCTGAAACATTGGCAGATTGGCCCCTACATATGAGAGAGTTGGCATGAAAAAAAACAGTAGGTACCCACAGGATGCTATTTGGTGTAGAATTGGTATTCATGATGATATGTTTAGGTACCTAGTATACCAGCAGTTTAGATGTTTGCTGCATTCCATTAGACAGAAATTTTTACTCCCTTTTTTGCTCATAGGGGTGGTCAGAAGAGCACTGAGGGTGCTCAATTCAGCATCAGGGAGGGGGGGGGGGCCTCTGACCAACACCAAAAGAATGAAAAGTGAAGTCCAAATTGGTGCTCAACATGCTTTGCACTTAAATCAGCCATGTTGCCTCCTAGCCACACATACCTGTGTTAAATTGTATATAAATAAGCACAGGTTTCTCACCTTTTACTTGTTTCCTGAGAATCTTCCACTGACTTTGTTGGATGACTGTCATCCCCACCAGATGCCATATTGCCTGAAATAAATTGAATGGAAAGACACCTGACTGCTTTGCTATGAAACTATCACTGATTTTAAGAATGCAGTGAGAAAGCAGCACATGATCTTATGCATCCAGTGAATAAGCAGTCTTTCCCATGCACTTCTATATTAAACAAATGTTAATACCTAGGAATATTCACAAGACATGAAAAGTAGAACAACTTCATGCCATCTCACAGCATCCTGTTGTTCAAGATTAGTGTCATACTCCCAGAATGATTGACAGTTACATACAAACACATGTACCTGCACCCTGAACATAGAACTATCATATTGTAATACACACAGCACAACACACAGCACAATTTCAAAATTTATTTACAGCTGACGTACAGAACTACGATTGAAACATCAGATTAACTCCAGTCTAGGGCAGTGATATTTTTTTCTTGGGTTCAGATAAATATCTAGCAGGCAGTTTATGAATTGATGGAACAAAACTGATGTTTTAAGTACCAAACCATCCAAGCAACAGAATGGTTGCTAGCAAAAGAGGGATCGGTGGCAGGCTACCAAGCAGCCACTCCTAACCAAATGCCCAATACATAAACCAAGCTTTTAACTTGGGAAATTTCAATATTGTTCCAATGATTCACCTAGTATGAATACCCTAAACCATTGGAATATTCAGTTTCTATCGTTGTACATTTCAAAATCAGGACTTTTGTTGTCATTACCATCATTTTTTCCAATGCACACTAATATCACAGACAACACATCACTAAACCTCTCACCATCAGACATGGTATGATGCTTCATTGTTGAGATATCGCAGAAAAAGGAATTTAAATGCATATCTCAGCCATCCCGCAAAAAATGCATCCACTGTGCCCAGCACCAATTTGACATTGGTGTAATGAACCTCACGTTTAGATTGCTGAGCTCAGACCCGACACGTAATATGTTGATCTCGCCATCTTACCTTAAACTTGACAGCTTAAAATTGGTCAAACTTTTCAACCGACCGCGAGGGCTGACAATTTGCTTCTGATTAACAATCCCAACCACAGGTAACTTGCAATTTTCTCCAGATAGTTCCAGAACGCGACCCTCCCAGTTTTGACTAGTATCCAGTAACCCAATATCAACACAGTGAGAGCGACGCTTTCTGAATGTCACACATGCGCCATAAACATACGCTTATAATTGGCACGCCGAGACTAAATTGTAATAAGCTGTAGAAAACCGCAGCCCTTGTGAGATATGCTGATTACGTTTATGACTACTGACTATGACTACTACAATGACTATTACTAGACAGCACAGACATTGCAATAGAGAATTATTGTCACAAAAGTAAGTCGTCAGAAATATGACTCATGACGGCTCCATCTTTATGAAAAATGACAGATGCGCTGCGGTGACGCATGCAAAGAATGGACTAATGAAACATTTTTTTGCATTTACATTCTTTGAACAACCTCATGCTCTAGCAAAATGAGACCATCAGAAACACAATCGGGGGACACGACAATGTGGAGGGCCCAGGAGCGGTTAAGAGTGCCCCGGCCGGTTGATAGTTAGGTCCCCGTCAACGGCAGCGAAATCTCCGAAAAATAGGGAAACCTGAGACGAAAAAGAATAGCACCTGAGCCATCGAGCGATCGAGGGCGCCCAGGTCAACGAGGAGGCTTTCGCCAGCAGGGTAGAGCCCTCAGAGCAAGCGAGACCAAGTAAATGGGGGTGGAACCATAAGCAATCAGGCGGCCCCGGCAGGTTAACATATCGTCCGCGGCCACAGCGCAGGGCTCTTTGAGCAAACGGAAACAACACAAGACCAGTGCACATGAATAAATGCCATTGAGCGGCCGAGAGCGTCTTGGCAGATGAACATATAGGACCCTGGACAAAAACTAAGGATCATCCAAACAACGCTGAAGAGCCCAAGGGAATTGTAGCGGGCCCCTGTGCAGTCAAAAGTGCCCGGGCAGGTCAACAGAAAGGACCTCGACAATAATGAACGGACATAGGCGTAGGAACGTTTCAAAAAGTTTGGTAGGGGGGGGGGGAGGTCCAAGCTCATAGCGTATTTCAAGAACTTTTTCTGGAAAGCACGCCTGATGACCAGGGAGGGGGGGGGGAAGATATAAAGGTTGTTATCACTCTTTATTCAAACATAATAGCTGCTATGCTAGATATGCATCTAGAGCTGTTTCTCATTGGTGCACAATCTTGCCTATTCGACTTATCTATGTCATTCGGCGAGTAAGGTTATCCAGCTTCCCAAGATTATTCGTTCATTTCAACACTGTCTTCCCCGCGGAAGCGAAATTCCACGAGCGAATAGGCATTTTGGGTTTTTGGGGAGGCGTCTGCCTCCGCAGGGCGGATGCCAAAATACGGCCCGGACATAGGCTGGTGAAAATTTTGAAAGTGAATCGATGGCTCATAGTGCAACAGTTTTTTCACGTGTCTTCATTTCGATGACTGTTTTTCAAGGGATAAGACTTATTGCAACATTTTAGGCGGAAACAAATTCGGGAGCTTGAAACCGCTGAAAACAAGGTGACAAAAGCCATAAAACTGGAAAATTTCCTTCAAAAACCAAGCCACAGAATGAAGGGCCTTCCGTCATATATTCCTTGTCTGGGCCCTGGTCCCGTCCGCTGTCGGCGGCCGCTGTCCTGGCCCCGCTGTTTTCCGCATGACTGTCTGAGAACTGATTGCATGGCTACCTTGTTGCATATTTCTGGATCAGCATCGCTACTAATTGGCGTGTAAAACATATGTTGGACATCTGCAACAGTATTTTTTCTGAACTATATTCCCTTACACCGCAACAACGCAGAAAGAAACCCCCGGGGAAGCTGTCTGCCTTAGGTATGAATTGGCCCAACGGGCATTTCATTGCCCATCATTCAACATCAACGACTTGATCTGCTCTTGTGTGTAGGCAGGGGTGCGGCCAGAGCCTTGCCAAAGGGGAACACAAGGTTGATAAAAGCCCTTCTTATGGTGACCCCATCCCTCAAAAATCCCCTGATGTAGCTTCCTTGTCAACAAGGTACACAGTTTGCATCTTTTATTGTTGTTTTATCTTGTAACCAGAACAGAAACCAGAAGCCACCGTGAAATGAATTCTGTTTGTATTTTGAAGCCAATGAACTGCAGAAAAGCAGGCGTTGAACGACCGCACGGGTTGAATCAGCGACGCCCTTAATTTACAATGGCTTTGTGAACCCTTTCCGAGCCGATAGAATTCAGAAGCTTTGCCAGAATATTTTATCTGGGCTCTACAGACATTAGGGACATCGCGAAGGCGGGTTATAGATAGATATGTTTTATCGAAATTTGAAGATGAAAATTTGATTGCAGATCGATTGATCAACAAGGTGTATTAACATGACGAAGCCATGTTTGTCTGGAAATTTTCAACATTTAGTCAGAACCGATAAGTGACACAATCTACGTATCGTGTTTTTATGTAACTTGCGCGCTCGCAAATCATAGCAACAAAAAACTCGACGCCAGACGTTGCAGTCTCCCTAGGCCGCGCGGCGTTGGTCCATCAGGTCATACCGAGCTGTGGCCAACGGGTGGACGAAAATGATGACCTTTCTGAAATAAATACCTTTGGACACTTCAGAGCACCACAAATTACACTTAAAAGTAAGTCTGGATGCATATTTCACTTGCGCGATTTTTAGACAGATGATAATAACGGATTGACCCTTAAAGCACCACAAGGCGGTGCTGGAACCTGGTGATGGAACTGGAAGAGTAAGGGTGGAATCTCCATTTTTCGTTTTTCTGTAACTATTAATATGTCCAGAAGGCAGGTTTATACGGCGCCCGCTGTCTGGTGGCACTTGCAGTGGCCCACGCTGCACAGTTCTGCGGAAGCTGCGACCAAGGCCATCGCTGTCCTTGCTCTCGAGGTTGCGAGCGAGCCTGTTCAAACCTTTTGATGCAATTCGTTCCCCTAACCCATTCTGAAAAATAAACGTTCTCAGGCAAACATCGAAACGTTCATTGCCTTGTCGGTCTTGATGGCCTTGTTGGCTTTTTTACTCATTTCGACCCACTCTATTCAACAATGAGACCCCCACTCTCTCAGCTATGAGACAGACCTCTAATTTCCTTCCGGTCAGGGGTCCCTTGAATAGAACATCAGGGGCACATTTCTGTTTTCTGTCAAGGGCTGAAGAGCCATTCCGTCCCATCGCGAAGTGTCTTCTGCTGTCATTCTAGTGATGCGGGGCGATATCTCCTGGTCGATCCGGAGGTCATTAGAAGGATATATCTATCACATTGTACCCCTCCCTGACACGGGAGGCTTTCCGACCCGCGCAGTTGGCCCCGGATCAGCACAAGAACCCTCAGTGACGCAACACAATCCCTCATCCCTGCAGGTGGCTCAATTCTTGTCACATAGGCTTCAGTCCATGTTGTTCTGTGTTCTTCAGAGATATTGAGGACTCTGAAGATATATTATAAATGAAATGGGGTCCCAAAGTCTTATTAGATGGCTAATCCATGTCCATCTTTTAATGTTCAAGATTAACTCAGAATAAAACACTGATAAAACTGTATAATGTGGTTTTGAATATGCGCGCTCACATGTCATGGCCAGAGCCCGGGTGCACGGCGTTCCAGTCTCCATAGGCTGTGCGGTGTCGGCCCCGCAGCTGAGACATTTAGCGATGGCCAATGACCAAACGAAAAAAATATGGCACATCTTGAGAAATATGGCTGGTGAACTAGGTAAATCCACATGTATGTTTCATGTAGCGCAAAAGGAAGCTAAGCACAACCTTAATCTGAGAAGTGGGGGGGGGGGGGGGGCAGTCAACACTGCTGGCCTCCGACCTTGAAAAGTGCGTGGGGGCATGGCCCCCACGCCCCCCTGTTCCTACACCCCTGTGAACGGACAAAGGCCAACAGGAAGAGCTCAGATAGGAGTGAAGAGTCCTCCGCCAATTACATTAGAGAGAAAGAACCCGCGATCAAAGTAGAGAGCCACTGAGCATCGAGTGTCTCGTTGCATAACGTTACGTGGGGCCCAGCCCCAGGGCATGACCCTCCGAGAAAGTGGAAAGAATCGGAGACCCATGTGAAGGGCCGCTGAACAACCGGGAGTACCCCGGCAGGTTAACATATGGCGCCCTGGAAATAGCGTGTAGAGCCTTTCGGGGCAAGGGGAAGAATCCGTGAATAGCTCCTGATCGATCAGGAGCACCCCGACATGCGAGCAGATAGTGTCGCAAAAACGGCATGGGGCCCTCCGAAGAAAATGCAGAGATCAGGGGTAACGTAAAAGGTTCCTTAGCGATAAGCTTAACCCAGTAGGTGGACATATGGGGCTCCCTGCATCAGCGTAGGATCTCTAGACAGTGTGATGAGCCTTAAAATATTTACCGATCATCACCCTCTCGATTATCGAAAGAAATATGTTTGTCTGTTTACGGCCCCTTCACTTTCACATTTATCGCTCGCGAATGTTCTCTGTCGCCTGGAGGCCCAAAGATGGTGAGGTTTGTTGTGTGATGTGTTAAAAATTGCATCCGTTCGGCTGGTAATGGTCCCATCAAAGCCTATGGACCCCAAAGGGACCCAACGGGGGGGGGGGGGGGCTCATGGCCCTGTGCGCCCCCTGGATCTGCCACTGCCCCGAGCATATAAACAGATGATTCCCTGAAAAGAGCATAATAGGGCCCTCCATTAAAATGTGAAACATCCAAGACACAATGTAGAGCCTATCAGCCATCGAGTGTGCCAGAATAGGTGAACAGACGGCCCCGTCGAGAAAGTAGGGGCATCCAAGCAAGTAAGAAACACTCAAATGTGTGACCTAGTGTGCCCAAGCAACATAACAGATGGGACCTCCAACAAGACAGCGGGGCACCCCAAAGCACATTGTAAATACCCAAGACACTTTGCGGAAGGCCCGAACGATAGAGTGTGCCCGAACAGGTGAACAGATAACCCCCGACAAGAGCGTAGGGCCCTCCATTCAAACAGGGAGTACCCAAGATCCAATAATGACCCCTGAGCAGCCGAGAGTACCCCGGCAGGTTAGTATATGAGCCCTGGGCTATAGTGTAAAGAGCCTTTCAGGCGAATGGGAAACATCCGTGATCAACGACCGTGCCCCGCGTGCTAGGAGATAGGGCCCCGACAACAATGCAGGATTCTCCGAACAAATGCAAATAAATTAAGGGCAAAGTGGAAGGCACCTCAGCGATCGGATTGATCCTTCAAGTGAACATATAGGGCCTCCGGTAAAAGCACAGAACCTCTGAACAGCGTCCTAAGCTTTAACACGCGCCCGGGTGGGCGGTCGAACACCTTTCGCTTAGGGGAGGTCAATTTGACCCCTTGAGATCTCGGAAATAAGAACAGCTAGATGCATTAACTTTACAGGGTTGGTTAGCCTGTATGTGAGCTCACTTGTGTACAAATTAGAGGTTTCTCGGTCATGGCCCTTGGTTCGATAAGGTCAAACAATGTCAAACTACAGATTGGTGCTTGAAGTAACCCCACACCTCAGCCATGGGACCACCGTGAGCCTAGATAATTGTTCCAAGCAAAAGATAAATGGTGTTCATACGAGGTCAGTAACGTTGCCCTTAAGACCTTAAGAGAACTTAAAAGAGTGTCTTGACATTAAGGGAGTCAAGATAACCAAAAACCTACAAGATAACTGTTATTTTTGTATTTGAATAATCGTAAGGGATTACACCAGGCGGTATGCTCCTAAAAAAATTGACCTGGGTCATTCTAGGACAGTGACTGCTCTTACCCTCAAAACATGTCTGTTGCGGTCCCTGTGATTAATATATTCGAAACAAACACCAGAAGCTACCCCACAAAACAAGCTCTCGAGTGAAACGGCATGCTAATTTGACCTCGATCTGACTTTCATACCTGACTCTAGGTCAATGGAATTTGTTTTCATTTCAATTGAATCGGCTTATTGCCTACGAAACCATTTCAGAGATGCATGGTTTTGCCTAACACTCCGCTGTTGCGTCAGATTGAACGATTCTCGAGAAATGGCTTTCGCTGACAGCCACGACCTGACTTTGACCTGCTATAGGTTAGCGACATTACAAGGCACATCTAATCTATTATGTCGATACATCCGGTCTTCAGTTGCCTACAGTTATGCAAAGTTTGGCACGGATACACCGTGCCGTTCGGCCATAATTTTGTACCAAGCTTCAGGAGGAAGAGGGGGGGGGGGGGGGGTAGTTAAATTGCATGTCCACCCGAGCACGTGTTGAGCCAATTTCGTTGTGTTTTGTGTAAGAAAACTGCGTCTGTAGTTCACTGGTTTTGGGCCCCTTCGGGACCATGCGGAGGCATGGCTCCGTGCCCCCTCCCCACCTCTGGATCCGTCACAGGGATGGTCTACCCGTCAAACATAATGGTATTCTTAGCGGAGCCACAGGTCAATGACGCATACGAAAAAAATGGTTTCGAGTTTAAGTTTATTGGATTTGAACCGCTGCTCGTTTAAGACAAAATTTCCATCTGTTCCAAGTAAGGTAGTGTTATAACACATTTCGGTCGTCACTGGGTGTCCGATCCTTTTAATTGTCTTGTTAAATATCTACAGCTTTTAAACATGAACACAGCGTCATTCATGAAAGAGCGCACTTGCTTTGTCCTCCCCTTCCCTGTGGCGCATCCCGTGCTGAAAATGCTATGGCCGGAATATGCAGGCCTATACGTACACATGACAGACAAAACAACTAGTATCTCGCTAACAGCGTTCTGCACTTCACTTGCAACATCTACATACCGCATAATCCTTGAACCTTACACGATTCTGCAAAGCAAAGTGCATTATATGGTATTCAAGTTTGCGTTACATTTGCCGTATGCACAACGCGAGACCAAGTCACGCACATCAGCGCAAAATTCCATACCATCATCAAAGCAGCTTTTTGAGCGAACCCTTTCATTAATCACAGCCCCTCCCATTTTAATTCTGATGAATTCACCTGCTCCTCTCTTAGATGAACATGGACTAGGGACGACGGACGACTGGTTCGAACGCGCGCTCCGACACCAGGGAATCGGAGGCACGGGGCGTGTATCGACGTGGGAGTGCCGCACCTGCCTGCGTGGCCGTTTATTTGCCCAGCCCACCCCACAGGTGCGACGGAGCTTGCCGTCGGACGAACCCCTCGCCGACGCGTACAAGGCAGAAGCAACACGGCCTGCCTACAGGCCGGAGACTGCCGGCTGCGTCCCGCCGGGTAGCCTGTGGCGGCCGTTTCCATGTGAGCGTGCCGGCCCGGCGGGTGGAGCTGGCCGGCGCGTGTCAGAGACCGGCCAGATAAACGGCTGGGAGAACAGCAGCTGCCGGGGCCAGGTCAGCGGCGCGCCGGCCGATAAAAAGGCCCCGTGGCCCAAAGACGCCCTTACGTCTGTTTGTGACCCCAGCAGCAACATGTTACGGGCGGTGGTGCTCGCGACGGCGCTCCTCAGTTCAGGTCAGTGCCAATGTGTCCCACAAGGTCAAGGGAAGATATACGTGTGAAAGCTGCATGTGATCAGCGAAGTTTGCCGCGGCCACGCCAGGACAAGGGCGCTTGTCAGGTCCGTCGCTTGTGCGACTTAGTAGTTGTGAAGACATCGATCCTGCGTCAAGTCCCATCGATGCCCGTACCAAGCGCTCAGGCTACTAACTTTCATTATTCGTAACTTGTCCGGTATTAGGAAACAATCGATATTCAACGGCTTACACTTGATGTGTCAGCATCCTTGTCAAGGGATCCAGATTACCGACGACAAATCGTTTCTGAGTAAAACATGTAGGAAATCGGGCTTCTCGCTTGGATCACGCATTTTCTGTTGTCATTGCATTTTACTTGACGCTGTCATAAGTCCTCAAATTTTGGCTGTTGGTCCCATAGCATGGGGAGAGGATACCAAAAAAAGAGCGTCGCTTTCCACGGTGCTCCGGATTTGTTGGAGGTAGTATTACTATTCAAATGGTAGCTGCCCACTCCTTCTAGGAGAAGGAAACATTAGAAAGGTTTCCTGTTGCCCCATTCCCTTCAATTTCATTTAAAGTTACTGATGCTAGTTGTCATCATCGGTTGTTTCAATGGCGATCCGATCAGACAAATGCTAACCTCGGCCGACTGAATAAGCACACCACGTTGCAAACCCCTTGACGTCGGCAGCACTGGGGGCCTGCCCAAACAACTGGGTGACGTACGGTCTCGACTGCTACTGGAGCTCCACCTACACAGCCACCTGGAGGGACGCGCGCACCGCCTGCCTCGCCATGGCGTCAGGCTCTGACCTCGTCAGCGTGCACAGCGCGTAGGTGAAGTTTGACAACCGGTCAATGACGTCACAGGACAGCAGCGAGGCGTCACGGTATCCTGCTGCTACTGACGCTGGGCGGAGGCGCCGTGCATTCACTCGAGCTGGTTTGTGTGCAAGTGTTTGTGGGCGCGCCTTAAGGCCTCATGGCCCGAAGCTCCGCCAGTAATAGTCGAGGGGGTCCACAGTGGCCTCAGCTGACGCACAGGTCGGTCACAATGTCAAGTGTGAGCACTCCCGAATGTGACGCGGTCGCACTCACCCATCGCTACGCTCAATGCCACCGTTTTGTATTCCTCATTTTCAACGCCTTCTTGGCGATAAAAACGCCGACGTCCTGTTTGGCGAGAAATCGAACGGTACTCGAACGGTACAAATCGAACGGTACTCCTTCCAGGGCTGAGGCCAACTTTTTGTTCACGCAAATGGGCGCCATGGACACGTGGATTGGCCTCAACGATCTCAGCAGCGAGAACAACTTCGTCTGGTCCGACGGCTCATCGGTCGACTTTACGGTGAGTTTGCACAGGTCAGGCCGGGTCCTAGCGAACATGTACGGAGAGCTGAGTTTTGAAGGTAGAGATCAAGCGCAGTATGAAAAAGTTATTCAGTTAACTCAGTTGTAGTGAGTCCATACAATATCAACATTTGGTATGGCAAAGCATTAATCTTTTTTTGGTCCCAAAGTCCTTACAATGTTTCCGGTATCAATGCCGTGAATCATCCTCTTGATTTTTTGGCATAGAAAGACTAGGCTTTTTAACTACTCTAATTGGTTTCATTAATTTTCTAAGATTTTGATAAAGCACTTAAGAGTATTTCATAAGCCCAATCTGTTCTCAAAGATAGGCCGTATGATTGCGTTCCCCGCCTCAACACCTTGCATGGGTGCACATGGGTGAAACACAGGCAAACAGGTTATCACCTCGATCAGTGACCAGTTCCTTCATCTAAAGTTGATAACTTACCCCAAGTGACGACACTGAAATAACTCAATTTCAGCCAGGCTGACGATAGTGAAACGGGCAAAATTAATCGACAGAAACAAGGTTATTAGCGAATTATGTGACTGATGCATGGGTTACTTAAACATCAGTCTTCTTTTTATGCGGCGATCTGGGTCTATAGCATGTTTGTAGCATATCTCCAGGCAATTTTTCAGGCGTGTTGACCGGAACGAACGAGGTAGACACCCCTTTTTCTTGTTCCTGTAGAACTGGATGGACGGCCAGCCGAATAACCTGCTGGACCAAGACTGTGTTAACGTCCAGGACCCGGCCACGGGGAAGTGGGATGACAACCACTGCAAAGAGAACAAGAACTTCATATGCAAGATCAGGGGATCTTCTTAATCCAAACAGAAGGAGGAAGACTACCACATAATACAAGAGTATTGTATGTGTGTTACATCGCCGATGGTGGTGCTGCGCTGCATATTGAGACCTGGTAACAGATTGTTTCGAGACTAACGACCAGGCCGGCGCATCGCCGCGTCATGACGTATTAAATTCGCACCAGACGAAACTGCAAGACAGCACATCTCTCAAACGCATGACCATTTCACAACGCAAACTGCACGATAGAACATCTTTTAAACGCGTAGCCATTTCACAATGCAATACTGACCAATGAATGCGTCCGCCTATGGAAGGAGGAAACTCTCACGATAAACCACTGCAGTTGTGATCCGATGTTTTGCAAAATAAACTCATCGGAATGTACCACATTTATGCTTGATGAAATCGGGGCCTTCTGCTTGTCTAGCGAATTGAATAGATATGTGACTGGCACAAATGAAGGTCAGCGACCCATCGGCTGTAAGTACCCAAATGGCTGGGGTGGATCAGGATACCATCCAAACAAGATTGTGCTCAAGAGAAAAATCGTGCCAGGGTTGCACAATGCCAGATAGTGTATGCTTTCGCCACTCTCAACCATACGCAGACGGTTTGTCGCTGCCTCATCACATCTGAGGTATATCACCACATCTGGGCCTTTATGTAAACACAATGTGCAGACGGGTATGTCCAACAAGGACATCTGTGTTTAACTCCGGGTGAATCGCACCCAGCCCACTCGAGATGCTTGAGAGCTGAGTCCTGAGTTAAACGATTTGATTACAATGAGATGAAAGCAACTGAAATTTAAACCTGGGCAAAGTCCATCAAATGATTCGACCTGCTTTTCGATAAGTGACTCGAATCGGCCGTTCATTCAAACAAACGGCTTCGCTCGATTTGAGCTCTGACCAGGGGCGGTGCCGCGGATTTTGAGCAGAAGGGGCAGGATTTGTTAGGCAGCCTCTTGGACAATATGGGGCCTCCGCGCAGGACCTCTTGGGCAACATCGCAAACAAAAGGGAGGGGAGCACTGGCGCACGTACTGCCGTATCAAATTGTTACATCATCAATATCCATAAAAATAGAGATAAAAATTAAAATGTTCCATAATGGGGGGTCTTCTCACTAATACAGGGACCTTCTCGGTAAAGCAAATAGCTACCCTATCCTGAAAGGAGCCTCCTGTTGCAGAGAAGGGTGCTCGTGACGTATTGAGGGTATCTCCTAATTCAGAGCAGGGGCCTCCCAGTTCACAACGGAGGCCTTCTAAGCCAGCAAAGGGCCTTTTTAACACAAAATGTGGCCTCTAAAGGTAGGAAATAGGCTACATACCTCAAAAAGGTCTTCACACGATCAAGAAAGTTGGTCTCTTCATGCGGAAAAAGGTCTTCTGAACCAAATTTAGTGCCCTCTAGCCCAGTCTTGACACTCCTTGGCCTGAATTCTGATAATACTTTTTTATGTTTTTCCACAGAAGTGAAAAAGCGTTTGTTGGGGAAAAGAGTACTTCCCAAAATAAAAAGCATACTTTTCCCCCACCCTGCCTGCCGGCAGGGGGGTAACTTTCCCTCTGATCCCCCCCCCGCGCCGCTTCTGCCTCCGACTCTAAATGAGGAAGATATCATTTGAATCTGAGGTATTGGAATTCCAATAAACGTGACTGAAATCTAAATTATGGCGTCCAAAATGTCATATGCGAAAATGAATTGATGATGTTGCTACCAGTTCTTTCAATCCAATTGCATTTACTACGATCAACGAGAAACCATCTTCAATGGCACTTATGGCTGGACGTTAATTCGGGCCGACTCAACTCAAATTCATGTGGTTTAGTAAACCGAAATTGAGTCGGGACTGATTCCGAATCACCTAGCCACCAAAAACATTGCAAGCTTGATTCCGCCAAACTTCGGAACATTCCGATCCGATTCTGATAATCATTCAAAACAAGCACAAGCCTGCCAACAAGGCGCACGGGTGTTTTAACACGGTCCAATCCCGTGGATTCTGAAACAGAATCCAGTCCGGACTATTTGACTCTAACCCAAACCATCCAGCTGAGTCCCGTGAGCGAAACACAAAGCAGGCGCACGGCCAGCATACTGCCTGCACGCACCCGCACGCGTAGGCCGTCTGGGCACCTTCGTTCCAACTGCGTGCTGAGCGATCGCAGAGAACTGCCTTCGCGCGGAAAAACAAACAGGCCGCCGCCGCGGCGCCTCCGCTCTTGCCCTCCCGTTAGCGTGCGGCGTTTTAGCGCGCAGTAACTCAGCCCAGCACAGAGTGGTGACGTGTCGACCGGTCCAAAGTCACGTGTTTACGCCGCGGGGACGGACGGCCCGCGCAGCGAGCGGCGGTAAAACACAGCCGCGAGCGATTGGGACCACCTGCCCGATGCTCACGACCGGCAGCCGACCTGCCCATCCAGCAACGAGGAAAGGTGGACCGGCGAAGGTGTCCGAACACCAAGTCGAAAGAAGAATGTCGAACGATGGAAATTTAAAAAAAAATTAAGTCGAACCAAAAGGTTGAGAGGGATGAAAGTCGCATGGAAACAAAGGCGAATGAAGGAAAAGCCGAAGGATAACAATTCAAAGAGGCAAAAGTCGACACGGATGGAAATCGAAACGAAAAAGGTCGAACGAACAAGGTCGAAGCGGATAAATATTGAGTTAAAAAGTCGAAAGACAAAAGGCCGGCAGGGATAATAGTGAGACTTGACAGAGATAAAAGTCAAATCGGGAAACAGTGGGAGAGAAAGAAAGTCGACAGGAATACAAATTGGAAAACACTTCACTTGTAGGAACCATGAGCCATGGCTAGCGATTGTACAAGAACTGGTGGAAACTGGACAAGAAGGGGCTGGTGTTTAAGGAAAGTCAATGGAAACCAAGAGCTAGGTTCTAGCGTATGTGAACGAAGTAGTGAAAGCCAATACCACATATTTGTATTTGTGAAAGAATCAGTGAAAGCCAGGAACAGGATGCCACGTTTGCAAAACAGTTAATAAAATCCAAGAGCCAGGCGTGAGGGCGTATGAACTAATGAGTCGGAAAAAGGACCCAAAATCTCATTTTCAAAAAAAGGCAATGAGAACCAGGAACCAGCATTGGAAACCAGACACATTTCTGCGCCAGCACTAGAAAAAACGACATTTGCCACAGGCACTGCTGCAGCTCGCCACCTCCTGCCGTGGCAGCCTGTGTTGCTCGCGACCGTCCCAGAAGATGATTAAAAAGGAAGTTGTGGATATGGATAGCAACTATCAGGGAACCCATGGCACACCATCCACCTAATAGCCCTAGGGCGCGTTCTGCAGGGCTTTGTCGTGAAAGCTTGAGTGGTGTTTTCCTGCCATAAGCGTTTGCCGGATGAGGGGTGTGCGCCCACATTTGAGAATCCACGGATTTATTACAACTTTTTTCTTATTCAAAATTTTCCCTGTCGATCTTTTACCCGTTGGAATGTTTTGAAATTTTTTACTCTGTCTACTTTTACCCCATTCGACTTTGTGTCCTTCACCTTTTTTGCGATTGCGCTTTTATCCTTGTCAATTTTTTGTGCTCTCCGATTTCACTTTTATCCATGTCGAATTTCATTGCTTTCAACTGCTTTCGTTAGAACTGTTTCATTGGGATTTTCATTCGACTTTTTGTTCGAGTACCGTACTGGCAGGGCACAGTCTGCAGCGATGTGACGGTCTGCTTGGGCACAGTCTGCAGCGATGTGACGGTCTACTTGGGCACAGTCTGCAGCGATGTGACAGTCAGTGTGGGCACAGGCCGCAGCGACGGGACGGTCTGCTTGGGCATAGTCTGTAGCGATGTGACAGTCAGCGTGGGCACAGTCTGTAGCGATGTGACAGTCAGTGTGGGCACAGTCTGTAGCGATGTGACAGTCAGTGTGAGCACAGTCTGCAGGCATGTGACAGTGGTCGAGTTGTGTTCAATTGGCAGAGACAGGCGGCACTGGACCAATCAACTATACTCTTCGTGTTGAATAAGGGACGTAAGGAACTATTCAGCAACGTGGAGACAGGTTCAGTCCACTCAATGCTCCACAGGACTTTCCATGCCGCAAAGTACCATTAAGCTGTTACAACGTCTTTATCACGTGCTGGCATTGGTATGCATTGTGAACGAATAGTCAGCAAAGCAGCATAGCAAGAACAAAACACATCCATCTTTAATAAATTCGGGTACCATTAAATGACCATTGGCCGTGCCATTAAAGCAGAATTTAGCATTTTGGTTTTGGATGGCGGTTTCCAATCAAGGCCTAAAGTTAAAAACTTTTCCATTGAACATCTGTGGGGATTTTGGCTTTATCATTGGTAGTCAGCCAAACTCAGTGCCGTGCTGACGTTTGTGGGCCATATCGCACGCTTGCTTTTCCATCGCCATGGCGCTATCATGCCACTTTTTCATTGCCGTGGCGCTATCATGTCTCTTTTTCATATAATTCATTAATATATCATTTCATCGCAAAAATCACCTCCGTTATACCAAAAAGACGCATCGTGCGGCGTGGCACAAGCGAGGCAATGCAAGGTGCGAGTGTTTCCGACCTTATCCCAGTGTGAATACTGCCAAAACTTGGGCTGATGAGCCAGGCACATTTGGTGATTCACATCAATGGATCCAATCAGCGCGTTGGCAAGCCACCTTCTCATGAGTATTCAGCAGGGAAAGGTTGACGAATGTGACGTTTGCGCTCATTTCGTGAATTCACAAGACCCGAAAGTAGTTGGCACCGGGCTAGGCCAGATCCGACAATTTTGACCGACAAAATCTATGGATTTATCATGATTTTCGGTGCAAAAACTCAACTAGGTAGCACGGCTGAGCGAACGCTTGCCACAGTGCCCCCACTCAACTTCGTAGGTTACGTGGCCCAATCGCGGTCGGTTTAAGCCACAGGGTGTTGTACTCGCAGTCGATTTAAACCACAGAGTGTTGTATTCGCGGTCGGTTTAACCCGCAGGGTGCAGGGTATTCGCGGTCGGTTTAACCCGCAGGGTGCAGGGTATTCGCGGTCGGTTTAACCCGCAGGGTGCAGGGTATTCGCGGTCGGTTTAACCCGCAGGGTGCAGGGTATTCGCGGTCGGTTTAACCCGCAGGGTGCAGGGTATTCGCGGTCGGTTTAACCCGCAGGGTGCAGGGTATTCGCGGTCGGTTTAAACCACGGGGTGTTGTATTTACTGTCGGTTTGAAGCACAGGGTGCTGTATTCGCGGTCGGGTTGGACCACAAGGTGTTGTATTTACGGTCGGCTTGAAGCACAGGGTATTGCATTCGCGGTCGGTTTGGACCACAGGGTGTTGTATTGGGAACCAGTTTGAGAAAGGTGACATTTTCCGCTTGACGGCCAATTACTGGCACACCAGTAGTAAGCAGGACAGTATGGAGATTGTTTGGTGAGTGGGTGGTACATTCGTCTACATTACGCGACTGGCTTCACGCCAAGATCGCATAAAAATCCATATTGTATTTATTCGGATTGCATTTCTTCGTACACAAAATATTGTACATAGATCTCTGAATCGCATTTGTTCATGCTCATAGCATGTGCAGATCTTTGGATCCCATTCCATCGTAGCCAAATTAAACTCGCCGATCGAGGCACGGGCATCTAAGTGTAGCAAATCCTGGTGCAAAATATTTGTATGCGACCATTTGCATCCGAAAATTTCGTTTCTTGCATAATTTCAATCTGCCTAACCTCGGATAACAGATACCCGATTTTCACATCGCCTTTAGTCTTATACGCACTTCCTCTTGTCGCATTACTTCGGACAGCACTTCGTCGCAACACCTGCCTCCTCGCTTCCCATGTCTTTGGGCACGGATTTCGTCGTGCTGCATTTCTTCATACGCCTGGTTCTTTGTATCACCTGTCTTCGCAATGCATTTCTTCACCCACCCTTTCACGTGAAATTTAGTTTTGCGTAAGAATCCTGTGTGCAAGATACTTGGTACCGAGAGCTAGGCCGTTGATGCCATTGTCCTGGTTATTCCGTAATTCGGTCAGCGTCATCCTTCCCTCTGACTGTTCCCTACTGATAATGATATCCGTAGCAACAACATTATTTATCTCCCCTCATGCATATCATGATTTTCTGTCGTCCTGTTTGATCTTATAAGGCTGGTGAATCATGTGAGTCTTTTAGCCACTCCCAGTTCCCATATACCAGTCATTCAAGTGTTGGAGAGTTAAAGCCAGGATGTAGCTTTCTCTTCAGATTCGGGGGTAAGGGACGTCCTGCCACTCAACTTTGGGAAGAAAGCGTGTCAAATTCGCGGAGAATATGTTTTCCTGTGTTTTTGTGATAGTTTATGGACGAAGCTTCTTGAGGGGTAGCAGGAATGTCCCTGAAATTTCCACAAACTGCTGATTTTTTCCTCCAATTCTTTTCACAGATGCACGCTTTTCACGCTTGCCCATTTAAGGTGCCATTTTTATGTTTGTCTCCTCCAGATTTCATTTTGACAACCAACCCTGATTTAACCTCCCCAATCCCAGATGTGGTCACACCCAGTGATAGATTTGGCCATGTTCCCTGCTCAGCTCCTCCCTCCAACCTATTTTGCGGAAAAAAACCCTACTCGGGCCGATGCGTCACAAACTTCAAGTTCACACTCTAGCAACCAAACGAGCTTAATGACAATTGCTGCATCTATGACAGTGTCTTTCAGCCCTTTTCATTTCCACTGATGGACGAAAATGCAGCAGCGGGTCTCGCTGCCCCCCGAGGAGCAGCAATTTGATTTTTCTGCGACCAAGCAACAAATCTGAATTAAGAAAGGCCTAGTTATTCTTAATAGCAAGATAAGGCATGTTGCTGAAAGCTACAGAGAAGTACTGCTAAAATGCAATAGCGACTGCATTTGAGCAACATAAACCGAATCCCAAAATTTAGCTCACAGCATCTTGCTTGTGCCAGAACACTTAATCTAAGTGGCATCGCAACCCTTTTTGGCTGCTGTAGCACATATTTCCAGCTCAGCGCATGTGGTGCATGACAGTGCATGTAGTACTGCCACCTTCCAGTCAGCACCTACCTGTTTGTTCTGCCTCTGGTTATCGTCCTCGACTCAGCATGATTTGGCTGCATCGCCATTCCTCTGAGATCCTTGTATTTCCCTTTTGGAGGAGGCCTCTCTGGTTGGTAACGCATAATGAAGAGCTGTCTGGAGACAACAGTTTCCAGCCCTGTGAGACGGCGTATAAGGATTTCACATTTTTTTTTATTCGAGGCAGACACTTCGACAATACAGCCTTCACTACGAGTCACATCGCGCTCTGTGACATCCCGCTTTACACGCCGTGAGTCCTGAATCCGGACGTTTCCGTCATTCGTTGTCGTTTGTTTTTTGTGCGTTTCTGGGCCTTCTGGCTTCGTTAATGGCTTTCATCTGCCAATATGCCCGTCTTGTCATAAAACATTTGAGGAAAATAGGGACAGATTTGCGCAAAACGTTCTTTGCTCACCGCACTCCGCGTTGAGGTTCTTCTCTGAGTTTGAAGAAGGGCCTGGACACTACTCCAGGAGTGGTGCTGGACAATGCTCTGGGCATGGTGCCCGCCTCAGGCCGCTGCAAAACTGTGGACGTAGAGTGGTGGCGCGAGATGAGACAGCGGTAGCGCACCGTGGTTCCGATGGAGCGCCCAACGGTGACGCAGTTTTGCAAATCACTCACCACAAGGGGGTACTTCGTTGATGGCTCTCCCCACGTAAAGTTTTCCGGGGGACCCGACAATATCATACCATTCACTCCTCCCTCAAATCCGCTTCTGCCCACTGGACGTATACATTGCCAAAGACTATCAACAAAGCTGAGTGACAGTAGTACTACATGTAGTGTTACACAGAGCAGTGTTACACGCTGTGGCATTTTCACATGTGACACACTCGTCTTCGGCACCAACTCGCTGACTCCCCGTGGAATACAGTAAAGTCAGCAATCGATAATGTAAACAGATGCCGCTGGTGCCTAATCTACAAGCTAACCATCATATACATAATAGCTCCCTTACCAGGTGATAGCCAGCTTGCTCAGACCACCAAGCTTTGGTCGTGAGTGTATGCCTATAAACGAGAAAAATGCGCCAAGGTATATTGTTTCGTTAAGACCTTATCAGCTACAAGAGTCTTACGCAAACCCGTACCCATACGGCTAGTTTTTCCAAAGCCTGTGCCCGACGAGTAACCCTTCCAAATGGGCACCCATGGGATTTTCCAATCGGCGAGACCCTCCACCCAGCTCCGCCAGACCGCCCTTCGAACTCGCCGGTCCGCCTCTCAGATCCATCAGTCTGTCAGACCTACGAGCTCGTCATCCAGACCTACCAATCCACTTCCCGGACTCACCAGTCCCCTCCAAAGACCCACCAGACCATCAGTTCGCTCCCAGACCACCACCACGCTCTCAAAACCCACCATCCCACTCTCCAGACCTATCAACCCTTCCCCAGACCCAGCAGTCTGCTCCTCAAACTCGACAGCTCTTTCCCCAGACCCAGCAGCTCACCCCCCCCCCTTCCCAGGACTCAGCAGCCCTTCCCCAGACCCAGCAGTCTGCTCCTCAAGCCCAGCAGCTCGTTCCCCAGACCCAGCAGCTCACCCCCCCTCCCTCCCAGGACTCAGCAGCCCTTCTCCAGACCCAGTAGTCTACTTCAGAGACCTATCAGCTCGACGCAGTCTCAGCAGCTCACCCATAGACTCAGTAACCCCCTTCCCAAGCCCAGCAGTCTACTCCACAGATCCAGCAGCTCGCACCCAGGCTCAGCAGCTCACCCCCAGACACACCAGTCCTCTCCCGGGCCCAGCAGCTCGACCCCTCCAGGCTCAGAAGCTCACGCCCAGACTCGGCATCTTTCTCGCCGGGCCCAGCAGTTTGCCCGACAGATCCAGCGGCTCCCTCCCCAGACTCAGATGCTCGCTCGCAGGTTCAGTAGCCCACTCCCAGACCCACAAACTCCCCAGCCTTAGCAGCTCGCCCGAGACTCGTCAGCTCTTCCCCATACTCAGCAGCTCTTTCCCAGGCTCAGCAGCTCGCCCTCCAGCCCGCTCCCAGACCCAGCAGCTCCTCCCCAGACTCAGCAGCTCTCTTCCCCAGATTCAGAAGCTTACCCCCAGAAACAACAGGCCGCCCCATTCCGTCGAGGCCGACTCGGGCCGTCGTCGCGTCGGCCGCGCCGGCGGAGTCCCGCCAGTCGCCGCGTCGCCGCCGATGGGGACGCGCGTGTCGTCGACGCCGTCGCACGATGGGTGGCCGGGCAGCCCGGCCGGTGCATGGCGTTGCGCTCCCGCTGCTGGTGACCTGCCTCGTCACAGGTGAGGGTCACAGGCGCCACCCACCACCGGCGCCCATATCGTTTGAGTGGACGCACCCACAAATATACGTGAAGGCAAACATTTATAACAAAATGTATACGTTTTTAACAAAACGCTGCCACCTAATCTCGTTATAAAGACCGACTCTTGTTTATTATTAGCATGTTAACACAACACCCTTAAGAACTGTTCTGATCGAAAGCCCTACCTCGTGCCCTTATGCTACTGTACTTCTCCCAGTTGCACCGCAGACTGCATGTCGGCACGAAATCTGTGGTCTGCGGCCATCAAAGGCTCTGCGTGATGCATGTACAGCAGCATACTGACACGAAGCCACTCCGGCTCACCGAAATGTGTTCATGGGCCTCGTTCTGGGGACGCGAGCGGCCAGGCACAAGCGCGAATGGAGTCCTTGGGAGGTGGCAAATAATGCATCGGTAAGAACTGGCAATTTCAGACCGGTATTGAAGGCCAGGTGACGCCCTGACAGTAACGTCATGCAGTGGTATCGGCAGGCCAGGTGACACTGACGGTGGCGTCATGCAGTGACAATGGCGGGCCAGGTGACACTGACGGTGGCATCATGCAGTGATATTGGCGAGCCAGGTGACACTGACGGTGGCGTCATGCAGTGACATTGGCAGGCCAGGTGACACTGACGGTGGCGTCATGCAGTGACATTGGCGGGCCAGGTGACACTGACGTTGGCGTCATGCAATAGTATCGCGGGCACAATGATATGGTAACACCGGCAATGACCATGGGAGTGTACTTTTGCTATTGTTTGCGCAGGAGATGCTGTTGGGCCGGGTTGCCTGAAGGCAACAGCCACCTGCGTGGTAAGAGAACGGCCGCCTACGTAGTGAGGGAACGGCCACCTGCGTGATAAAGGAACGGCCACCTGCCATCTGCGGGGACAGTTCACTTTTAACTATTCAAGAGGTGACAATCCACTGCCGTTTGTAAATCTCAGTTATCGGCATTGTCCTGTCTTGCTGCGCGGTACTGATGACCACTGACCTCTGACAGGATTTAGTTCACGCCTTGCTCTGTGGGAGCAGTGATTCTCAATAATAAATAATCAGATGCCTTTTGTCGGCACACAATTGTTGCTCTATCACCGCGCGCAGCCCAGACTGTTGCAAGTGAATGTTTAGATGCTACGAATTTTACTACAATTATGCTTGCAGTTTCATCTTCCTGTAGAAAACACCCCACTTGCTGCTCAGCGGGGCTACTGTGCACATATCTGCTGCGGATGGTAAAACGCTTTGAATGCGTCGTTCATTTGCAGATCTGGAGAATTGCCTTACCAAGCTATGTTTCTCGGGCTATATCAAAAGCTATCCTGCAACTTTATACCTGTGTGCTCATAAGCGCTCACGGATATTTCAGACCTAGCATACGCCGACTTCCTCTTTCCAAGGATCCATGGCAAGAACTCGTTACTTGCGCTGCGGCCGAGATCAGAGCAGCTACGCTCGTAATCAATGAATGAAGTCCAATCTAGTGCCGAAATTGCATCGCCCTGGTAAGCCAAGTCTAGACGGTCAAAATCCATCAGTACGGGTCCATTTACATGGAGGGCCAAAGGAGTCCGGGAGTAAAAGTTTCTCAATAAGAGAGTTTAAGTGTTTCAACAAATCCTGTTGCAGCAATGCTGCTTGGAAAAGAGGCAACTTCAGAACGTCATCCGGATATTAATGATAATCTAGCTCGTGAGAAGAAGCCATCTGTGCTTTGCTACAGTTGGTCCATCGGAGAAAATAACATTTTGGCACATTTTGTGCAATGATCTGTGAAACGATTAAAGCCCATCGAATGGCTTTGCATGAAACAATCATTTGACACGTGCTGGGAAGTATTTATGGTAAATGAGCATACAAGCTCGTAACTTGTATGCACAGGAATGGCGCTGGCGCTTCCTTACATTTTCCCCCTGCGACTCACTTAGTCGAAGACGCGATACAACTCCATAATCAAAGCTTTCGACGCAAATCTGCCTGATTTGGGGACTTTGTTTTGTTGTCAAAAATGCTTATGCGAACTTACATCGTGCGTGTCGACAAAAGCTTTTAAATGGCCGGTCATGGCATCACGTGATGCTCTTCTTTGCATTGAGCATGCTTTCAGAACAGTTCGCATCTGTTGGCGCCATCCCACTTCCTGTTTTTTATCACTTATGCGATTCCTGCGTTTGAAATTAACCACATGTTAAAGAGAGTTCAGGTTCTAAATGGATCATTTGTGTGTCTCGCATTCCGTACGTAATTTGGTAGGTATTCCGTATTCCTTTAATGTGTCGTGTTGCACTAACTGCCGCTCCGGACTGGCATTCAAATGGGGTCAAAATTTATTGATATCACTTGCAGGGCAATCGGGAGGCGTGCCTTCAGAATATACGGGCGGTGATATGAGAGCCTTTGTGTTTCAAGACTGTGGTGCCCCGAGGCAATTACTGCCGCCACGGCCCATGCCCAAATTCCGCACAAGCGGATCTGACGCTAGCAATGCAGTATTGACGAGGGAACAAAGGCTCTCGTCGGACATTTGTTACAGGAAACTAGCGTCACGGTGTCCTGGGAAATGCGTTGGTTTCTATGATAACTGGATTATGCGAACACGTCAGGCCCCAGCGGGTAAGTCCCGACGACTGCCGGCGCCAGCGTGCCGCCCTGCACGCAACTGTCGCCGGCCATCGCGTCAAGCCTGGTCAAAACTGACCCCTGCCGAGCACACCAGCCGCCAACACGGGTGACGCCCTGCGCGCTCCCCGCGTGCTCCCCTGCGATAACTCAGGGCGCGGGGTTCATCGAAACTCTGCTCCCTCTACGCGCGCCTCTAAAAACAATAAGCCGGTTCGGAAATTGACCGTAACGGAGGGCCGTTAGTCAGCGCACCCCTACCGCACGTCTGGGACAGAGACGAGCCGACTGCCCTGGATCAATCTCGCTGACAGCGGCCACTGGTCGCCGCGGGGGCCTGCGGGTCACACCCGTCCCCCTCACGCCCTCTCGGCTGGCTGATGTGTGGACTCGCGACCCCCCCCCCCCCCACGCAGAGGCGTGGGGCGGCGCTCGCGGGTCCATTTCAAGTGAGGCTGCTCCCGCAGGAGGGCTCTTTATGGAGCCGTTTGGAAGGTGAACTGCCCGCGGCCCAGATGAGGGATGGAATTGCAGAACTAAGGGATGAAGTTGCGTTGTTTAATTTCATCTCGGCTCTGATGTGCTCTGCCTGCGACTTTGGATGGGGAGCACGGGATGTAACGGCGTCGTGTAACGAAGATCACCGCAGCCAGATGGGCATCCATCCCTCCATGGGCCCCAAGTCAGCTTCCGCTGAAGCAGCAACATTACTTGTCAGTTACGGTTAGTCTTGAATGATTCATTCATAATTCCACAGATAATGTGACGTTTGATCCCAAAACTTTTAACTTGTTTTTGATAAAACTCTTGCAGCCTGCGCTGAGTTAATGCAGAGTTCTGACAAGCACGTGAGAGTTTTAAACGTTTTTCACCGCCAATGGTACAAACCTATCTGAACCTAACGTTCCCTGACAGTACCTAACCTGCCGTCATACCAGTGATGAAACATGAAGTTACAAATAAAATATAACATGTATAAAGCTGACGGACTGAAGATGACACATGGCTTGTAGTTATTGCAGTTCGCACGCGGTCCTGCTGTTTCTCGTATTTGAAATGCTTGACATCTTAAGTTGATGATAGCTCTTCTCACCATTGCATGACTGTTATCCAAGCGTGCGCACCAGGATGGCTTATGGAACAGAGCAAGTCAAAAATGGGATCCCAGGGAAGAGATCCTGAATGAAATCGGGCACCCTCCGGATCCTCCCAAGATCTTAAAAGTTATCGTGATGTCAACACACCATCAGCACTAAAAAACATCTTTTGGGCCTCAAAAAGCTCTAAAAACACGTACCCAGGCAATAGTCTCCATCGACATAGCTCCCACCACACCCCGAAATAAGGTCATTCTACAATGAGAACGGCGAGAAGAGCTCCGCCGGCCGCGATCTCCCGTGCCGGTGCTCCACGAGGCGGCGGCCGCCTGGCTCCGGAGTCAACGACCGCCGCCGGCCGAGCGCGGCCTGCGCGCCCTGGCCAGCTGCAGCCGGCCCACTTCAGAGGGCGTGGCCGGAGCGGGGCGGTCGGGTGCAGGGCGGTCCCAGCTGCGTGTGGCCGGACCGGGTGTCTGCAGAGGTGGCCCGTCATGGGAGACGGACGAATAAGTGCCGCACGCTGCTCGTGGCGAGGCGGCGGGCAGGGGAGGGGGACATGCGGAGGGTGTCTGGCTGCGACGTGATGTCGCAGTTCCGATCCTTGTGGGAAAGGAGATGGCGATGTACGGACGCGGTCGGAAGACAAGATCACGCCAGACGACAGGGCGGTGACACGCGTGGCCGTGCCAGACGACAGGGCGGTGGCACATGTGACCGTGCCAGACGGCGGGGTGGTGGCACATGTGACCGTGCCAGACGAGAGGGTGGTGGCACATGTGGCCGTGCCAGTTGCCAGAATTGCATTCAAAACATGGCTGCATTTCCTGACCAATAAGAAGTTAGTGGTTGAAGCAGTTTTATGGCATACGGGGGTTCGAAGGCACTCTTACGTTTTTATTTTTTGGCCATCTGCCGGCTGGTGAGCTCTTTGCATTGACTACCGTCCGCAGAGTTAATGTTTGGGCTGTTGACAATATCAGACCGTTTTTGTCGGAAACATGGTAAATACGAAGAGTTTATCACGGGATAGGCTGTAAAAAACGTATGCGTCCCTTCCATCCGCGTTTCGCGAATCATCCTGGTTGCGTGTACGCGTACATTTGTTGCCAGACAGTAGTGTGCTGCTAATAAACTGGTTTAACCACATGTTATCATTATCACAGTGAGGCAGCAGACAAAATTAATTTTCAAATATATGACAATATCTGGTGACTGCGACGATGACATGTATAGAAGAGCTTTCATGCTTCATGCTGATATGCCCGTTCACGTGCGAATGGAAGTACTCGTGCGTGCAAATGAGAATTCATTGGACATTTGCAGAGTGGCACAATGGTTGCCAGCCATCGCTCCGGGGCACATTTCTTCAGAATTGCGACGAAACTTCTCGAGCAATTCTCATCTGAACCAACTAAAGGCTAACCGAGTGCGTACTAACGAGTGACATTGTACCCTAATGCACGCCGACTCGGGAAATGGGACGGAAATTACTCAGCGAATGGGACTCAGCTGATCAGAAGAGCGCGTTAGGTCTTCTGAGAGCCGACGACGCTGCAATTAAGCGGTGCGTTCTGTTCCGAATACAATCCCAGCTTGGAGTTCACGCATTTAACACACTTAACACAACATGCACCTTTAACGCTAGTGTAGTTCCGCAGCCGGGCCTTCGCAAACAGGCCAACCCATTGGTCTCACATTTGTTTGCAGTTGGAATTGCAGCCATGCCGTTAGCCGATGTGTTGAAGTCATGTGAAAAATGAATATCAATGCCTAGTGAAAATTTTACACTTGTTTCATTTATTAAAGCTGGGAAAGCTTGTTAACCTTTTGGTCCTTATACAAGTCTTGTATCAGGATTGGGAGGTGACGTTTTGACAGCGAGGAGAAGGGGACAAACAAGAATATATGTTTTATCTGTCATTGTTCAACCTCCGGGTAACCCAAATGCTTAGGTTCTAGACCAAGTAAGCTAATTAAAGAAACACTTCGCCCAAATTCGGCATCAGTAATACTTTTTGCTACTTTGCCGTCAGTGAATCACACTAATCATAAGTTGTAACCCACATAAAGATAGCAGATGTTCATCAGAACGGGCACGGCATAAGTGGGTATTTGCAACTTAACCATTTTTGAGCGTCACTCGCGACGTGTTTTACCTTTACACGCAAGTTCATCGATCGGCTTGACTGTCTTGCTGATCTTACTGATCGGCTTGACTGTTTGCCAGACAGAGTCAGTCATACTTCACGGGGTTACACCATGTCGCCACCCAGGTCATGTGGTGTTAACTTATGAGGGTCGATACAAAATGTTTTGTTTCGCTTATAGTAATAAATAAGTCGGTAAAAAGTCACATTTCCAAGCGAATCACTTTTGAATCCCATGCGAATCAGAAGAACCGATTAGATAATTAGGTGATAAGGATTACATTAGGTGATTAGGCGAATCGACCCCCTCCCCTATCAGGGCAGGGCTTACATAATGACACACCTTGACCTTTCAGGATTATTCCCCCGCCCAGCCGAAGGCGGGTGCCGAAATATCTCAGACGGTGCAGGGCTTACATATAACAACCGTCATTTATTCAACGCAAATTGCAATTTAAACTCCACTTCATTTGCATTGCAAACTGCATTTAGTGTGATATGAGGTTCCAATGTCCATAGGATGCATAAACATTTAGGTGAGCACTTATTGCCCTACGTTGATTGCCATTCGGTCTGGACTGGATTCGTGAAATTGTTTCATCCTAATATGTGTCTCCATCACTTAAAAGTCTTCAACTACTGGGCTTCAAAACAAACTCAGACACTGCCCTCTCCCTATTCCCTAGCCCTATTCCGGCTACCCGAGAGCGCAAATTTCCTCTGCATTAAACCATCACCGCACATCTGTCTAATAACATCAACGATGCAATCTAGCGAGATTAGCAAAACCGTTTCATCTGCCAGTCATCGGTTCGAACCAATTCGCAGAGCCGTTCATGTGGAAACAGCAATTACATCTTCAGGAGGACAGCTGCCTCCGCCGCCGCCACTCGCCAGACCGCAGGCTCGTCATCTCAGCCGTAACCGCCCGTCAGCCCCCTCCCCCTCCCCTTCCCTCCCTCCCAGCACTGGGCGCGTCGGCGGCGACGCCCGGCTGGAGTCGACGATTATTCAGCGCCGTCTCAGGGCCTCCCCGTCGCATCGACGATGGCAGCCTTCAGGTGCGGGCAGTCAGCGACGGGGGATGCCCCGGGCCGCTGGACCGCCGCCGCGCTCTGATCCCGTCATCAGCACCGGAGGCGCCGCATCACCTCCGACGAGTCCCTGGCGGCGATCCGCGCGAGCGCCTGCTCGCCGCCGGCCGCAGCGTCAGTAACGGCGATGCGGCACCGGTTCGACGGTGGCTGATCAGAGGCGGACTGTGTCAGCGTCACGCTCGACGCGGCTGGACGCTACTCCAGGCGTGGTGCTGGACAATGCTCTGGGCATGGTGCCCGTCTCAGGACGCTGCAAAACTGTGGACGTGGAGTGGTGGCGCGAGATGAGACAGCGGTGGCACACCGTGGTTCCGATGGAGCGCCCAACGATGATGCGGTTTTGCAAATCACTCACCACAAAAGGGTACTTCGTTGATGGCTCTCCTCACGTAAAGCTTTCCCGGGAACCCAACAATGTTGCCGTGCGACTGTGCTCTAAAGCTTGTTTCCAGCCCCTCCTGAATGCGCTGCGCGTTGTGTCGCAGGTGTGGCCAGCATCCGCCTGTTGCACGCCGAGATCCCGCGCTTCGTGGCGTCCGGCCAGCACGTGCCGCTCTCGTGCCACGTGCTGCTGGCCTGGGGTGAGCGCATCTACGCGGTCAACTGGTACAAGGACGGCCGCGAGTTCTACCGGCACTACCCGGCCGAGGTGCCGGCCGGGCAGGTGTTCCACCAGCCCCACCTCAGCGTCGATGTAAGACCTCGCCCCGTCCGATGCAGTTGTGCGGTACTCCATGCGGTGTGACGGCTGTCGCGTTAACCTGGACTGACTGTAGGCGCCTTCTTCTGAAGGTCGTCGAAGATCATCTTGGATCCGTGCCTAAAACGCATTAAATATGCAACATCTGTGCATCGCGTTATACTCAGCAGGACGTAGACTATTTCCATAAATGCAAATCATTTTGAAATGCAATCCCGTAGCCTCCGAAAGTTACCGCTTCTGGTAGGTCTGGCGCCCACGTAGCAAACAACTTCTCTCACCAGCCAACGGACATGCCAACTGAACTTGGATAACTTGTATGGCCGTTCCCGTTGTCCTGCTGAACTTGAATTACTCGCACAGCTCTTTCAATAAGGCGCACTTCCAGTTTAACGGAGCGCGGCACAACGCCCCGGGTCATAAAGCAGCCGTCGCAGCCGTCCCACCAAATAGGTTAGTCATAATCGCTCAGCTCCCTCGCTCAGGGCTCCCCACATGAGCCCCGAGCCAGGCTACGTCGTCGCACACACTGGCGGTGTTCTCGATACGCCGCTCGCGCTGCCGCTACGACCTGCGTCGTAACGAGACTGGTGTATCTGCGGGCACAGGCGGCGGCGAGTAACGTCAGCACGGTGCTATTACGCCACATGACGGCAGCCGCCTCGGGGACCTACCGCTGCGAGATCTCCACCGAGGCGCCGCTCTTCAACACCGTCTCACGCCACGGCCGACTGCGAGTGGTCGGTGAGTCGGTGCGGTGGGGGTGAGAGCGGGGCTGGGAAGGGTGGAGTGAGGCGGGGCTGACCACTGGCCAGACGACGGGTACGGCGAGGTTGCCGTCGTCGGTGGTCGTCGGGAGGGCTGACTGGTGAGGTTACTGGCATCGGTGAGTCGCGTTATGATCATGCGAGTCATCGGGAGTCAGTTCGGTGCGTGCATGATCTGATCAGGGACTTTTAAAGGCTGGTTGAAAATCATTGAGGCATGAAAAAATTTGACGGAGATCTGTCATTAGCTGTTCGATGGCTTCTGACGATTGAGACTGTAAGCGCCGATGAGGTGGGCAGAGGGCTGCAAGTACGTGTTCGGCGGCCAAACGTCCGCAGTCTGTGCTTGTAAATAGGGTTAGTTGACGTCAGTGAATGAATTATTCGCCAAAATTGTGGAATGGACGTACTAGAAATTTGCGTGTGATAATTTTGTTCTGCTCAATTTTATACT
The DNA here is from genome assembly GCF_011947565.3 of Pollicipes pollicipes. NCBI lineage: Eukaryota > Metazoa > Arthropoda > Thecostraca > Pollicipedomorpha > Pollicipedidae > Pollicipes > Pollicipes pollicipes. The sequence continues at coordinate 27,943,503 of NW_023596921.1, forward strand.
CACCAGAACCAAATTCAACATGAAGGTGGGCCAGCAGGCCTTCATGTTAATAGCCAATACCAGTACTCTTGACAAATACGTTGCTACCTCTCGCAAAAGAAGGCTCAACTCGACCGCTGCGCCAAGAATTTCAGCTTAGAGTCGTTGGCAGGTCAAAATCTCCGCAGGAAAGCTCCCCACGCAGAAAACTCACAATAAGATGACAGGCCGTGGCAGGCCTAACTCGAGCTGTGAGGGTGCAAATTGCCTTCCCTTGTACCGGCATATTGCAGCACTTAACTCTAACAACAGCGAGAAACGTGGCGTCATCAGTGATTTAGAACGTGCGATTACGACGAGACGAGTCACGCAGTAGCAGAATAAGTCACTGATCTCCCGGCGGATCTTGCCAAGGACGAGTCAGTCTTATCTAAATTTGTCGAACGAAACAGAAGCCGTGAGTCGCAAACCAAACGTTGCACCTGATTAGGCACGGGGGAATCCTCTCCACCTTTCGCCGTCAACACAGTATTTTTTCTCGAACGCCATTCGAGTAACTCCACGAAGCTTTGAATTTCCAGTTCCTCACCCAAAACCTGTAACCAAATTATGCGGCATTTAAATCCGCTGTTTACGATGTGAAACGTTTGTTGATTCGTTACTTGATCATTTCCGATTCGCAGGATGTGAGCGGTATGCAACAACTGCTGCAGACCAGTCTAGGTGTTTTTTTGGTTCTATAATTTGATTATCGCTATATGGTCCAATTCCGTTGTTCCTTTGTTCCTCGGTATTGACGCAGCAAGATGATACAGGGCCGATTGATTCAACTGTCCGGAAGCCAGGTAAACCTTTCCGAAGTTTCGGAAGAAGTATTCTTTTAGGAAGTTTCTACATGCATCTGGTAGGATTCTGAAACAGGGTAAATATGGCCGCGTGGCCGCGGCCCGACGTTCGCTCGCATCTCCCAGTTAGGGAGAACTGAACGGCTCATGTGCTGATGAGTACGTCCTAACTGGCTTAAAGCGCTTGGATTCTTCATTCGCAAGCATATTAACAGGCGCTCGGGTGGAGGGGATCAAATTGACCCCCCAAAGGTCTTTCCAAAATGGTTTCCGAACGGCGCGGTGTAGTCACGCCAAATTTTGCATAGCTATAGACAATTGAATAGCGGATCATTTGGCATCAACGATTTAGATGTACCTGATAAGGCCACTGACCTATGGCAGTCAAAGTCAGACCATGGTTTCAGCGAAGACAATTTCTAGGGAATCCCCCAATCTGATCCAACAACGGAGTGTTAGACGAAACCATACATCTCTGAGATGCTTTCTTAGGCAACACAGCAGTTGAATGAGCATATTATATTGACCTAAGGTCATGTATGAAGGTCACACCAAGGTCGAAACCAACCTGTTTTGTTACTCTAGGGCTTGCCGTATGGGATGGTTTCTGTTGCTCATTTCGACCTTATTGATAGCGGGAGCCGCATTATACATCATCCATAGACTTCTTAGAGGTCATAATAGGTCATTGACCTAAAATGACGCAGGTCAATCTTTTGTTTTAGGAACATACTGCCTGGCGTAATCTCTGTCGCTTAGTCAAATGCAAAACTCAAAGCAATCTTGTATTATGTTGGTCACCTTGACCCTCAAAAGGTCAAACAAGGTCACTGACCTTAAATGAGGATATGACCTTTTGCTTAGAAACGGTTATTTAGGTTCTGGGGGCATTTTGAAGACCAGCCTGGAACTTTACCTTGTTTGACCTTTTTTACGCAAAGGTCATGTCCTAGGAACCTAAAACTTTGACCTGAGTGAGTTCACGTACAGTTCAACACATTTTGTACCTTTGGTGTCTCTAGCTCTCTTATTTCCAGAGATCTCAGGGGGGGGGGGGTTCAAACCGACCCTCCCAGCCCGAGCGAGGGGTATCTAGCCGGAAACCCGGGCGCGTGTTGAGTAGAGTATGTCCGTTGTCCATGCAAGTTGAGTTGTAAGAAGATGTATTCAGTGACTCCAGGTTAATCGGTCTCATGCCAGTCCCAGATATTCCAAAATGCTATGATGCAGAGCCTCCATCATGCCTACGTGCGTTGGGAAAATATGCCAGTTGCCGCTTCGTCGACACGTTTTTATAAAGCTCCGTTTGAATATTTGCAGCATTCAGAAGAGCCATGTTTTGTTGAAAGTCAAAACTCTTTCTGCTGTGCTTGCAGATGTTGTTTGGACGCCTCATGCATTAAATGAATCACAACTGCATAGTCGTATATGGAATGGAAATAGCTTATATGGCGAGATATTTAGTTTCACTCGAAACGCTATCAATAGAACGTTTTGAAACTGAGACGTTTGCAGCAACGCTCATACCTGCCATGATTACTAATGGGCGTATTTCCGTACCCTAACTATGCCAAGATTTTTCAAGAAGCAAAGTTAGTGTATGGAATGAGGGCGAATAATGGCGCAGGGAACAGAATGTATGGCCGCAGGAGACAGCTGTCACGGCCGGAAGACAAATGATTTGCAATGAGGCTGCACACTCACTGCAATAAATTGAGCAGCTGAGCACCCCTCCTGGAGATATCTCACCGAGTCTGCCACGACTAGCGGCAGTCTGGCCTTCAAATGACAGTCTCATTTGTATTTATCGTAAAGTGCTGAGGCAGTTTGCATGGCTGATAACACGTAGGACATATCTAGTAACGGTATGGCCTGGTTAGCCGACATCTTGGACTGAAGGCGTTTCCTGGTGGCTCGTTGAAGCTATCTATTTTCTGATACAAGCTGTGATACTTGATTAGCTAACAGCTGCAGGAACAGGCCACGGGAAGTCAGTCTTCCATTAAATTACATTGCAAATTAGCTCAATGAAATGGCGTTTCAGCCAATATTGGCATACCCATTATCTCCGATAAATTGGGATCGGTACTTCGAGCCCCTGTGCAGTCACCACTGTCTTCATTTAGCGGAGGCCGAAGCCGATCTGTCACGGCTGCAAAACCGACGTTCGCGACCAAAACCGTTCCGGCGCAAGATACGGCGTCTCGTTAAGAGGGACGGCAGACCGGCCCGAGGGATTTTGATGCATTCGCCGTCGGCGCGCCGTGCGCCGCCCGGCGGATCTGCGACGGTTCCGGCGCGGTTCGCGCGGGCGACGATCAATGGCGCAGCGGCGCTACCGGGTTGACGGTCGTGTTATGGCCGTGTCCGCGTGCTCCGGCGCTCGTAACGACGCTCCTTTTGTCTCTGCCCCATCGAGCGTTAAGGCACGGCCACAGAGGTGCCCCACGAAGTTGTCATCGGAGCGCTGGGCCGCTATTCAGATCAGGCCAAGTTAAGCCGATGCCGAAAGCCAAGCGCAAATGCGCTTCACCTGTGACATCGGTCTGTGGTGACAGCAAGACGGCGGGCGATGCGAAGGCTGCCTGACTTTAGAGCGGATGCGTTCGAGAGTCACACGGGAAGAGGTCGAAGTGCTCCAATTATTCGTTTTTGTGCCCATGTCCTGAAGCACCCGTTTTTGTGCGGAAAGTTCTGGGTGCGTGTTTGGCTACTCGTAAATCCGTTATGCAGGAACGATGATTATATAGGCTTGCATGCAGGTGAAGTGTGTTTTAGCTGGTGAATGCGATGCATGACACTCATATCCTGTCATGTGCCGGTGTTGGAAGCACTCAGCCTGAAGTCCCGTAGACACTACCACTCACTTCCTACCCATTGCTATTACGTAGGGCGAACTAAGCAAGTCGTTTGCTGTGCACTACAGGCACTCTTTTGGAACGCAGGGGGTCAATAGTCCACCTGCGGACGTCCCGGCGCCGCGCTCACCGGTCGCCCCTGCCCCAGACCTGCCGACCAGCGGCCCGGCGATCAGCGGCGGACGGGACAGCTACCGCATCGGCGACCTGGTGCGGCTCAACTGCACCTCTCCGCCCACCGTGCCGCCGCCTACCCTGCACTGGTACATCGACGGAGAGCGGGTGAGAGCGCCGAGCGGGGACGAGCGGCGGTGCCCAGCGGGCTGGCCCAGCTCTGGCCCGCTTCACCGCCGGTCGGCTGTTGCTCAGTGCCGCCCGCCATGACTGTCCGGACTTAGGACAGTGCGGGGTCACAGGCCGCTTCACGTAAGGTATGCGGTAGAGACGTGGTCCTCTGGTAGTGGGCTAGTTCGGTGGACTGTACAGTGGTCTGTTCAATCTGACGCCTCTCGGTGCTTGGAATGGACAAATGGGTGTCGAAAGAGATTGTGCAATTTACTGGTTTGCTCTCAAGTTTAATTTCCGGTCATTTTTATTCTTCTTCCATACTGCTGGCATTATGCCATGCCAGTGCTCTTTCAGTTAGGAAATGCCCCCAGACTCGTCGCCGTCTGGATTCCAAGAAAAGATCAAAGGACGCCGAATATCGACTGTTCAAGCGCATATTGAATTCAGCACAGATTAGAGCGTCTGATTGTCTGGCCCGGTCTGGGTAGAATGGTTGTCTGATGGAGGAATTCGGTATAGCCCGTGTCAAAGTCTTCTTTATTGACCAGCGCCGCTCAACTATTTCGGAACGGCCACTGGGCCGAATGACGTATTGTTTCCAGCACCGACACACCCCAGGCCCAACCGACCAGCTGCCCTTCACCACTCCCCAGGCGCACCCTGACCTGGTAACCCGGTACCCGCCGGTGAGGGCGCCTGACGGCACCGTCACCGTCACCAAGCAGCTGCGACTCACGCTGCTGTACAAGCACCTGGTGGCCACCGGCCGGCTGAACATTAAGGTGTGCCACGTCGACCGCCGTAGATGCGGACAGCCCACGGCCGAGCGGGGACGCCACCAAATGAGATGGGTCTGGCGTGCTGTCTGAAGTCATCATGGAGTAACACCTCAGTCTGCACACGACAGTTGCTGGCAGCTCGCACGCAGCATTACTTTGAAGTTGTTAAGATGCTGTGCACGAATCCAATGCAACTTCAACCGACACGGCGTACGATTACTCTGGAGTTCTATTGCTGCATGTTGGTGGCGCCTGACAGCATCAAGTACGCGTCTTGTTTGCAGTGTACGGCGTCCCTGGAGAACATCTACTGGAGGAGCCACGAGCGCCACGTACACGAGCACGTGGAGGCGAGGCCGGCGCGTGTCACCGGCAGAAGTGTCTCCAGTAAGTTACTGACAACACGGCTGAGTCTGACACGGTTCGGCAGTGGTCTTCGCCAAAGTCCATTACAAATGTAGTGAAAGCCCTGGATCTTTTGCCGGCTTGAGTTCCGACGTCGGATCGCGAGCCGTAGAGAAATGCGATCAATTAAGCGGGATGAAATGGACGAGCTGATATCAAATTGTTCGCGTCAAGCCCACACTGCAGGCTGGTATATGGCCCGGCCCGGGTCGGCCGAGCCGCCTTATAAAACTGGCCCCGGGGAAAGGGGACGGCTCACGGCAACACTTTTCCCGATTACAGAGCTCGCCACTGTTGGAGCCGAATGCAGTTCTCAGGAACGGGCACGTCACAGGGCTAGGTCTGCGAGAGTTGGATGTCGCTTTTGTATCAAGCTTGTGATGCATTTCAAATGCTTGCAGCGCATCTCAGACTGGTTGTACATAGCATAGTCCGGCCGTAAGACATCTGTATTTTGATTTGTCCAGATATCGGCATTATTGTTATCTATTGTTACGTAGCGACGAACGAGGACCACCTGATTTGGAAGTGGTTTGATTGTTACAGACAGAGATTTTGATAGTGTAGTTGTTAAGTTGAGCTTCTGAGAAATCAGAGGTAAGAGGTTTAATTCTCCGCGATGCCGCCCTTCCCGCCGGGATGAGCCACAGGCGATTCCATATAGTTGTTTTTTTGGATTAGAGCCCTTTCGACCAGGGGCTTTCAACTGATCATTCCAGGGTTATGGGATGAAGGGAAATGGTTAACGATGGGACAGACTAGCATGCCCCTGGCGGGCCAACCGCCGAGCTAAAACCCGCCCATGCGCGCTGGGTACCCGGTCGGGGTCCCCCTTCCCACGGGGCTGTCGGCCCACTCGTGGCTGACGCATGCAGCCCGCCCCGGATAAGCGGGGTGTCGCGAGGATGCAGGATGAAGCAAGATAGAGGATAAGAGGGACGGACTGAATCCGTACAGCCTCAGCAGCTGAGTTCGTCGTGAGGCACAATAGCGACGATCCTAATAGACTGTAAATTTAGAACTGATTCGAGCGTGATTTTGACCATGGCCTCACAGATGGCATCACCCATGACCTATCGTCTGTCTGGCCATGACCTGGTAGAGTCCACCTGTGTCAAATTAACATTTTTTTCTCTGCAGACGGAACGAGGCCACTGAATGCACAACAGAGGTGGCGGCTCCTGGTAGCGACAGCTACGCTACTGCTTCACAGTGTCGCCTGGAGGTGACAGCATCGTCGACCGCCAACTCGAAAACATCCCGCCGTCAATATCGAATTACTAGTGAAGGCGACGGTGAAGGACAACCCACCGGCTTGAGCATATGTAGCGGCGCATGCGCGATGGCGATGATAAAAAACAAACTAAATGGGCAGTGGCACATCATCGCCGAAAGTTGGGTGGTGCTTCAGCGCTGGATGAACAACTGACCGTGCGATTTGGGTTGACGCTCCTCCCGTGAATGCCTGCTACGTACCGTCTGGGAATGGGCGTAAGTAGTCATTGAGGGTCGAGCAGCAACACAATTCTACTGCTTTGGTGATTAGGTGTCATTAAAATGTGAGCTGAAATAAAAGTTAGGTTTAATGCTAATATGCCAACAAATTTCGTAAGATGCAGCGTTGCAGCGTATCGCAGGTAAATACACGTCTTACCGACCCACAGCACCGTAGCTTGCACATGTTTCGTATCTTTGCTCCATGACGTTGGTTTTAGGCATTGTTGGCTGTCGTCAGTAACAACCAGTGTAATGATAATGGAGGACAATGCTTTTGTAATCTGTGCATGTAGCGGACTTAAAACGAGCTTTTAGACTTTTTTATTAGTTCAAAGAAACACGGTTGTCAGTCGTATCGATGCGTTGGAGTCTCATAAGAACCACTTGCAGGATGCCAATAAATAGGCTGCATCGCCAGGCAGTTACATAATTTTCCATCGCTCATATTTTTCTGAGGCACGCACACTGCGAGCTGAAAAGGGCTATCTAGCATGGGGTGCACGGCAAAATGCATCCAAAGCGTCTTGCATACCAGGAATAAAAACTGCGCCATTTGGTTTAAAATAAATTTTACGACTGCTGTAAGCTTAACCCATAAGCGTCAAGCTCCAGTGGAAGCATATTGTCGATCATTATGTTGTGTCTGACAGCTCGGAATTTGCTGACGACCGTAAGTGACCCAATCCACGGCAAATAGACGAGTGGGTGGCTGGGCGAAGGAGTGCGCTTTATTTTACATCTTGATGAAACTGCTTCTTGGGCTTGTCCCTCGTTCATCCAACATTAATACCTTTAGAAAGATTGGCGCAGAATAAATCATGGAAGGGCAGGGGAAGAGAGTGGCCAAAAATATAAACTTTCTTTAGAGTTTTTTCCAGAGGTCACCGAACAAGAACATCTTGAGAGCTACTTACAGCATTGCATGATTGTCCGAATGGCACAAAACTATATACCGCCGAACTTTCATTGAACAACCGCATGTTTTCGCAGTAGTTAAGTTCTTATTTGGATACAATTTCAGATCATGTCCTTTAAACGTAAAGGTAGGCAACCAGTGATGGCCTCCGGTACGTTAGCTGTTTTTGAGAATGCAGAGGTAAATAATGATGCTGTTCCAAAAAAAGTTTCAATTTTAATGCTCTGAATGATGATTTCAAATCCGGAGTGCAAACCCAATTTTCCCTGCGTGTGCATAACTGTCAGCTGGAAAGCAAGTGGTTAGAAATGCACGCGCAATAAATATTTTTGACCTTTTAGTTACCCATTGTGTTTTGAGGGAAATTTTATCTTGAATATGTTTATTTTGTATCGCGCCACCAACTACTGATCTCGAGGCCGCTGATCTCTGCCTTGCCTGTCACTGGAGAGAGCCGACAAATGCAACAGTATGGATCAGGCAGACAGCGTGACGAAGGGCGCCCCCATATGACACGTGAAAAGGAGGAGACTTTAGCAGAATTAGAATATGAGGCACTGGAACGCCAACCTTACATGCTAGATCTTGTGCGTACTGATTTTTACCTGTCCGGTAGGTTAAAGAGGCGTATTAAATAGTAACGGCTTCCCTGCTGCTGTGATTTATCACACGTGGTGACGGATATCTGAACAGTTTTTGATAAATGGTGTTTTCATCTTGTTGCCGGATTGAAAGTGGGTATAAAGCGAAAAAAGGTATATAGACAATATGCAACATAACTTTGGGCTTAATTTTCATTCTGTCCAGAGTGCCTAACCCTTTTTGCCTGGTTAGACGATAAAGTACCTTAGAAAATTACCTTAACTAGTTCATATCTACAGTTAGCCATGTAGGCCAGGGTGAAGGGCTTATCGTTGCCATTAACCTCTAAAAAACCATTTCTATATCAAACCAACACCCCATACTTATTTCGGATAAGGTGTTGACGAATACCACACATGAAAACACACTGACATGAATTGGTCACTCCGAACTATACTTAGCACCTAACCGCTCGGTGTTTCCAGGGTGAGTCACTGCCAGCAATAACTTTACCCAAAATCAGGTGTCTCCTCCAACAACGATCTTCACCGAAACTCCTGTTGGTATCAGCTCCACATGGCGGAAGGCCACCTGGGAGTACGGACCGGCGGCAGAGCTCCGTTCAGCAAAACCCGCTCCTTCCCAATTCCAGCAGCTGTATTTCACTGGAGGCGCGCCTCCAGTCCCGGGAATGGCCGATGCATGGGTTCAGCGGCGTATGGGCGGATCAGCTCGTGATCCAGTGAAGCATGGCGCGGCTGGCCGCCGCCGCCGGGCGCGTGCCGAACTCTTCCGGAGTCGGCCGCCCGAACCCGTACATGGCAGCCATTCAGGCGATCGCAGACTGATGCGGCCGAACGACCGGTCGATGCTGTAAGTCGACGTGATCAAATTACCGAGACAAATCTCCGTGCCGCCAGAGAGTCGGTTCGCGGCCGGCTGCGCCAGAAGTCCTCCCAGCGACGAGCTGATCGGGCCATCTTGGGCGGCGGCGGCGGCTCGGACGTGGTCCCACCCCGACTGCGGGCTGGCCATCTGTTGAGAGTCAACTGGGACGGGGTGGCAGGCTGGACTGACTCGTTACTGGTGGCGCTACCGGTGTTATCCGTTTGAAGGGAACAGAGCCGAGGTCCAGCTTGTCTTTACATCGGTTCACTTGATCATGTCTGCAGCCACAGCTGCCCGGTCCGGCTGCCCGACTGCCCGGCTACCCAGCTGCTCAGCTGCCCGGCCCGGCGCAGTCCGGCCGGCCACGCTTTGGCGGGGTTATAACTCACGAACACACTGGAATTGCAGGTTCCCTTCTCCCTCCGTGTTTCGGGGACATTTTTCGAACCACCCTATGGCCTGACAGGTGATCGATCCAACAAAGCCGAAGGAAAAACGAGCCATGATAGGCCAGGACCATACGTCATGACGTCATCAGCAAAGAAATGCAATGCACGGTGACTATGTCTCGATATGCATTAATTTACAGTCTCCATTCTTTCCATTGAACGGAATGGAAAACGAAAATTTCGCTCAGACGTAATTTTAACCTGATTCTACGCTGAACATAATTTATTTCCAGCACTTCCAACCCACTATCCCATTATCATTATGCATGTGCAACTGATCCATTTTGCCTCCTTTACGAAAGAACCTTCACCGTGTCATGTAACCACACGATTGTCGGCTGCCCTGTGTCCAGGCTGAAAATTTCAAGCCAAATGACCAAATGACCCTCTTTGACGAGCCATACGCGAACAGTTGTGAAATATGAGCCTGCCACCGCGCGTTTCCCCGCGTCACGAATGTGGTCATCATATCTTCAGCCCTCTACCGAAGTTGTCTTCCGCCACGTTTGATGTGTCTAATCGGCAATATAGCTTTTTGTGCGATAATTTGACTCATTGTAGCCAACTGGCTCGGAGAAAGGTGATGTAAAAATGTTCTGTTTGTAAGATGCCCCGTTACTAAGCATCTTTGTCAAGTGATCCAATCATCCGTCACCTAGAAAGCAGTCAAGCACAATCAAACTCGGATAAATGAATGACACGATAATTGGGACAATGCTATTTTCTTTGACATTCCTTACACTTTTCGATGCAAAATTACGGGAAAGTTTGAGCTTAATCTGGAATCCCGTGGCCAAAATGTTCTTTCTTTCTTTTAATTATGTTCTTTTGCCATTGTGTGATTGTACAATTTATGCAGAGACGGTTGCGCCATCAGCGTCAGCTGCTAGATCCCGATTTACTTCACACACTCAGACAAAAATGTTAGCGAAATTCGTACCATGTCTCGTGCGTTTTTAATGCCACGTCTTGCCCAGTATTTCTCGAAGATTGGCAAAACACGGCTGGAAATGAGCCAGCCAATGAAAACATCAGTAACAGGGAAGAAACGTTCCTTTTATGTACATATGAGACACTGTTGCCAGCCATATCGCATTTCAGATAGCACTGAACTTCAACGAAGTCCAGCGCCAATGTAGGCACAACGACGAGAGTGAACGTGAGGTTCGCGCGAATAAACGACTCTTGTCGCCCGAATTATATTATATACATGACGTGTATGAAATGCCAGCAGGGGATTCGAGTGGTGGGGATGAAGTACAGGGATGGATGGAGGAAGGGCCATGGCCGGACGTTCATCGTTCATCCCTTGCACGAACTCTTGAGACATAATGCTCCGTTGAAAATTTAGGATTTTGGCTTGTTGGACCCTCCTGGGGGATTTCACCCTGGAACCTGATAAATTGACGACTTTTAGCTCAGCACACGGCGAACTGTTGCATACGTGATGGTTTGACATTCAAATTTTCCAGGCATCCTGAACTTTAAGTGAATGTTTCACATCTGAAGGTGTTAAAACAGGCAGAAGATATGCTGAAACAAGCTCACTTATAACTATTGGTATACTTTTAGTGGAAAAGGATGCCAAGACAGCAAAATTCTTTTTTAAGTAAATATGCTTCTCAACGCGTCATGGTTTGATCATCAACCGATGCGTCATCGTACCTTGCTCAGTATTGATGGACAACCATTAGACGGCCGCTATATTTAAAAAGTGCAGTCACGAACACCAGATATAAACGCGTCAACAATTATATTTTTTTGGCCCTGATCACGGCATGGCAAGTATGAAGTGGCAGGATTCGAATGACGTTATTATGACGTCATGAATGCCAGAATGACTGAAATATTTTCCACAAAAAACTCTCCCTATTTTCGCAGGCGTGTAGCTCGGGAACTGGAGAAGCTTAGGTCTTACCCGGCAGGATTGTGCAGCACCAAATATTGAAGGTGCAAAACATGACGGGTGGGAATATGGAGTCATACACATTGGGCCACGACAAAAAATGTTTATTAACAAAATGGCAAAGGCTAACGAGGTAGCTGAGCCCATTATACCCATGCGCGCGTCCGAGCGCAAAAGGGCCTATCCCCTTCCATGCCACGCAGAAAATGCTGACGACTCTTTTGCCTCAAATCCTTTTCACCACATGCCTATTTATATTCATCCCCATCCCAATCCACTTGTATCCCTTGTTTTCTACTCATCCCGATTCCCTTTTATCCACGCATATTTTTGCACTCTGGATTATTTTTCAAGTTGACTTCTCATCTCGTGCCCTCTGACCCTTTGTCCTTTTACTGTTTTCGATTTAACTTTTATCCCTGTGAACTTTTACCCATTCCAACATTTTGTGCTTAGACTTTTTCCAATCAAAGTTTGTTCATTTCGACGTTGAGTCCTTCTATTTCTTCCGATTCGACTTTTATCTAGGTTGACGTCTTTCCCACTGGACTATTTACGGCCGACTTTTGGCGTTCGGGTTTTTGCATCCGAATTTTGTCCGGTTGCCATGCGCGGTATACACTCGGCGCTCGTTGCGAGGTCGCGCGAGGATGCGAGATAATATGAGAAGGAAGAAAGAAGGGCCAATGCTACGTCTTTCCATTTTCGACAGTTATTGGACATGCCGCTGCTTTCGAAACGCACGAAACAAAGTGCTCCTTTGGGTGCGGCAGAGAATGCTGCTATTAAATAATAAGTAATATTATACATTTAAGCCGAATTCTTTGTATGCTGGTCATCTATCACTTTGCTGTACTGAAGAAGACCTATCTCTCACCAAATTAAACCGGCTTAAATAATATAACATACCACCATTTAGCGTAAACTTACCCTCACCTGCGTCGCTCGACAGCGATTCATAAATAAGTAAGCGCGCGGCGATCCTGCCAGTGACGCATACACTTTCTACCCCACAGTAACAACAAAGTCATCTCCGCCATTATTCACACGGCTAATTTTAGGCATATCATTGAAGCAGTTTGCTTTAAGCCTCAGTCCAATACTAATAATGGTCCTTGTGAATTATCTATTATCAGTTGTTGGATAATATTGCACTGAATATTGTTGAGAATTATTGAATCTGACGATGTTCTTATTACAATTGTTGATGCCAAGGCATAGTTGAATTGAAAAATTATGGTACGACACCAAACCCAGACCAAAATTTTCGCACGGCCGCTCGTGAAACATGCAAAAATCGTAGCCTACATAATCATCCACTGTTTTACACGAGGTGCTGTGCCACACCCCCCCCCCCCCCAAAAAAAAATATTAGAATAGGTAATGCAATTTAGCTGAATGACTTGGCCCTCAAGCCCCGTAGCTGGATCCATTGGCGTAGTCGGAGGTTTACGGCCCCATAGAACAAATATGTATTTATCGCATAGAGCAGTGGACCTACCAAAATAGAGCACCCTTCCCCTCGTAGAAAAGTCGTGTTTGCTTTCACCGCCAGATAAAAATCGTAACTGATGAGGAGATAAACAATCCAGCCAACTTCACACACCGGTGGCACAAGATGGGCAAAGGTTTGAGACCTTCAAATGAAAGGCTCCGTAGCACGGGAAGGACCTAAGTCATTCATAACTAACCCGAACTCCGTCTCCACACCCAAAAATACGTGCCGCAGCCCATGATCGCCATAACAATTTGCATTCGGCGCCCTAAGGCGGCCTTTGGAGCAGCGCCTCTTCTTTCCGATCATAAGGGGCACGTGCCTCAAAAACTCCTCTCTAAATATGCCCCTACATGACTACTACACAGCTTAATTGAAATAATTTTCTAATTATATAAATTGCCTTTTTGTCAAAACAAAGTGGGCTTAGTCTGTTTAGAAACATTGGGCAAAAAACTGCCTTTACATTCCAATCATTTATCAAAATTGACACACTGTACGTTAACCCTATGTTATTACTCTGAAGGGAAAGTGCAGTGTCATTTGGTGACTTAACACGCGCCCGGGTGGCCGGCTAGACACCCTTCGCTCGCTTTGGGGGTCAATTTGACCTCCCCTGAGATCTCGAGAACTAAGAAAGCTAGAGACACTAAATTTACAGGGTGTGTTATCCTGTACGTGAAATCAGTTAGGTCAAAGTTTCAGGGTACTAGGTCATGCCCTTTGGGTCAAACAAGGTCAAACAAGGTCAAGTTCCAGGTTGGTCGCCAAAGTGCCCCAGAACCTATATAACCGTATCTAGGCAAAAGGTCACATTCTCATTCAGGATCAGTGACCTTGTTTACCCTTTGAAGGTCAAGGTGACCAAAATCATATAAGACTGCTTTGAGTTTTGCATTTGACTAAGCAACAAAGATTACGCTAGACAGTATGTTTCTAAAACAAAATGTTCACCTTGGTCATTTTAGATCAGGAACCTATTCTGACCTCTAAAAAGTCCATGTAAGATGCATATTGCGGTTTCTGCTATCAACAAATTCGAAATGAGCACTAGAAACTATCCCATGCAGCCAGCCCTAGAGTAACAAAACATGTTGGTTTTGACCTTGGTATGACCTTCATACCTGACCTTAGGTCAATTTAATTTGCTCACTCAACTGTTGTGCTGCCTAAGAAAGCATCTCAGAGATGTATGGCTTCGCCTAACACTCCGTTGTTGGATCAGATTGAGGGATTCCCTAGAAATTGCCTTCGATGAAACGATGACCAGACTTTGATCTGTCATAAGTCAGCGACCTTACCAGGTACATCTAAATTTTTGATGCCAAACAATCCGCTATTCAATTGTCTACAGCTATGCAAAATTTGGCGCGGCTACACCGCGCCGTTCGGAAACCTTTCAGGAAAAACCTTGGGGGGTGGGTCAGTGTATCATGATGTTACTGGCGTACCCCTGAGACCGCCCCTGCTCGCGCCGCCAGTGCTGCTGCACTTTGGTACGCCGCGGCCCCGAATGGCGGTGTACTGCCTGGGGCGCCACCCGCCGGAGTCGGCGCCGCCCGCTCGCTTCGCGGGATAATACAGTTGCCGTTTAGCAGCGCTCGTGTCTGGTCTGGGCAGACAACACGTAGACTTGAATATGGCGCAGCCGCATTGAACCTAGAGTAAGCTTAAGCAAGCATAAGCAGCACATTAATTTAAACAGTGTTAGTTGTGAACCAAGTCGAGATGCCTGGATTTCGTCCTCCTGAGGAATTCGACTTCACATCGCCTGAGAGGTGGCCGACCTGGCGTGATCGGTTCGTCCGCTACAGACTGGCATCGGGACTACACAAAGAGGGACGGTGACGTTCAAGTAGCTGCGTTGATTTACAGCATGGGTCCGCAGGCTGAGCATATCGTACCAATATTTAAGCTTACTGCTGAGCAGAAGGAGGATTTTGAAGTTGTTGTCTCAAAGCTAGACGGGTACTTCATTCCGAAAAGGAACTTTATTGCAGAGCGTCACAACTTCGAGCTTAGATCTCAAAGCTCAAGCGAGACTAATGAATCGTACATCAGAGCTTTGTTCTCTCTAGCTGAGCATTGCAGCTTCGCTGACGCTGATGAGCGTATCAGAGATCGTCTCATCTCAGGAATGTCTGACATGGAGCTGTCCCGTAGAATTCAGCTGAAGTCACTAGAGGAGGAAGTGTCTGCAAATACCGTCATTTCGATGATGCGTAATGTCGAGATCGTGAACGGCCGTGACAGCTCTGATCCGCCTGATATCAGTAGTGTTTGTGCACCGGCGCGGCACAGGCAGCCGCGCCGGCAGCGCCAGCAGTACAGACGTCAACCGCAGCCTTCCACCGCGCAACGGCAACAGCATAGTCAGCGTACCGACTTTTCAACAGCATGCAGATACTGTGGAAGAGCAAGTCATGCGTCTCCGAAAGATTGTCCTGCTAAGGGAAAAATATGTGACAACTGTCAGAAAATGGATCATTTTGCGTATGTTTGTCGCTCCAACGGTGTCGGAGCGAGTGCGCGGACAGAGTCCATTGAAGAACTATCGCCGCCCAACATTTTTGTTGACGAAACAGACAAAGCTTGCGCGCCATGGAGAGTTTCAGTCCTTCTAAATGGTCAACGAGTCGCTTTCAAAGCTGACTCTGGCGCTGATGTTAGCATTCTGACGCTGAAAACGTACAAGAAGCTGAAACTGCCGCCGCTTCAACATGCTTCAAATACTCTGACAAGTGTTGGTAGCGTGCTAGAAGTAGAAGGAAAGATGCACGGAACACTCCTGTTCAAGAACAAAGCCGAGCCTGAAGTGTTCTACGTTGTTGACTCAGCTAATGATCTCCTCTCCAGGTCTGCTTGCTCGCGCCTGGGCGTACTGAGATTCACAGGTGAAGTCAACGAAGACGTCTTCGGAGAGGCAGGTCTCCTGAAGACAGCACCGGTCAGCATTCAGCTCCGTGAAGATGCTGTTCCATTCGCCCTTGCCACTGCAAGAAGTATCCCGCTGCCACTGATGAAGCCGGTGGAAGAGGAGCTGAAGAAGATGGAGCATCACGGCATCATCACGTCGGAGACCGAGCCAACGGACTGGGTCTCTGCGCTGGTCCCCGTCCCGAAGCCGAAGAGCAGCGGTGTCCGCATCACGGTTGACTACAAGAGACTCAACCAGTCTGTGAAGCGACAGGTGTTCCCGATCCCTACTCTGGAGCAGCTGACCTCCAAGCTGAGTGGCGCGACGCTCTTCACCAAGCTGGACGCCTCTTCCGGTTTCTACCAGATCCCGCTGGACGAGGCGAGCTCCAAGATGACCACGTTCATCACTCCGTTCGGCAGGAAGAGGTTCCTGCGACTGCCGATGGGGATCTCGCTCGCACCGGAGTGCTTCCAGCGGAAGATGGAGGAGATGCTGGACGGACTGCCCGGAGTCATCGTCTACATGGACGACACCGTGGTGTTCGGAGATGCTGCCAGCCACGATGCACGTCTCGAGGCCGTCATCAGGAGGATCCACGAGTCTGGCCTCAAGCTGAACAGGAAAAAGTGTGAGTTCCGGAAGAACGAGGTCAAGTTTTTGGGGATGAAGATCAGCAAGAACGGCATCAGCATGGACGAAGAGAAGCTCGAAGCGATCCAGCAGCTCCAACCACCAAAGAATGTCAATGAACTAAGGTCTCTGCTCGGAGTAATCAACTTCCTGGGCCGGTTCGTTCCACACATCCAGGAGTGTTTAAGACCACTGAACGAGCTTCTGAGGAAGAACGTAGCATGGATCTGGACACCACAGCAGCAGCAGGCGCTGGATGACGTGAAAGCAGCCGTCACTTCAGCTCCAGCTCTGGCGTTCTACGATCCAGCACGAGAGACGGTGGTCAGCGCCGACGCCAGCAGTTTCGGCATCGGAAGATGTGTTCTCCAGAAGCACGGCTCCGTCTTCAAACCCGTCGCGTTCTGCAGCAGAAGCCTGACTGACCCAGAGACCAGATGGGCCCAGATTGAGAAGGAACTACTCTCCGCGACGTGGACGGCGAGAAAATGCACATGTTCCTGTCCGGACTGTCGTCGTTCGAGCTGCATCTGGACCACAAGCCTCTGATCCCGCTGGTTAACACGAAAAATCTCGTGGATGCGCCCATCAGATGCCAGCGCATGCTCATGCGCTTGATGCGATACAACCCCACAGCGGTCTTCGTTCCAGGAAAGCAGCACCTGGTGCCCGACTTCCTCTCACGTCACCCGCTCCAGAAGCAGGATGAAATCAGCGCTGTGCTTCAAGAAGACATACATGGATTCTGTGAGAGAATCTTCAGCGATCTTCCCGCCACACCGCAGCGTCTGGTGGAGATCAGCAAGGCGCAGCAAGCAGACGAACCCCTACAACGCGTAGTTCAGCAGACTCTCTTTGGCTGGAAGGAGGGAGCGAAGCATCCCGACCTGCTGGACTACTTCGCCTCTCGGGGAGAGATGAGCGTTCTGTACCTAACGTGTGGTACACTGCTGATGCACGGGCGACGCATCGTCATCCCTCCGAGTCTGCGAGATGAAATGCTCACCCGACTACATGATGACGGATACTTCGGTCTGAACAAGTGTCGCCAGAGGGCAGCAGAATCGATCTGGTGGCCTCAACTCAGCATCGACCTGAAGCGTCATCTCGAGAGCTGCTCGTTCTGTCAGGTGAACGCGCCAGCCCAGCACGCTGAGCCACTGGTGACAACCCCAACACCATCAAGACCGTGGACGCACGTTGCAGCAGACGTCTTCCACTTCAACAACTGCAACTGGCTCGTCACGGTGGACATCTTCAGCAGGTATCTGGAGATACAACGCCTCCCGAGTCTCACCAGCAGCGCAGTCATCGAGCGTCTGAAGCGCCTGTTTTCCCGCTTGGGGATACCAGACCTCGTGACAACAGACGGAGGAACGCAGTTCACTTCAAGCTCGTTCACCAACTTCACAGCGTCCTACGGCTTTACAAACCGCATCACAGACCCGCACACGCCGTCTTCCAACGGAGCAGCTGAACGGGCCGTGAGAACCGCCAAGTGGATACTTCGCCAGAGGGACCCCCACCTCGCCCTCCTCAACTACCGCACGACGCCTGTGGAAGCAGCCGGATACTCCCCAGCCCGTCTCCTGATGGGACGCGAACTTCAATCTCGTCTCCCCATTGCTCAGCCAACCGGAGAAGCGACATGGCAGCATGCCAAACTCCGAGATCGGCAGAGGAAGAAGAAGCTGGAGACATGCTTCAACCGGAGACACGGTGCCCGCGATCTTCAGCAGCTACAGCCCGGGGATCATGTTCGGATCAAGACGGAGAAGGAAGCAAGCTGGTCCGAGCCCGCCACCGTCATAGAGAAGCTCTCTAGACGCAGCTACCTTGTGGAGCTCAAGGGTGCTCGCTATCGTCGCAACCGACGTCATCTGATGCAGATCCCTCCGTTTCAGGTGTTGACACAGCACGGTTCCGCGCGGCGTGCTGACTGTTCTGCACACAGGGTGCCCGCTCCAGACCTCCTCTCTGGCCGCCATGCTGAGGTGGCGCCACCGGCGCTGCTGCAACCGCAGCCGTGCGAACCGGCGCCTGCACCACGATCGGTAGTGCCACGGCCACCACCAGCTGTGCCGTCGCCCGCGTCGAAAGCGGCGCCGCCGCCGTCGCTGCCGCCGCTGACAGAAGCTGCGGCCCAGCCCTGCAACGCGCAAGTGCCCCAGACACAAGACCCAACGCCACTGCTTAGTTTTAGTCCGCGTAAAACACGCAGTGGCCGCGTTTTCTGAGAGGCATCAAAGAGAAGCAGCAGAGAAGCAGCAGGAAAGCAGATGGGAAGCAGCAGGAAAGCAGCAGAGAAGCAGTCTGAGAAGCAGAAGGGAAGCAGCAGCCTCAGAAGCAGCATAGCAGCAGCACGGAAGCAGCAGGGAAGCAGCAGTCTGTCGCCAATAATTTCGTTTCGCAAGCGTTTTTTTATATATTATACATTTATTTGCATTTCCTCAAGGGGGGGGAGATGTATCATGATGTTACTGGCGTACCCCTGAGACCGCCCCTGCTCGCGCCGCCAGTGCTGCTGCACTTTGGTACGCCGCGGCCCCGAATGGCGGTGTACTGCCTGGGGCGCCACCCGCCGGAGTCGGCGCCGCCCGCTCGCTTCGCGGGATAATACAGTTGCCGTTTAGCAGCGCTCGTGTCTGGTCTGGGCAGACAACACGTAGACTTGAATAGTCAGTTTGACCCCCGAGCGCGTGTTAACAAATACATGTTATGCTTGATGTTTATTTCCGGCACTAGGAGCCCCTGAATTTACACCATTCTGCTGATCTTTAACGTGGTTTGCGTGGTTGGTGTCGTCATCAGTTACGTGACGGATTCCAGCGGTTCAGGTGTTAAATTAAGCACGGCTATCTAATTTTGTCTGTTTGTCAGATAAGACAATAAAATCATGAGACAAAGGTGGTACGTTTAGGTGCCTATCGATTGATCGCACCGGGATGATTATCACATCATCAGCATTGGCTACACCGCAGTGCATTTTTCAGCGACAAACAGCATAATGATTGGTTGCTCTGCATTCATGCTTGCAAGGCGCTTGAATAAATGGTGGTTGACCTACCACGTGTTCTTTGCAAAACTGAGCTTTTGCCAAGATTATCCCCCCATTCGGATAACATGAGAAGCGCACAGTTTGCAAACTGCTAACGCATCGAAGAACACTAACAGAAACCGGTCTCGATCACGGCAACCCGAATAGTCACTGAGGCATCGAAACGAGGCTGACACCATTTGACAAATGAGAGAAGGGGCAGCGCGCTGGCAATAGTGTGCGGTCTATGTGTGTGATGTCAAACGCACTCTGGTGCAAACCACAGACCCACGCACTAGGAGACGTTTTAAGGCCTGAAGTCACCTGTCAGCAGCCAGGAATGACACGAGCCATGGCAACAGGCCGTGAAAATAGCTTCATTCGGTGGGTGAA
This sequence comes from Pollicipes pollicipes, assembly GCF_011947565.3. Lineage (NCBI taxonomy): Eukaryota > Metazoa > Arthropoda > Thecostraca > Pollicipedomorpha > Pollicipedidae > Pollicipes > Pollicipes pollicipes. The sequence continues at coordinate 27,963,370 of NW_023596921.1, forward strand.
TGTCTCGTCTACAGGACATGGTGGAAAGTAGGAAAGGCCTTGACCTTCTGATTTTTCGGCATTATGTGTTCGAATTTGTTGGCAGCTGTCAACTTTCAGTGCTTCAGTTACAATCTCAATAGAGGAGCTAAAACGTATCAAAAACACCGACACACAAATCAATAAATCACTTACCACGAACATTGCACGAGCCTCACGAACATGCTCGATTCGCTGCGAAAATCGTACATCCATGCACATGACTGGTCGAGGTCACCGACACAAGACAAAAATCGTCGACTTTGTAAACCAAAATATTGCCTTGCCACAGCCCATTGGAAGCTTCCATATGTAGGTACCAGCGGAGTAGATACAACCTTTTTGAAAATCTTGGATTTGCTTTTTGATCCACTTGTTGCCTTACGCCATTCGCTTTCGCTTATCAGTATTCTCTGAAATGACGCTAATAATTTCCTTTGCAAGGTTTCGATTTCTTTGATGGCGAGTTACATGGTAACATTTTTTTGCTGCGAACAACGCGCACCTGTTGCGGAGGTGCACCTAGGCTGTAACTAAGCTCGTGGCTCATTCCTTTTGGTAATGTGCAACTAGGTAGCCCTGATGCAATCGTCTCTGACGCAATCATCTCTGACTCGCTTTCCGCGAAATGTCGACCTTCTCCTTCCCTGTCCAAGAGCGACGTATTGATTTAGGCAACCAATCCTGACGGATTAAAGCCTGCAGGGCCTTTAAGCCTTACCACTGTGGGTGCGAAGCTGCGATATATTTGTCTCCCCAAATTATTTTTTGACATGCGCTTAGATTGCCCTCCCTTCGTCGCGTAGTTGGCCGCGTGAAGTCTTTGACCAAAGGCTCCAAAGTCTGACAACGTCCCACAGCGGCATAACTTAAATGCCACATAACTTTAATCCGCAATGACCTAAGTGTTTGTAAGCCCCCTCCAGGTTACTGAAATAATTGCAAACTACCAAAGTAGGGAAGTTCATAAATGTTCAGTGCCTGTCGGCTGGCCACCTTGTCATACTGTAACCGCGAGAAGCTTTCCATGCTGGGTTTTAGTTCACGGGGATCTGACGGCATTACTGGAAGCTACATGATTGTTTTTGCTTATGCAGTAGCAGTGCGTGTTTCTATCCCGTTTCCGGTTGTTTGATATAATTCAAGCACTCGTTTGAATGTGCTCATTCAGGGTCAGTCGCACTGTACGAAGCCGCATTAGATCACCAACAAAGGTCAAGTTAGGGCGTGCCCGTGGAGGCTTGTGCTCCTATACCAAATTTATGCCATGTATTACTATGTATTTGAATAAATATTGACAGATACAAGTTAAAGGAAGACGCATAGAAGTACGAAGATCGCGAATATGCGATGCTATTTACAACAGGCAAAGCATTTCACGCACGCGCGGCGCGCTTAACTAGGATTCCAATAAGAATGATTGAGTTATACCCCTCCTATTGTAAAATCCTGCGTACGCCCTTGCTCACATTCAGGCGCTCTAGGCTGGTGAAATGTTTCAGGCAGTGTCAGTTTAAAGGGAATGATCATTCAGATCGGCATTGACCCCACCGGCGAATTTTGGTCACATGTCTCTGTGCAGGTTTAAATTAAAATTGTTGTCTGGACTGCTTCGGTGAGAACCAAATCGAGTATTACATATGGAGCCGCAGGCCGAGAGCGAAGCACGGGTTCAAGGACCGAAGCAAGCAAGCAAAGCAAGAACCGAAGTTCGACGGTGATAGCAATTCTGAGTTGGGGTCTCGCGCTACCTAACCTGCCTGTGCGTTACGCTGTTTAAAAAACGGCATTGTCGCAAAATAATAACGGCTTGTTTATGCAGTTCTCAGCAGTATTAAGCGCAACTTCTTAAAAATTGCGAACAGCCTGTTTGCCGTGTTTTCCTGCGACAAACTTTTGTCAGAAAATATAACCATTTTTATTTGATTAACACGAAGAAAGGAAATAAAAAACCTGCACAACCCGTGTCGGAATGAGCTCAGATTTCAGCGGCCTGGTGTCGCGGTGACTACAGCTCAACACTGGTGCACGAGAAAATGAACGAAAGCGCGGGTCGACGCGTGTGGCTAGTCACGAGCGTCCAAAGACTATCTGGCTCTCCAGCCGTCCCCGGGCGAGCACATTTAGCCATTGCTGTTAGATTCCAGCAACCAGGGCATACGAATACGTGAAATATTCTCCAGAGCGTAGGAGAATGCGCTGTATGCAAAGCACTGAGCGCTGCCAACACTGGACCACCTTAACATGGTGCAGTAGGAGATCAGGAAGCTGACAGCGTCACCAGCTTCGAACTGATTTCGGATGTTACAGTCTGTAGCCTGAACCGTCAAGTGTCAGGCCATTTAACGTGCCCGTCGGACAGCAATGTAATTTAAATGATTGAATGGAAAACAACAGGCGCAAATGACCGAAAGCACATATGTATGTATACATGTGTGTAAGAAGTAGATGAAAGCTAGGATACGGATGAATATCGATAAGAAATATAGGAAAAGAAAACGATGGAATGACACAATTCAGCGGTGGTAACTATTGAAATAAAAAATGATTGACGTACAAATCATGATTGGCTTTATCTCCTTTTCCACAGCAGTCATCACAAGCTCAATCTCATGCTCCGTTAACAAGCAACGCCCTTCATTTTCAAGACTATAGAGGCTACATAAGGACACTACAAGGGCAGCCATCAGCCAAAGAAGCGGACACCCGGAGCTCTCCTGTTGCTCTATTTTACATACATACAATCAATTCAACATGATTGCGCACACCTTTTCTTTCAACAGGCAAAACCACTCGAGTGACACTTGCCCTTAGATTTCTAGTCCGATTAATTTGAACTTGCTGCTTTAATGTCTGGCGCACGCAAGCTGCACATCACAGAAAATAACGGTTTTGCGAGCATGCCTGTTGTCCTGTCGACCAAGCACTTCAATTTACAACCACTGTCACATCAAATATAGCTACGTTTTAGCCACGTTATCCACGTAAACGAAACATTGCTAGTTGGCTTACAGTAGTTATAAAATATTCCAGAAGGCAGCATTGTAATGCGAGATATGTCAAAGCGCACTTTCCGCAAGGACATGCACATCACTGGCTTCAAAAATAAGATGATATCCAGAAATCATGATGTGAAATATACCATCGGTCAAATGTTCAACAGATGCCAAGATTATTTTTACCAGGTGCACCACGTAACTAACATATTCACATATTAACACATGTGTGTACCCTCTCCAAAAATGGAGAAAATGCAGCAAGAGCTACTAACGATAAATTGCAAAAACTGCATCGATAGATCATCGCAAAACAGTGCTCCGCTGCGCAGCCGGGCTCCATTCGCGTCAGTTACGGGCTTACGGGCAGTGTTCCACAATACACCTCTTAGTCGCTCAGAAGAAAGCTTTGGACCGTTTGTGGCAGCACAGAATGCACACGACCATCTGCTGTCCTAACACGTCATATATATCCACATCAGGCGCACGTACTCACTGAGATTCGGGACAGAGAGCAGGGAGATACAAAACTCTATAAAAATCATGCAGCACTCTAGGTAAACGGAACTATAAAAGAGCAAGGACCCCGTGCACACATTACCGCCGAAATCGCAACACCAGGTGAATGATAAGAAAGGACTGCTGCATACAATAGTGACCATCGCGACAAACCTCCAATGTGACATTCGGCGCGGTAGCATCGGCTCAGCGTTGGCCCACGCACGTGTATCTTCTCGGCAGTTGTCGACGCACGTTGGTGATCTGGCGGATTGATGAGCTGGCCGGCGGCTCTACAGAGTAACAACAAGGCAGTGCGTGCGGGAACAACGACTACAAGACGCACACTGAGTATTTGGCAGTTTGTGCCAGTCACATGAGCCATCGTGAGATCGACGCGCTATGGACTTGGAACACTCGCGGAGAACTGGTGGGTGGCAACTGCACTGCGCCAGCGGAGGGCGGAGAGTGGTCACACTACAAGCTCACGGAAAGGTCACTAGATGGAGACAGAGTCGTTTTGAGGCGTCGCGCCGAGGAACTGGTTATCTGGAAGCCGGTTCTGAACGTCGGGAACGCGCACAATTGGCAGTGGGATGCATATCTGAGAGACGTGCTCAGTCCGACCCTCGGAACGACCTGACCGTACTCGGGCCTCCCCAGCCAAGTCTGTTACCCTGTAGTATCTCTTTATTGCTAGTGGCCGGCAGCGCGCCCTTTCGCCCTCACGTAAGGTCCAGAGGCCCCTCCTCGTCCTCCTCCGCCTCATGGTCCTTCTCGCGGCGCGAGCTGCCCTCTGCCGGCTCCTCAGCACCAACGGCCGAGCCCTCGTCTAGGCTGCGCGCCGACAGTCGCTTGCTCTGCAACTCTGAGATGACGCCCTTCATCATCATCTCGTGCGTCTCGCGGCCGCCGGACGGCTCGGGCGCCGCCGCCGCGCGGTGCCGGGCATAGCCAGTAGGAGCGGCCGACTCCGCCGAGCCGCGCCCGTACTGCGGCGCTGCCAGCCGGCCGAACGACTCGTCCGAGCCGGTGGCGGGCGCGGCGTACGCCGGCGGCTGCGGCCGCGTGCCGCCGCCGCCCGGCTCCGGCGGCGCGCGCATGTAGCTTGGTGCCGCCGGCGGGCCGGGGAACGGCTGGCTGACGGCCGGCGCACCGCCGGTGGCACCGCCTGTCGCGTCGCGCGGACCGGCGGCGGCGGCGAGACGTGATCGCGAGCGGCTAGGCGGCGGCGGCGGCGGCGGGCGCGGCCCAGGCAGGCCGGGGAGGCCGGCACGGTCAGCAGGTCGATTCGGGGAGGAATCGCGACTCTCTGAGCCACTGTCGGTGCCGGTAGTAGCTGGGTCGGATCGGTCCGGCGGCTCCGCCGCGTCCCGACGCGATGACGAAGGGGGGCGTGGCGAGAGACGAGAGCGACGAGCTGGTCCGACTCTCGCTGCCACTGCTTCCCGAACTGTCTGGAAAACGGCCGAGTAAAAGAATCAAGGAGCACCTTTGGGGGCGCTCTCTGTGCTTTGTGCGTGACGCTAGAGAGCACCTCCCAGGCTGGAAGCAGTGGTAGAGTGGCGAATCACGCTCATTCCTCGGCGAAGCAGGCTTGGTTTGGTTATTTGGATTTGACCAGAAGCTGTCATTTTATGGATATGGAATGAAGGAGAATGGATAACGGTGGGGCCAGGAGGGCTTTATTTACCATGTAGGGGGTGCGAAAAGTAGAAGCTAGTATACAGGCCATGTTGGAAGCTGTGCTGACATGCGCAGTGCACATGAAGGTACTCTGTGCCACAGGGCGATGGAGATGCCGCTTGATCGAATCCGGTGTATGGGCGAGGGTTATCAGGGGGTGATTCGCCAAGACTGTGCGTCTTATGCTTGACCCGTGTCACAAACACTAGCTCAAACACTGTTGAGTTCCATGGTACACAGAGCCTGAGCGCGGCAACATCGAAAGGCATGCTGGACAACTGACCCTGGCCGCACCCGCGGCGGCGACGGCGCCCGTCATCTGCGCGCGGGTAGGTCGACAGTGCTCCGCTTCGCTGCCGCCTCCGCAGCGCCGCCGCGGCCGCGCGGACCGGTAAACATTACCTGACTTGGGCGGCCAGATGGTGAGCAGGTACTTGAGGACGGAGATGGGCTTGTGGAAATCGATCTCGGTGCGGCCGATCTCCGAGTGCAGCATCAGCACGGGGCCGAAGCAGATGGCCACGTTCTGCGGCGTCATCTTGTTGCACTCGGACTGGGAGGCCACCAACCGGAGGTGGTCCATCAGGAACAGGAGCGTGCACTGTGGGCGGGAGGGGGGGGGGGGGATATGTCGGGTCATGTGACCAGGACGGCGGGGAGACACGATGCGAGTGGAGCAAAGTACGCTGGGTCAAATACAGCACAACACACAGAGGAAACGAGATCCTGAGAAGACGGAAGTATTGGTTGGTTTACTTTAATCCCGTTCAATTACTTAACGAACTCAATGACATCTGCCAAATTAATTGGAATTTTACGAAGATCTATAATTGCGGTAATAAATATACCGCACAGATATTAACAAAAAAGAGCATCGTTTTACAGCGATCAGTAATTTCTCATACGTTCTCAAAATATGTACTTCCTTGTACTCTCTCAACGAATAGTCCTTTCTCACACTTTCCCAAAACGCTTCAATGTGATTTGTTTCTGGGCGGAGTCGCGAGTCCAGAGCAGGCGCACCACAACAGCACTCACCCGGTTGACCTTGGGCAGACAGTCCAGTATCGAGAACATGAGCTTAGCGTTGCCTTCCGGGTCGTCGGGCAGACACACGGAGAGCGCATCACACAGCATCTGGTACAGACACTTGGTGAAGAGCGGCTCGGGCAGCTCTCGCAGGTAGTCCTTTAGCACGCCTGCCGCGGCGGAGCCCAACGGCCGGTCAAAATCACGCCTCCAGCTGTCACAGGCCGTCAGCTGCACAGACCGCTGAGCACATGGCAGCAATGTTCTGCTGTCTACCTTGAAAATGCGCCTACCATAAACAATAAAGAAGCGCGATGGAGCTCACGCTTTGCCGACAGGCTGGCTACCCTCTCGGTTTACTTTAGGTGGCGTTAAACCGCTGAGTCAACACAATAGGCCGTCAGAAGCAAATTACGCAGATCACGAGCAAAAAATGCCGGAAGCTCGTAGATGCTATGTAAATGTCTCTAAGTGAACTGGATAAGCCGATGTACAGATACTGTTTCAGGGCCTGGCTACTTAACAGTAAGTCCAGAAATGCATGACAATTGCAGAGCGATCCAGTCGCACACTCGGACAATGTTTGTTTGACTCTCTCAGGATTACATGCATTACCATTTCAAAACCTTTGTTTTCTCCATATCACTTTATCACCTACTTATGATGCAATATGACATACTTGTTTTCTTTGCTGCTCTCCCAAGCGCGTCCCAGACAAAGCGGATGTTTGGTGGCCTCCCGACCCTGCGGCGCGGCGTCACCTTCCCTCACCAGTGATAACGTTGATGTCGGGCACGTTGTCCGGCGAAAGGTCGACGGTGCGCGGACTCTTCTCGAACGCCTCGCGAAGCAGCCGCTTCTTTGTGGCCGAGCCGCAAAGCCGGTAAAGACCGATGATGTCCAGACCGCGGCGCTCCACCTCGTCCACGCAACGCTTGACGATCAATGGCACGTTGAGGCCCGAGTTCTCGCGCGCCACCGTCGTCTCGAGGTCGACGCCGAAGAGCGCCGACTTCCGCGGACTCGGCGTGCGCTCGAAGCAGCGCTTCGGCTCGGTGTAGCGCAGCTTGACGTAGAGGCTGCCGTGCGGCTCCACCTTGAGCGCCAACTGGTAGACGTTGCTCTCTCGCAAGAGCGAGGCCACACAGACGGAGCCCTTGTAGCAGAGCTTGTGCCGGAACTGCGGGTCCCAAGAGTAGATGAGGAAGTCGAGCTCGCGGTTGCTGATCAGGTCAAGCTCGAACGTCTCGTCCCAGTCGAACACCAGGTCGCCGGTGCGGATGACCGTGCGCGCCTTGTGCACGTGGTCGCACTCGAGCACGCAGTAGAGGTCGCGCAGGTGCTGCATGCGGCCGGCCGGCTTCAGGCCGCGGCCCGACAGCAGGTGCACCCACAGCATACCAGACGGGCCCTCCTCGGCGCTCGAGACCGACGTCCGCTCCGACTTGTATCGCAGGAACTCTGTCGGCCACCGTGGACGTCAGTCTTTCATAAACCATCGCTGCGGTACGTTTTGTAAACATTTCATATATTCTACAGTACGGAAACCCTGCAAGATTCACATATGAATAACTAAGCGATTTAGCACAGTATCACCATTCACTTCTATGCTGCTCTACGATACCACACTTAAGACTTTTCACAGATCGTTTAACACGGGGATGCCTTAGCCGGACATATCGCACCATCTAGCTCGCACCGACAGGCGATCCCGGCCGACCCCGCCGCCCCCTGACCCCTGCCTCACACCCACCGGCCGGGTTGATGTTCAGCACGGAGAAGCGCGAGGCGGCGCCCGGCTGCGGCGTCGGCGTCATGCTGCGCTCCTCCAGCAAGCTGCGCAGCCGCTGCGAGAGGGGCGCGGCGGCGGCCTCGGGCCCCGGCCGGCGCGGCAGGCCGGGACCCGCCGCCGCCTGTGAGCGCAGCGTCGTCAGGTGCGGCCGGTACGAGTAGTAGGGTGACTCCTGAAACGCAGAGGCAACGCTGGCCGGTGAGGGAAGGGAGCCGCCGATGCTGTCGGCAGTGTTCGACGTTGGTTCTTACTCCTTATCGTGTCATCGACACAAGTATGCTAAATGGTCTGTCATCCCGTGTTCCCCGAATACCGGAAAGTCTATCACTTCTACGCAGTGAAAGGTGTTGATGGTGAGCGACCGACTAAGCACATATAAGAAATTCACGTGGAGACTGGAGGGTGACTTCTGACCCACAGATTTGGCCATGTGGATGAGCGATATCCAAAACCAAGCAAATTGCTTGTTCAGAAAAAATTGAATAAGTCTTTATAACATTTGAAAACTCGAGGCCGATTCATAAAAAAACGTGGCCCGCCCGACTGACTTATTCGATAATTTGAATTAGTTGCTGTTGCACGCATGTCCTGTCTATTGTACGTCGGACTACTTCAGGGGCTGGGCGTAAACTTTCCAGGTTGAAACTTTATTAGTTTGGATTAGAGCCCATTCGGTCATTAATGCCCATTTCATAGCTTTGGGGTGAAAGTGAGTGGACAAGGTGGAACAAAGCTACAAGCATCTTGGGTTCTCCGCCGAGACTAAGTCCGCACATGGGCCCCAATACGGAGCACGTGCTCAGCGCTCGGACGGCGTGCCGTCAGGGGGTGCTTAGGCCCACTCATGGCTGGTGCACGTACCTGCCCCGGATAAACGGGCGTCGTGAGGATGCAGGATGGAACGAGATTGGGAAAAGAAGGACGGATTAACTTTGCAGATACCAATGGACGGCATTAAATGGCATGAAAAACTGCCTCCGCTCTGAACTGCCAAACGTTTCAAAATTCAGTTTCCAGCTCAATGCACCATTCACTTACTTTACGAAGGAGTTAAAGAAACAACTTCACTGTTCCCCAGTCCACCCCGCACTCGTGCCATGAAGCTCATGGGACCCTTCAGCGCTCACCTCGACGCCGCCGTGCAGTGAGTACAGCTCAGCGGAGACCCTCCAGCGCTCACCTCCACGCCGCCTTGCAGTGAGCACAGCTCGGCGGGTACTCTCCAACGCTCACCTCGGCGCCACAGTTCAGTGAGTACAGCTCGGCGGGGACCCTCCAGCGCTCACCTCAACGCCGCCTTGCAGTGAGAACAGCATCGGCGGGGACCCTCCAGCGCTCACCTCGACGCCGCCTTGCAGTGAGAACAGCTCGGCGGGGACCCTCCAGCGCTCACCTCGACGACGCTGTGCAGTGAGACAGCTCGGCGGGGACCCTCCAGCGCTCACTTCGACGCCGCCTTGCAGTGAGAATAGCTCGGCGGGGACCCTCCAGCGCTCACCTCGACGCCACTGTGCAGTGAGACAGCTCGGCGGGGACCCTCCAGCGCTCACCTCGACGCCGCCTTGCAGGTTTTCGGCGCTGAAGGTGAAGCGCACGCCGCGGTGATTGGGCGGCAGGCCGGCGGCGTCCCGCTGGGAGCGGATCCTCTCGTAAATGGCGCTGGTGGAGGGCGCGCGCGACAGCCACTGGCTGGCGTCCGCCGTCGCGAACCCGCCGGCCGTCCGCATGCTGGGTGGACCCGCTGTCGACCGACGGAGAGCGGAGCGTGAGCGGACGGCCAGAAGACAGGGGGTGGACGGCAGACAAAGGATGAATGGGCTGTGATTGGGAAGTGAGCGTGCGGTGGGCGGACGGTGGGCGGACAGCGAGCGCGATTGGTGGGTGGCGTAGAAAGCCTGATTGGAGGACGAAGCCCAAGTTGCGACGCCCGAAGGGCTGCACATCGCGACCGTTAACAAGTTCTGAAAGTCGTTTAATTAATTTTCCTGATTCGAACTCCCCTGCGAAAACGGGCTTTGCAATCGCCTGGGGCCGTCCGATTTGTCGATGGTCTGTAGTGGAGATGGCTCTGGATCACAGCCGGGCCTCGTGTACGAGCTCAGCCGAGTTCTTGCGAGCAAGCATAGTGCCGCCGCCTTTTGCTTGCAATGAATGCGATGATGATCACTGCATTAGCTTGCATAATATTGCAACGATGATCACTGACTTTTTTAGCGTCAATCAAAACAAAACTGGGAAACGTATAAGCAGCCGAGCTTAAGCAACAACAGTGACAAATTGAATGCTGCCGTGTGGTTAATCATTCACATCAGTTTACGGATCGTTTAAACATCAGAATACGCTCATATTCAAACGAAGCGCGTGTAATTAAGAGTTCAGACATTTTAACTGCAAACTTCAAGCAATGAAACACATGTTAAAACGATTCAAGCAACTGAAATGATTGCCCACATCTCTTTCAATAAGGAGAACATCGTCAACAAACATACTTCACATACCGTTGCGTACACTGACCTTCGGTCGCCCCCCCCCCCCCCCCGGCGGTGCCACCGAGCCGGCGCGGCCTCACCTCTCCTGGTGAGCAGCTCGGGCGCGCTGACGGCGCCGTCGCTCTCATCCTGGCTGTCGGCCGTGCCCGCCGAGCCGTACCCGGAGGCGTAGCGCGGCCGGCCGCGCAGCGCGCCGCGTCCGTCGCGCGGCAGCGAGTTGCTCCGCGGCCCGGCTGCGGCTAGTTGCTGCGGCCGCGTGCGGTGGGTCATCGGCGGCCGGCCGCCCACCACCGCCTCCGAGTCGGACGCGTAGTCGAGCGAGGCCGTGCGCCGGCGCATGACACTCAGCCTCTTCATCGTGTCCGTGTAGCGCAGCGGGTACTGCAGCGACGAGGTCTTGAAGTTGGGCCGCATGGCCGGCGGCATGGAGAAGTCGCCGGCGTCGGCGTCCGTCATCGGCAGGCGCTGGTCGCTGTAGGTGCGGGTCACGCCGCGGCCACGCTCTAGGCCACGGCCGCGGCCGCGGTAGTGGCCGCCGCCGCGCGGAAGGCTGCCGTATCCGCCGCGCCGCGCCGCCGCGTACAGCGACTCGACGTTGCCGGCCAGCGAGTCGAGCGGGCCGCCGTGCACGCGCTCGGCCAGCGACTCGAGCGTCTTGGGGTAGGCGCGGTCGTAAGGCGAGTAGAGCGGCTGCGAGCCACGCGGCTGCTCGGTCACCACCGGCGGCGGCGGCTGGTACGAGGCCACCGAGCTGGCATCACTGTGCCACGAGTCGCTCGGCGGCAGACTGCGGCTGGCCGGCGCCGCCGCGAACTGTGATCGCCGCGTACGACCGTACATGTCGGCGTAGCCGGTCGGCGTGCCGTCCCGGTGCACCAGCGAGCGCGTGTAACCGTACGGCGACTCGTCGGCGCTGCGCTGGCGGCGCGGCGGTAGCGGCGGCGGCGCCGTGGACGGCGGCGGCGGCGCGCGCTCCGTCTCCTCGCACTCGTCCTTCAGCTCCTTTTTGATGACGACCACGGGCGGCGGCTTGGGCTCGAGCCGCGCCATCGGCGGGCTCTCCACGCCGTGCTGGTAGCGCCGCTGCCGGGTGGTCAGAACAAGCCGCCGGGGGATCGACATGATGATCACCACGTCGTCCAGTCCCATGCGGGTCACGTCCACCAGGTTGACCGCCAACACCTCGTCGCCGACGCGCAGGCAGCCCGAGTTGTAGACGGCCGACTCGAGCGCGATCCGCGAGACGAACACGCCGTCGGCGCGGTCGGCGCCGTTCCCCTCGCGGATATAGAGGCCGAGCGTCTGGCCGGGCCGCTTGACGATCTCGACGAACTGGATCGTGTGTCGACCGTCCTGCGGGGGCGGCGGGGCACACGCGGTGAGGGCGCTGCAGATGACGCCGCAGGTTTGCCGGTGACACGCACGGAATAAACGGCGAGGGTTTTGAGTGAATGGTCAATGGCCGAAAATAACTACATCAGTTATGATAACCACGGTGGTGCACAGGCATGATGACAAAATGGTTTACACCGTAAAGGACTTCATACTCAATGGGACGAGGGCCGGTGATGTAAATGTGCAACTTGATAGCCGCACGTGTAACTTCGAACAGACGTGACAGGGGATACCGCATCCCAGTGGGTCATATGTTCCAGTTCTCTGTTCACACTATCTCTGCAATGAAACGACTCAAGCTATCTAAGCTGGCAAACTTTCAACGTGCTGTCAAAGACCACTTCTATCAATGTTTGACTGCCAGGTGCAAATGGTGGCCATCCCTTTTGTTTGCAGCGCCTAGCACCATGACACTGTTGCGGAGGGTTAAGGTACGGTGCTAGCGAGTGCTTCCAGTGAGACAAAATGTGGCAGTATGGCGATGAAGCCCAAAGCAGGTGTGCGTCTGAAATGGTAGGGAGCCTGCAGAGCATTAGCTAATCAGCGGGCAAGAACACATTAGGAGCAGTCAGTCGCAAATGGCCCACCTCATGCGATACCGCAAGGCCGTCGCTGTACTTGTTCAAAAAAGGACTAAGTTAAGTTAACTTGAATTCATGTGTTTCTCGCATACGGGAAAAATCAGAGCAAAAAAAAAACAGCGGATCGGCGCAAAAGTAAAGAACATGAACCCCAACGCAAATCCCGCAGTAAAACTTAAAAGCACAAACACACACACACACACACACACACACACACACACACACACACACACACACACACAGCAATAAAACTCAAAATCATCGACATAACAGTAAAATTAAATCTGTAAGTCGTTACGAATGAATCATTGGTCGCCCTTTTCCCTAGAATTATATTTAAACCTAGCCCTGGGCGTGCATTGATTGCGGCTGGTCCCCTCGACGCGCATATATTCGACCGCTCTCACCAGATGTCATGAGTTACTTGGGTTGTGATCCTTCAAATGTTAGACTAACTGACGAATCCACTAGCACCTCCTGATCTTTTGAAGAGTATGCTGATCTGCTCATCACCTGAGCCGTTTATGAAACCTTATGCCAATGAGCCACTCAGTCCTCGCGGAATAAACCGCGGAATAAACTTAGCTGCAATTGCACAGGAATGCGAGGATATTAACGTGTAACGCAGCCAACGCGAAGTCTCTTACGGCACACATCCTTCCTGTTCTCTGCCGTGGCTTGACCCTTGAACCTCATCACACGCGCCTCATCACCGCGAGTTTGCTGTGGCTGTTAGCCACAAGTGGCCCACGGAACCACCCTGGCAGCAGTCCCGCACGAGGACTGGCCCAGAGTAAAGAATACCCTGTGCGTGCTCAGACTCGGTAGCGGGGACCTCCCACGATGACAGCAATATTGCTCAATAGCTTACCCACCCCCTTAACCACGCAGCTCTGACCTAGTCATCACTGGGTGATAGGGCTCTAACCAAAACCAAATAAAACTTACTATAGGCATGAAGCACTGTCTGCACCGGTAAAGGAGTGGTGAAAAGGCATTTTCCTTGGTTTTCCGGCTGTAGATTTGCAACTGATCAGATCGTCTTAAAACTTGGTGAATTGAGTCCAAAACTACAGATACCTTCCTTTAATCAATTACAGATAGCTTCATAATATCAAATAGGGGGTGCAATTAATGGAGGCTCGAGGGGTGCCTGGGATCAAGGAATGCTCTACATTTTCGTGAGGCCGACGACGCGATGAAAATTGCATATATTTCACGCTCTATGACAGCAGGTCCAATTTCTTAGAAGGCGTACCTGCAGATGAGGCATGCTGACACTTGTCAGTTCGTCATGACCAAATCCAGACAACAGAAAGTGGTGGCGGTTTGCTTGATCGTCCTAGATTGAATGATATTGAGGTCTCTGTTTCATCATTTTATATATTCGGCGACGAAATGACGCAAAAAATGTTTCTGTTTGTTTTTGAAAAGCCACTTTTCATCTAAACACCTGGCAAAAGTGATTGCTTTTAATTTATTTGCATCAAACTCATACATTCTCCTTGGATTTAGGTGGTTTATGTAGTGAACGCTTATGTAGTGAACTCCAGCATGCTTCATTCTGAAATCTAAGAAAGAGGCTAAAAGAGAATACAGAAGTCTGAAGCCGCACAACCAAGGTCCTCGGGAGCCTTGCAGGGAGGGGAGAGGGGGAGGGGGAGGAAAGGATAACACATATATCATTTGCGGGCTGCTTGTTAGGTTGTGCTTGTGGGTTATGCCAGCTGTGCTCCGGCATTGGGAGTTCTTTACTGAAAACATATGCCTCCGAACCATCATGCAGTCTTCTAAGAAAGCCTCTTCACTAAACCATGGGATTAAATCACCTCGAACGGATTGCCCAAGCGATCTTCAAGCACTCTTCCGGCACACACCTGGAGAGCGAGGAAGCGCGTCGCACTCTCGTACGCCTTCTTGGAGAGCCGGTTGGGATCAAGGATGCGGACGAGCATCTCGCCGCGCTTCTCCACCGCCTGCAGCGCAGCCGCCGTCGACGCGTCCATGTCGTTCTCCACCGTTTCGATCTGGCGGAATATCTCCGTCGAGATACCGCTGACCTGGAACGGTCAGGTCAGTGCGGTCAGAGGGTGATATGAGACGGAGCACATGCAGCGAGGGCGACCTGCGAGGCAGCGACGATGGTGAGAGGCTGGTCCGAAGGGAGCCAGAGCTCTCCTGACACCGACGTGAAGCTCTCATCGGGTTGTCGCGTTGACAAGGGGTGGTAAGGGTAAGACGATCACATGGTCGGAGCTGAGGTCAGTGCTCCGATATGGCATGCTCAGGAGAAGGGATCACTACCTCCTGCGGGGTTTATCACCAACACGAGTCGGTGCCGTAATTAGTTAAGCCGCTTGAACATCTTACACGAACACTTTATCCGGTGCCGTTTTTACCAAGTTAGCTCCGCACATCACAGTGGTATGCACCCAGCCCACCGTTCTCAAGCGTGATCTTGTCGAACATTTGGCCTCGTTCCGAGCGACCGCAGTCTCTACTGATGGCCTCCCCCATCCCGCCTACTCCGTGCCGCCTGACCATGCAGGTCACGCTCCCCAAACCCGCCACGGCAGCGCCAAGCCGTCAGCGGGGCGTGAAGGCAGGCGCGAGCGGCGACACCCCGCAAACGACCCCGGGATGTCTCTGGGCGCCCCAGGGCACCTCCGCTGGAAAGATTGCGCCATATCTCAGCGGTACGGAAGTCGGAGCAATCTTGCCGACTACAGTCGGTTTATGCATTTTGCAGACAGGTTGTGCAAATTTGATGGGGCTGGTTGAGTTCCGACGCGAGGCTAAGGCATTTTGGTCGGCAGACAAAAGTAGCAAATTAAATCAGCTATTATGATTGAACCATGCATTCATCCGAACTTCATGAGATAACTCAAATGCATGATTACGAATAACGGTACATATTCGAAGCTTCGGCCAAACCAAATGGCTTCAAGCACCGATTTTAGACTTTGAGAACATGCGTGTTTACGAGATCGGTTCTGCAGCCCGCAGAGAACCATCACTCCACTTGAAAATATCTGCGAGCACACAACGCCGCGTGTTATATCATCATGTCAAGAATGGTAAGCCACTTACCGCCTAACGTGGTAAATGCCATGGTAAGTGGCGAAGAAGTGCAATCCGTGTACATAATGGTCTCAACGAATGCAATTAATTAGACGTAGGACGTAAGGGGAGCCCACCAAGCGGAGGCAAGGCACCTCTTGCAGCGGCGAACGAAAATGGCGTGTGAAGTAGCGAATCTCCTCATAACTGGAAGGATGCTGATTATGCTTGAGCAAAATTCCGCCCCGATATATATTTCCGTGTTTTATAAAGCATATCTGGTGCTCAATGATGCGATTCACTTATGTCGACATTGGAAGTTCCTAGATAATGTTCTTCGGGTCAAATAAGGTAAAACAAGGTCAAACTCCAGCTTGGTATCCGGGCGCGAATTGACAGACATACACCGTGTGCTGTAACATTGTACGTGCTGATCTACTCACATTTGCTGTGAACACGTCATTAGATTGTTATGAGTTTAAATCGTACTGAGGTGCGTGAACTTGCAGAAGTCCTTATGAAACGCAGCCGTAAGAACTCACGCCATGACATGCATGCTTCCAAAAGCAACAATGACTTACATCTAAGTATAACGAAGCCGAAAAAGGAATTGAATTTGGCAGAAGCACGATTTTTTTTCAAATTGGAAGGCAACTGGTGCTAACTTCCCTTCAAGTGTAAGACAGTCGGGCGTTTTCGCTGCGAGATACCAAGCCGGCATTAAAGGCTGGATCTCCAAAGTGCAACATTTGTCGATGGGTTTTTGGGAACAGAAATAAACCCTGTCGCCGCCGTCCCTGTTTTATGCAATGGATTTCTCATAAACTATGCGCATAGATCAGTTTGAACTTTGAACCCTCCAGCTCTGCCAACGATCTTGTCGTTTTCGGGCATAAACTGACCGCCAGATCATGAAGTCCTTTTTTCGTTAGGAAGAATGCCGTCAATGGCGCATCCAGGAACGGGAAAGGGTAGGTACAAGAACAGGAAGGGGCAGACATAAGGTACGCACGCGGTGCAGCGCGTGTAGTGCACCTAAACGAGATGCTGCATAAACAAATGGGTTGAAGCACCCATGTGGTGTGTTTTGCGAGGCACAAGAGCAGTTTCTGTGTTGTTGGCGGATGTAGGAATGTGCAATTAGGAGGAAAATTTTACCCACGGGTACGCTTCTCAACCTACCCTGTTTACTTTGCCAAGAGACGGTTAGGAATGCTAAACACAGTCAGAATTTAATGTTATCAAAAGAAGACCTCGAAACGTCAGTGGTGGGGTGAGGTATGCTCTGAAGGGCGAGAATCTAAAGCTTTTGAGTAGTGCTGTTGTAATGGTGACAAGGCCAGAAGGATTGAAACCAAGGTGTACACGATCAAAGAGATTGAAAGAACGCATCGCTTAAATAGGTCGTCATTAGTGAATGTAGAAGTGTACAAAAACGGACAATTCCATCAACACTCAACATATGTCAAAACCTTGATGTGACCTTACACCTAGACCGCCTGCCAAAGTAGAAAGCGGAATGCCCCTATCTATGTGACCTGACACCGTTCTTGATTCATTTTGTAATGCACTCTAATCATTTGGTTGCATTGGTGAACGCATGTTGTAGCATAGGTGCTTGAATAATCGCATAAACTCGACATCGAAAGACTCTTATTCCATCTGTGTTGACCGACACCGAACTTGTCCATACCTATGCACTCTTACCTAACGTTTGGCCGATGCATCTGATGCCAGCGGTCAGAACAAAACAAGGCCATAACCATATTGCTTGACAGCTAAACGCTAGGGAGATGGCCGTTCCAGCTTCTTCCAATATAATTGCCAAGTATCACTTCTGCTTAAGGAAACTTAAAAACTTAAGGAATGCTTAAGGAATGGGAATGCTTAGGAATGGAAGGAATGCTTAAGGAATGCTTAAAATTAAAAAAAACTTATGCACTGCTACTCGTGCACGTGAAACGTTTTACCTGGACGTAATAGCTGACGACATAGCAAAGACAGCTAAGCACCGAGGTTCATCCCATTATCACCCCTGCATTCATTCCAGACAACCCATACGCATCAGACTTTACATAAACGTGATTATTGTTGATGAAGTTGATAGTATCATAACGCATTTTAGTCGAACGTCGACAGGATATAGTAAAACACGCGGGCAACGCGTTTGCCGTGAGCAGCCAGTAAGGCGTCACCACATGCCTCCCGAAATTGCTCTCAACTCATTTTCAGCTGACATAGTGACCTCAAATTTGACGAATGGTGCAAAATATAATTTGATATACAGTCCCAAGGTTTCGGAGCGCTAGCTCTAACAGTTTTGAATGGGGTCGTAAAAACACAAAGATGCTTAATGCGGCCTCATACCAAGGCAAAGTTAAGCCAGCATTAAATCCACTCTGATGTGCCATCCTATCACAAACGTCTGAGAACTGTTATTGTCTGGTGCTCATTTGGCCCGCATATACTACGAGTCGTTGCAAATAAATAAACCTGCAGAGCCTTGACTGTAAAGGATTAGGCTGTGTCATAACGCACAATATTTTCCAGCGGCTGAACTGAACTTTGCCGCGCCAATGGTCTCGCTGATGACTGCAGCGTGTACCAAGAAGCAGCGTTTACCAAGAGAGCTTGAGTTTTCTGCACGCCACTGACGCTGCATTACCCAATTTGAAAAGCAACTCTTCGCGAACCGATGGGTGTCGCCAATTTATCTTCCTGTGAACCTGTGTATCCAGTGCGCAATCTTCCCTTTAATAGTGAAGGGAGAGTGGGGGAGGGGGATGTTGACGAACCGTGACTGAAGCGCAACAGGGGAGGGGCTTAAACAGTGTAACGTTAAGTTCCAGAGTGGCTGCCAAGAATGCTAACATTTGAAATGAAGGCGTAATAACTTAAAGCCGGGTACATTAGGTTCACTCCATTCCCAGCATCACGTCTGTCTTTTCGCACCTCTAGTTCAATTCGGGGCCCAACAGACGGCTCCTGTTTGGAACGTTACACTTACCACAGCGTGACCAAGACCGAGATTTGAACCTGTGTATCCAGTGCGCAATGAAAGGGAGAAAGGGATTGAAAAATGATAAAAAATGTCTTGCGTGGGTTATGGGCAGTCTCTGAAGTAAGCGCTGCAAAGGTTCTGACCAGGTCGCCAGAGATCTAAGTTTTATAAGTTTCTAAGGCATGTTTCATACCTTCTCATTTTCCACAGAAGTGGTATCTTCAACGACCAGCGCGAAACATTCTAGCACTCCGCCAATTGATTCACAAAAGGTTAGATACCAAACGGAGCCAATAGCAAACCACCAAGTCGCCGAGCACAGGCCTGATGCTGAGCACACTAGGGTTTGTTGTGGCCTTTGAACTGACAGACCAATTTTTTCAAATCGAGTAAACATGAATAACATGTTTGCAACCCGCATGTACAATAGAACGCGTCAACTAAATGTCTGCGCTATGCATTTCAAACAGGGCGCAGCAGGTTAATGTCTGCGCTTTTCACGTACAACAGAGCGCAACGACTACATATCTGCAGTTTGAATGTACAACAAAGCACGGCAACTAAATGTCTGCACCTTGCATTTACACCGCAGCGCAGCCTTGCAAACATACGCAATGCCTTGCTTGTTGATTCATCTCATTCGGATACTGTCAATCAGACGGTAAGCGAGTTCACACAGTGCCACTTGCCTTCCTGAAATCCTTTTGTACAACCATCTGAGGCATGCCGCTGCCAGAGGGTCCCTGCTGGGCCAGGCCTTGCTGCTGCAGCTGCTGCTGCTGCTGCGCCTGCTGCTGCTGCTGCGCCTGCTGCTGCTGCTGCTGCTGCTGCTGTTGCTGCTCCTGCTGGTGGTTGTGTCTTGGTGAGCGGCCCATGTCCACCGGCTGGTCATTACCATCCTGAGGAAAAAGAAGAACAGGTATGCTTAAGGCTTTGCATGGCTCACAAACACTGACGAACTGTGAGGTCACCAATGCAAAATGCCAATGCGTAGGCAACAAGAGCAATCAATGGCTTTTCGTAGACTAAAAAACGTGGACTAGCGCTACCGCATGCACAGTTTTGCTACATTTATGCATGAGTCTGCAATATATGTAGTTTTACCGCATGTTTTGAGCATGTAGGCTGGCTTTGCCATATGTACTCTATGGACGAAGTATAACATCATCGACTGTCAGTACGCCTCTTTCCAAAGCTCATTCACGGCGCCATATATCACCAAAGTGGCATTGAGAACTCTCCAAGTGCAAAATTTATGCTTGGAGCCGGTCTAAATTGTTCGTATCAGGCAGGCCACTGGAGTGTGACGACGGAGGCCATTGATCACACCGCATGCGGCCGGCTCGAGCCCCGACCCGGCCTGGTGCGCTTCCCTGCGCGCGCGCCTGGGCTGGGAGCGGAGGGTGCGGTGTGAGTGTAGTGCATGCGGGACCGGGGTCGGACGCTCCCACGCCGACAAGGTGCGTGTTAGCGCGCCTCCCCCTGAGTCAGCGGCCAGCTCACGGGGCTGGCCGCTGGCTCACGGCCGCCGCCGCCGCCGCCACCGCCGCGTCGCCGCCGACACGACGCCGCCGCCGCCGCCCGGGCCGGCCGAGCCGGGTCAGCGCCCACCCAGCGGTGCATCGAACGCCTCCGCGCCGTGCCGGCCGCCGCGGAAAAACATCGATCGTCGAAACCGGCGGCCGCAGCCGGCGGCGCCGCGTCGCCACCGGCGGCCTAATCTCGCGCGGCGCGCCGCGGTCGGCGGCCCGGCGCTGCCTCTGATTAGCCTCCAGCGGTGGCGGCAGCGGCGAGCTGATCATGGGCGCCCTCGTCGGCCCCAGCGGCCACGGTGGCTCGCGTGTCGCTCCCGACGTGGCGGGGCAGAGTCTAATGGTGCCCAGCGCTGGTGGGCCGCCAGCGCCGCCAGCGCCGACGCTCGCTCTGCTAAATGACACGGCGCCGGCGGCGGACGGGGCGGCTCGCCTAATGACGCCACCCCAAACGGGGCAGCCGCGCTAAGTGACTGCGGCGGCCGCGCGTTGTGGCTGCCCGTGTCTCCTCGCCAGTAGTCGGGCGTTGGCAGAGATGGCTGTCAACCGTGTCGAGCGCCATTGAGATGAAGTACATCGGTTTTATGTAGTCGACTCTCCTGTTTACGTTTTTTTCCACGCAGGTTATCCCCATTATGTGGTTTTGAACGGCCTGGGAAAATAAGATAGCATCCTTATCAAACCAACATATCTGAACATTTTTGTCAGACTGATAGATATTACAAGAAAAGTAATACCGTGTATCGGACTCGAATGTTTACAAGAATGACTTTCCCAAACCATTAATAGGAACGGCTCTTCCAAATTATTATTGATAATGACACTCCCACATCGGCTTTGAATTATCCTATCACGAAAACTATTAAGACGCATCCCTTCTTCTTTCACATTCATATATTTCGGGTTATATCGCTAAATCGTGTCACACTCTGACGGCGTCTCCTTACGGCATCGCTCACCGATATAAGAGGCCATATCTCGGCCTCAGTTGCTCCCTGGGCCAGTAATATCCATAATCCGGAGCCCCGCACAAATATCGGCAATATTTCATGCCCAGTCTCCCTCCCGCAGACACCGGAGAACAATATCTCCGACGCCGTGCCCTACCCGCTCCGCCCGCCGACATGGCCGGGGGCGTATCTGACGCGGCGCCGCGCCGGGGGCGCCGCGGCTCCAGCAGCTGTCTGCTGTTCCGGCCGCCTCTGCGGCTGTCAAAACGCCCTCGGGTCGATTATGTGTGCGGTCACGCACGAGCCCGGCAGGCGAGCCAGTGGGCGGTGCAGACACCGCCGCCGACTCCGCTCGTCCGCGGCAGGCCGGGACAGGGGCCAGGTCAAACGCAGGTCCGCAGCGCGGCAGAGCGGAGCAGAGCGGAGCAGGACGGCAGCTGCCGTGTTCTGACGGAGCTCTGAGCGTGGCCGTCGTCCGGCGGCGGACTGGAAGGCGCGACACCGCCAGATATCGGCCCTCCTGTAGCACCGATTGATGTGCCTGCCAGCCGACCCGAGCTGCGCGTAGCTCACTGGACCTCCCACTGCCCACTGCGACCGTGGTGAACGTACGGCTGACGCAAGTCTGCCATCCGCGCGCTGCCAGGCGAAATGTGCGTCCCTCACGGAGAAACAGAGTACGAAATTGTACTGTGCGCTCACAATGAAGGCGCGAAATCGTCAACGATTCGAAAATACTGTTCACAAGATCGAATGTAAGAAGTGATTTTATAATGCATGCGGAGGATCTATTAATGGGGTCAATTTTTTAGAAAAGCAATCGCTAAACTAGACATCCTTTGTAAAATGATTAAAATGATCCTATCGTTTTAATTGCACGTCAGCGCTGCTCTCCACGTGCAGCGGCCAGACGCGTCCGGCCGTGTCCCGACCACCGGCCCGCCTGGCGCGTGTTCCCGTTCCCGCTGACAGCGGCCGACGTCGGCGCCCTTCGCGCCGGATGTCCGACGACCTCGCGCGAGTCGTCTACGGCGCCGCGTCGGCTCCGTCTCGCCCGTCGACGGCGATGGCCCCGGAGGGGAGGGGCTGCCGTCCCCCGGGCCGCTCCCGGCGGCCCGTCCGCGGCGCGCAAGACGCACACGAAAGTCAATGCGCGCGTATTGAGCTAGGCGCCGCCGCCCGGGAAGCGAGCATGCTGGGGTGGCGGGGAGGGCTCAGGGTGACGTGGAGTGGGGGTCTGCCGGGCCGGCGGCAGCACCGAGTGCGACTTCACGTCGCCAAAGGCGCCAGACGCCGGCCGGAGTGGGGCATCTCGTTCATCTCGCAGCCGGACGGTCACCATGGCAACGGCCTCTGCCCTGCTGGATACGCCCTGCCGTGGGGCGGGGCTAAATTCGGACTGGCGGTTCCGCGACGGTCGCGCCGTTATAAAGCTGTCGGGCGCCAGCCGACCAGCGGTTCTGGGAAAGTGGCTATGTATTTGGCCACAACAATCGTAGGGCTGGAAGTGCTCACGTTAACGACTTTGGCCAAAAATACGTTGAGTGGACTGTATTCACGCTAATCTGACGTAAGTTAGTGTCGTGGCCCTAAATGCCGAGAAACTGCCTCAGATTTATGCGTTAAGCGCCGCATTTCTCTTCGTAGTCACACTTCATGACACGTTCCATCTAGTTCTCTCCTCCCCCATTCTCCACGCCTGTATTCAACCGCTTAAGTTTAACATTGCTACTGACGCATGTAAATAACCTAATGGTAAACAAACAATATTATAAATAAAATAAATACTTAACTCAGCAGTATCTGTCATCTTCTACTCACCCTTATTTGGAGCTTTGAGCTCATTTCAACTCGGCTGTGCTCCACAATTTGATCTATTATGCTGTATGTATGATGCAATTGATAACCACACTAGGTGAGGTGAAATAGCACGTGCCAATTACAATACAAAATGTAAATGCATATTACACCGTTCGTTGAGCCGTCCTTCAAGAGGGCAAGATTTCCTGACAGATATGAATCCTTTGTGTGAAATACTAATGCTTGTAACCTATGGTAGCAGACCGCATGAAAGTTGTTGAGACGCATGTGCAGACAAGCATGCCCAGAAACGCTCCGTTATACTAAATCGCAGTTGCCTGTGCGACGTGTAATTGATCGGATATTGGCCAAGTCTACTTGTAACTTACACGCTCATGCCTTGCCAATGAAGCAAGTGCTTCACGTTTGCAAGGGACATAGACTGAGTCAGCCGGATGTTAGTCTGCAAGAAAACACTCACTACTGTGACCTTACGAAGGTCTAAGACCTCGCTGCTCCTCACCTTCAATGCATTGGGCTGACGAGTTAGTCAATTTTCAAACACAGTCAAGCAAACCGAAGGTGTCACGTGACCAGGGATACAATACCGAGCGTTCAGTGACCCGGCCGCCAACGGCCGTTGCCCGTCGGTGATTGATTGGATAGGATATCATGCACGGCACTTCTTGACAAAAAAAAAACAAAACAGCATGGCTTTGTCCATCGTACGTCACCGTATCATGTTTTGCCTCTCCCCTAGCTCTCAAAGTTGGAACTTTCCTTTTAACCGTTTGGCGCTGTGTGGCAGGGACGACTTTGAAGGCGGCCTTGGCCTGCCATGTTGCTAGAGCGCTCTCAGAACTCCAACCTCAGCGCGGCGTGGCAGCGTAGAGGGCGCCCGAGTGCTTGGATTGCACTAAACTGAAGCGTGGCATGAGCGGCGCGGAGAAGCCTGCCCACTGCTGCGCGGCTGTACCGGAGCCGACGCCCGCACCCTACTCGTGCGCTCAGTCTCTCCACAGGGGCCCTCCTTGCCGCGCGTGGTGGCTTCACACGGATGGTGTAAGGGCCGTCAGCTCGCTCGTTTATCACCTTAAGTCTAAGTTTATAACGCGTGTCCCTCCAATGTAGTCATTACGTCCTGTTGCTGGCCGTGGCTGCCCGCGTCCGTGAAGACTCGCCAAGCAACAAAGAGCCGACCAGCGCTTCGCGGAATTGCCTGGCAGCGTTAGGAGAAACGAATACCTATATTCAAGGCACACTTGGTGCATCGGAAGTTGTTTACGTGCGAGGTTCGTGGAAGGCTCGAGCTGGCTAGTTGGGCTAGCACTTATTGTAATTTTTGGCGGCGGCCATAACGTGGACAACGTGGCCATAATGGTAGCACAATATGTGAGTCAACCATTAACACCTTTTGAATGTGGTTTAGACAATTAAGACTTGGTTGTGAATGGCAAATAGCTGGCACGCTGTTGGGTAGACAGCTAGACAGCTGTCATTCAGCATGTCACAATAGCCACTGCCTGGTGGAATTAGCTTTCAGCTGTCATAGCATGTGGTCAACGCATTGAAACGTTCTTGGGCCGATTTAAAAAGACCTGGTGCAAAGTAAGCAGTTGTTTTATGCTGCCTCCTGATACTGTGGGTGACCGTAGCACTGAAAAATATCACTTACATGAAAACTAAAAAAGCAACAATATTTGGATGTCATAAAGCATCTGTCACATAATTTTCATAGCGAAGGAAAATGCAAGGGAAAAATACTCACGTTTATGACCAGAAAGCCAGCAACAAGTGAGATTTCGTGGTACGAGCCCATGCAGATAATAACATAAATTTAATAGCAACAATTATAGCATGCACTTAAGACTTTAGTCACCAAGAAGTGGCAGTCAAAAATTTCAGGTAGACACCTTGAAATCACAAGACTGAGAAATTGCGATGATGTGCGATAACGCGACTAACAGCCATCAATTCTCCAGACTTAACGTACTAGAATGTCTACAGACACAGGGCAGGGCCTCCAATGGCTGTAATCTCCCGGCTTGAAAAATTCAGTCCCTGAAAATATGCTTAAATTGAGCACAAGCCTGTGGCGAAGCCCACGTCGCGTACTTTCGGGACATTTTGCGTGCGGAGAATATTGAAAAAGAATGGAGATCGACTGCGGCCAGATGTTACGAGTGGCATGCTGCGCCGCAGTACCTGCATACGGTTGGTATGCTGTGCCGCAGTGCCTGAATGCCGTGTACTGCTGGTATACTGCGTCGCACCGCCTGACTACGGTTTGCCAGTACAGCACGCTGGGCTGCAGCGCTTGCGTTCAACGATTCGCACATGTGGGTTTATGAGCAGCACGTACAATGTGCGGAAGTGGCTCCGCTTCGCAGAAAGCCAGCAACATTGTGCGCTTGCTTGCTTGCAAGGTGCGCTTGCTGGTGAGCTCTAAGCGGGTTTTCACGAGGCATTCGAACCATAAGATATTTTGGCAGCAACCGTGCAGGCGGACCCCGAAATGTTCGGGGCTGCTCATACGCCTAAAACCGGCGAGCCACGAGAAAGAAAGACGCAGTTCTCGTCCAGCCACGAGAAAGAAAGACGCAGTTCTCGTTGTTCGGCCGACCACATAGAATGCACCAATCCGTCTACGTCACACTCAGCCGTGTGCCAAATGTCATTGCAGCGTGGCAGGGAGCACCCAGACGTTTAGGGGTTTCTTCTTTACCAACACTATAAATCTAACGTTGACTTTCGTAAAAGTTAGTGGTTTCGCGCCCTCTTTATCTACTTTTCGATATGGTTGCTAAAACCATATCCAATATGATTGGATATGGGCTTAAGGCCACATCCAATTATATTAAGATATGGTTGTTAAGCCTATTTCCAATATGTTAGATTTCAATTAAAGTCTTTTGAAACTTGAAAGGTGCTAGACACAGACAGAATTAATATCAGGCCCAAACCTGATATGTCCAATCATATGTAAGGTCCAGTGAACAATCTTGAACTCATTGTTTCTCTTAGGTCCGCCGCCATAAGGGAGTGATAACAGTTTGTCTACCGGTGATTAGCCTGTTACGCCCTCCTAGTCCTTGAAATCTTACGTAAGTAAGCCAATGCACATGATCGTTCCGTAGATCTGTTTCTGATGTTTTTCTCTTGGCGGTGTAACCTAATACGTGTATATCCTTAATGTGGCAAAAAATGGCTTTAGTCGGCTCAAAAACACTACTGGCTCTTTCTTCCTTGTCAGATCAACTAGTCTCACCAATAAATGTCATAGTTAAGCTTTCAAGAAACGTGTAGGATCAACATCCATCCATAATGGAATCACGATGTTAGTGCCATGGCAAAGACTTTTTCCTACAAGAGTGCTAGGACACCTGTTATACGTAACATCACTTCTTTTGCAAATACTTACGTAGACTTGAACTTGAACTTCAACTTGAACTTAAACGCGACGTTACTTGTGCTGCAAATTTTATACACGATATGAGTGCTACACGACAAAATTTATGCTTCAAAAGCTTATAGACGTCATTGAATCTAGTGCAGAAACGTTAACAGTCTTCACTTATACGCGACATTTCTTCTGTTGCAAAAACTCATATACAATATGAGTGTAACAAAACAAAACGTATACTGTAAAAACTTATATTCGTCATTACTAATAAGGCAAAGACTTATACAATCTTTAGTTCCACACGACATTTCTTCTACCGCAGAAACGTATACACTACACGAGTACCACACGACAAAACATATACTGCAAGAACATATGCCAATTAGTACTTTTACAGGAAAGGCTTGACCCCAAGTCTTCATTGTAGCACTGATGTCGCGTATAAGTATTTGCGTTAGAAGTCATCCCGTGCATAAAAAAATGGCCGTTTAAGTATTTTCACTTGAGGTAATGACGGGTGTAGGTTCTTCAAGCATAAGTTTGTCGTGTGGCACTAATGTTACGTATAAGTCTTGGCAATGGAAGTGAAGTCGTATACATGCAATGACTGTGTTTACTTATGCAAAAAAGTAATCACAAGCATACATTCCCGAAGCATAAGCTTTGTCGTGTAGGACTGATGTCGCGCATAAGCTTTTGTAGTAGAAATAATGTCGTGTATGAGTGTTGACTGTAATAATGTTTGTAGCACAAGTAATGACGAGCACAAGTTTTTGCAGTGCAAGTCTTGTGGTATAGCACTAACGTCGAGTACAAGTACTGGCAGTAAAAGTAATGCCGCAACTTTCCTGTCGGTAGGAGTTTTTGTTGTCACTCTAACGACGTGGAACCGTCCAAACTTGACCCAGGGCTCACTTTTGGACGGATGTGGATATGGACGTACAGAATTCAATCAACGTGGAAACATCACTGTCTTCGTTGATTTAAGTTTGTACGCGCGTGACGCAGATTTCATTCACAGCTTTCTGTATAGGCGTCGTAGTAAAGCAGCCGCATGTGAAACTCAGCTGTCATAGCAACACCACTGCTGCCTTGCGATCGTGGCGCATTTAGCCACATTCATACAAGTGGCGCTCCAGTGAAAGAGAACCCCAAGTAAACCTCACTGAATTACCCCGCCCCGCTCTCCTCTTAACTCAAACACCGGGCATTCGTTCTCAACCGTAGCCTCACGCACGCGCGGTGCACCCCAACAGGGGTCCTCACCATCGCGAAGCGGCGAGCACGAGCCGACAGCGGCGGCCACACATCAGCAGTGGCCACACATCAGCAGTGGTCACACATCAGCGGTGGCCACGCATCAGCAGCGGCGACACATCGACAGCGTCCACGCATCAGCGGCGGCCACACATCAGCAGTGGCCACACATCAGCAGTGGTCACACATCAGCGGTGGCCACACATCAGCAGCGGCGACATATCGGCAGCGTCCACACATCAGCGGCGTCCACACATCAGCAGCGGTCACACAATAGCAGCGGTCACACATTAGCAGCGGCCACACATCGGCAGCGTCTACAAATCAGCAGCGGCCACACATAAGCGGCGGTCATACATCAGCAGCGGCCATACCTCAGTAGCGGCCACACATCAGTGGCATCGATATATCAGCAGCGGCTACACATCACCAGCGTCCACATATCATCGGCGGCTACACATCAGCAGCGACCAAACATCAGCAGCAGTCACACTCCAGCGGTGCCCACGCGTCGCCAGAGGCAACATGTCAGCGGCGGTCAGACGGTCAGACATCAACAGCGGTCACAAATCAGAAGCAGCTGCTCATAAGCAGCCGTCACACATCGGAAGTGGCTACACATAAGCAGCGGCTATACATCAGCGGCGGTCGACACAGCGTGATGCAGCGCGTCCGGGCCGACAGCGGCGGCCGCACATCAGCGGCGGCCACACATCGGCGGCGGCCGACACAGCGTGATGCAGCGCGTCCGGGCCGACAGCGGCGGCCGCACATCAGCGGCGGCCACACATCGGTGGCGGCCGACACAGCGTGATGCAGCGCGCCCGGGCCGACAGCGGCGGCCACACATCAGCAGTCGCTGGACGCGCCGCCGGGCCGGACACCATCGCTCAGCCGGTCCGTCGGGACCGTGGGAGCCGTAGCTGGTGGGTGGCGGCTGCCCAGCGTACCTGCGACTCCAGCCGAGAGACGGCCGAGAGGCGGCGACCACACCGTCGCGACGTGAGGAAGGGTGGACGCCGGATGAGTCCGGAAAAGCGTCCGGGGTCTCACCAGCACCGAAATGAAGGGGGGGGGGATCGGAGCGAGGACGAAGACAGAGGTGTAGTTAAATGGAGAGAAGGATGGAATAAAAATGGAGATAATGGCATGAAGCAAGGACTGAGAAAGGAAAAAACCAGGAGAGGATGGGACGGGGCGGCATACAGAGACGGAAGCCCATACCGACACGGTGGAAAACAGATGCAGATGCAGAGGAAGAGGGACAGAAAGAAGAATAAAGAGAAAGAGTGGGAGAGAGAAAGGGGTACGGTGAATATAAAAAATGTGCAAAAATATTCGCAGGGAAGGCAGAGCAGGCTCGAATAAATAGAAGAACAAGCATGCACGGAAGAAAACTGGGTATGTATCATGGGTCAGCGTCCCATCCACATTGGTATACAATAATGTTCACGAGAATAGGCGCACAAATTACCGGCAGCACTGGTGCCGGCCGGACTGCCGCGCCGGTGTAATAGCGCGGTGGTGCCGCTCGTCACGGCACTTGGAGCGGCGACACGGCTGCGCCGGTAAAATTGGACCCGAGTGATCTACGAGCCCAGCGAGAGTGACCGGGCACCGCCCCTGGCAACAGTCCGATATTGGGCTGGCTCGTTCTGCTCAACAGCCACCGGGTGCCGAAGCCTCTCGTGAACGGATCCCCTAGCGACGGCGCCGGCGGGCTCGGCACTGTCACGTGCTCCTGGTGTCGGCGCGCGCCGTGCGGCCGCCGGCGGAGCGGAGCCGTCGCCATGGAGACCGACGCCGGGCGGGCCGATCGAATACCTGACAGCAATCGGGCCGAGGCGTCGTAAGTGGGCGCTCGTTCTCTCCCGCGTCCGACGTCACCGCGCCGGGGCCGAGGCGGGGCGCCGCGCGGTGCCGCCTCCGTCACGGCCGGACCGACACCGACACGGGCCCGTCACGACACGCGTGACACCGGCCGGACCGACACCGACACGGGCTCGTCACGACACGCGTGACACCGGCCGGACCGACACCGACACGGGCCCGTCACGACACGCGTGACACCGGCCGGACCGACACCGACACGGGCCCGTCACGACACGCGTGACACCGGCCGGACCGACACCGACACGGGCCCGTCACGACACGCGTGACACCGGCGGGACCGCTGTTGCTACCCCGGCGAGACGACCACCGGGCCGCCGCCGGCACGCATCGACCGGCGGGTCGCGGAAATGACCTCGCTCAGAGAGGCGCCCGGCAGGCGGCTCGGCGCGCCCGGAGGCGGCGGCCGGCCGCGACGCGCGGCCCGGGCCGGGCTTAGCGGTCGAGGTGCGACACCGGTCGCTCGTCGTGAGACGGCCGGCTCGGCGCCACCTTAAGCCCCGCCTGTAGAGATACGGAAATGGAAGCTGGCGGGCGAGAGGCTGTGTTAAAGCCGTGGAATGGCTGGCAATTCCGGATGCTGGCGAGAGCGAGAGAGTTGTAGGGTCGTGTTAGGTGGCATTTAGGAATGCATTGGTGGTGTTTAATGCGTTATATAGGGCGAGTGAGTCGTTATGAGCGTAACCATCAATGTCGATGCCGTGACCAGTCTGTTACCACTGCACAACACCGCATTCAAAAGGTTGGCGACCACAATTGAAAAAAGACCGCTCGTGCCATGCCACAGCCTTTTATCCAACCACTTTGGCACCAGTCGGTAATGTGATGGCACAGATACAAGCGTAAAACAAGTCCGTTTCATCATTAATTACCGGCTTAATTAGACGGATTATGGTCCGAACTAACACTTGATTGGACTGTGGATCGGGTCTATCGCCAATTAATAATAAACTGCGCTAAAAAAACCGTCTCATAATATGCGGTAAACGGTTATTGTACGTTGATGGGCTTTGGCCGCAGAAGTGCTTCACAAATCACGGCTGTGTGCTAACCGTTATTTTACATGGCTTCCGAGCCATAAACCAAAGCTGGTGAACGAAGGCCAAAGTGGGAGCTTCGTGCAGCCTCAGCCGAAGGGAAGACAATCAACAGTGCTGCTGTATGGACTGCGAGAGTTGAAGTACAGGTCCAAAAAAATAATCTGGTCTTGCGTTTAACATCTTCATCATGTGCCAAAACATACATATGCCAATATCTATTGTAATATTTCGAAACTTTTGCTGAAATAACAACAAGGGTGGCAAGAAAATGTCCACTGAACAGATGAATGTAATCCTCATGCAGGCAATTGTATTGGAAAATTGATTTATTTTTCCTCCATCAGGCGACATAATTACGTACAATAACACTAGTGACTTCTCGGTTAGTGGTGCCAAAAATCAACTAAACGTCTACCCTGCACATCTCGCCGAAGCATGTAGGGATTTGTGTCATTCCGGTGTTACAAATGCGCAAGGCCCACTTCATTAACGGTCACTGTTGTACATTTGCCAGTTTGCTGGTCTCTCACGGCGAATGATAAACACAATGGCTTCAGTACGCATCACTGCACATGTGGATTCAACTGCCATATAAGGCATCCAATTTCCGTGGTGGCAAAGATAATTGGCGTCCGTTGAGAAGGTCAAATGGAAAATGTCGAATGGTAAAAAGCCAAATGGAAAAAAGTCAAGGAAAAAGTCGAGATACAAAATGCCATCAAGAATGAAAGTCGACAGGGCTGATAGTCGAAAGACAAAGGTGTTAAGGAAGATAAGTGCATTTTTTCTACATAGTCCTTTTCTACTTCGATTTTTTTGTCGTGAACCGGAGAAAGCACATGCGACAAGTGGCGGCGCCATCTAGGACGTCACCGCCCAGTGTCTCGGCTAGCCAGAACACCGGGCTATTTCTATCTTCATATCCTCATTAGGACCACTATGCCTGGCAGACACGTGGGTTCGTGTAACAGAGGTGATGGCTACGTGACTCATCAAAGACGTCCTGGCCAAGAGCATGAGACTGACACGGAACGGCCGTGTCATGTGTCGCATCGCACGTTACAACTCCTCGGTGCCACAGGGCTTGAAAGTCAAAGCGAGAATCGCCCACTAAGTTGAAATGGGTTTTATGGAATGCTGTGATACAGGAAGCCTCATCCAAGTGGCATCACATATTACGGGCGAGGCCGCAGACTGGGCTTGTCTAAACGCAAATTAACCGGAAATTGTGTAGCTTCAGCGGGTGGCTCTGCCCGACCCGGATTGCCAAGCTTTTAACAGGCGCATCTCTGTAACCTGACCAATACCAATATCGCCATGCAGTTTTCAACAAGGATCGTAGCTCTCCAAAGGTTATGCTGTAATGTTTTCAAGATGCGTGCATACACCGTGTTAATCGAGGTGGACTTTTATGCAACATTGAATGCCATCCCAATCTCATCGCCCCGACTCAATTACGACAAGAACCGTAAAATTTGCAAATTGTGACAAGGCAGGACACGGAGAAAAGCAATGTCCAAATCTCCGCAATCTGGAGTCGCAACGACATAGCACCAACAACGTCCGACGACGGGGAGAGCTGCCGACTGTTTTACACCACAAACCATCAACGTCCGACGATGGGGAGAGCTGCTAACTGTTTTACACCAGCAAACAAACACGCGGTTCGATGTACGGATCGGGTGCCCCGCTCTCGAACGCCAGCCACAGACCCGACGGTTTTAAAGCACTTTCGATAGTAATGTCAGATCTGAGCAGCCATAAAGATACGGGACATTAAATGAGAAGCATTGGCCTATGAAAGGGATAAGCGTGGGCAAACACTTGAAGAAACTCGGACCATTTTTCTGATCCATTGCAACAATTTTCTTGCTACTACGATTTTTCTTTTTATAGTTTTATAGCTAAATAAAGCTTTGTTTTTAGAAAAGCCGTATGGTGGTGTAGAGTAGCACTTTTAAAATTATATCACTTTATTCGAAGTCCTTAATGCTGAAAATGAAATGCGAAAGGACAATATTCTGGATGTTTTGAGTTTGTTGTTGATCGAACTAGACGTTTTTGGAACCACAATGCTTAGCTTATTATTAGATCAAAACGATCTGCGCAGGTTCCCAAAGACGACGGACTCCATGTGCTAATGTGTTACCAGCATCTGCATGATAACGCATGTGCGATCAGCGCGATTGTCTTACGCCATTAAGGGAAGCTCACTAATGAATGTTTAACTGAATTCAAATTGGCTTTCCACGGCAATTTCCGCTGTTATTCGGTTAACAGACTAGATAAGCGTGATCCCATAGTTTGGTCAGCGCGGGTGATGCATTCATCACGGAAAAAGCCCACTCCTCATAAACGTGTGAGACTGATAGAATCCCCGCCCTGCATGAAAAGAGACTGAAAAAGCGCTCTCATTGTCAAAGTTTGATTGAACATATTTTTTCACCAAATGTTGATTGTGATGGAATTCCGCGCACTTCAACACTGAAAGAAGAAAATATGCTTCAGTGGCATAGACTTTTTTCTGTACCGCCGTGTGGGGTAGACAGTTTGTGGGCAATTTCTGAGCACACTCCACTATCTCTCATTTTTTGAAGGGTAATTTAGTTCAGTTTACAATATTCCCCCCCCCCCCGTGCTTACTGCGCTACCTCTTCAGAGCAAAAAGGTGGTCGCTCACCGAAGACGCAAACTCATCACATGAGCTCTATGTGACGTCATGTAACTTTCAAGCTGAATTTGCGCACCAGCCTTGTTCACCGTAGAAGTCAAATTAATATTTCAATTCATTAGTGTCACTTGAAACTCCTTCTTGTTGACAAAAAACGGCATGAAGCAGAAAAAGTGATTAAAAAATATATGACGTCATTACCAACTAGTATCTAACTTCCTTCCTGTCAGAGTGGGATGGTTTGGCGTAAAATGCGGGATCACGGCATTGAGCATTACCAATCATCCGGTTTCGTGCCCCCGTGTATGTTTTCCAAGGGGGATTGTGAGGAGCTGCTGAGTGAGGATAAGTTTAAATGTAACACTCGGTCGGTGAGTAATGTGAGTGTGAGTGGGTGCTGACTTCCTATATACCCTGGCTCGAACCATGTAGATAGGGCATACACAATTTTGCATAGATGCCTGTCCAACAGTATATGGCTGTGAATGGGTCATGGGACTGAATATCTAGACGAATATCTGAAAATTTATTCTGTTGTGAAGTGAAAACGTTCAGTTCACTGCAATTTACACCTGTTAGTAGCATTTCAGCGCCAGGCCTCAGTATTGGGCATCACCATTGAAAAATCATGTATTTGACGTTTGAAAAAGCATAGGAACTTGGCCAGATTTTACAATATTTTATTCGGACAGTACTTGAGCGAAATTCCATTCTGCGATTGCTTTACGTCTTGTGGGGATAAATTCAGCATATGGCGGCAAAGTGTTTGAAGTCCATTGAGATTTCCATCTCGAGAACAGTTGTCTGACAGGTAGTGCCACAGAGGAAGCAAGGTAATATTGATTTTGGGGCATGATTCAGGCCGGGTGATGCATCACTTTGGCATATTTGCTATTATTTGCCAATTAGGAAAAGCTGTTACCAGAAATGTGATATACTCAAGTATGCATAGACAAAATTTAATTTAAAGAAAAGTAAACTAAAGCTCTGAAAGTAAACTAAAGATGCTAATTTCAGAAATATTTTTGTGTTGAGCTTTTAGGAAATTTTGTGGATGTGTTTCCTATTGATCTACGTTTTCTGATAAATCATATGATGGAGCATGCTATGTAAAGCATAGCCCTCAATTGGGAAGAGGACATATCCCATGCTTCGGTGCTAGATGCAGGATGCCTTTAGGCTTAACATCTTCCTGACATCTTTGTCATAGCTTGTGGACTGATTGTCTGAAAGTTATTCCCCTTCGACGGATTAAGCTGGTGTCTCATGAGAAGAAAAGATATCATGTGCGGCCTCCTGGTGCCTTCATTCAGGCAAGAAATACCTTCTTTGGAAGTTTTTTTATACAATATGGATGCCTAGAACACAATATCAGTATGCTATGGGAATATTGCTTATGTGAGGCAAGGAGGGGGGGGGGAGAGGAAGGGGGGCAGGGAACTGCCACACTCATTTTTCAGTGACATAAATAAAAAACAGTCCTTGAAACCACTCCTCTTTTTGGTATCATCATAGGCCCACTCCTCTTTTGGTATTATCATAGGCTTATTGGCTGACAGGAAGGAACTGCAAATTAATCCCCAAAACGGCCTTAGTAGATATAATGTACTTGAATATAAAAATCAACGAGCAACACATCTTGAATCTGACTTCCTTTTTCTGACTGTAAACCATGTAAACCCTTGCCGTGAAAGGGAGGGGACGGGATCCGCCCCTGAAGGCTTTTAGAATACCTCTCTGAGATGCTTTGCAATCGTGCTAAAATTTTATGTAGACTATGGAGCATTCATTGCGCGTGTTTGGACACCAGAAACGTGTTCCTAGCATCCTTGCTGTCGGAGCAGTGGCGGATTTGAAGAACACTTCACGGAGATCTACGGCCGATGCAGGGCGGCGGGCGGCAACCGACGATGCCGCCGAATGTGCGCGGCTGGCCGGTACACTTACATTAGCGGAATCATATATCACACATATATGCTCCAAACGCATGCAAATATACCGCATCGTACCCAGAATTAAACAAGAACACACCTCTTTAAGTTTCGTATCCCCACGAGACATGGTCTCATAGGTACGATGCAAAGCTAAAAAGTGCGATTCTTTGGAAAGTTTGACCTTTGACCTGCCGTATTGGGATTAATTATTAAACTAACAACACAATAGCTAGTACCAATCGCGAGATCTCATTGAGACTTATTCATTGGCATTTTTGTTAAGTTCTATCTTTATTAGTCCAGAATCACCAGCGGGTAGGGTTCGCATCAACCTTCGCCCCTCCCTCTATCAGACCGCGTTATGAAAAAACGGCGGATCAGGGCGAGGGCTAAGGGGACAGTTTAGAACATTTGTATTTTGTGGGAGACAGGCGTAAGCTTTTTTATCTCTGCTATTCGTGCAGCATATCCGCTTGGCTTAGCTTCGAAAACTCCTGGAGGACTATGATTGCTGTTCTGCTCAAACAAATAACTCGCGGTTCTGGACAAATATAATATGTTTGCTGCATGTCTTCATCAAACTTTGCAATTTACAAACCATATTTGATGAGCTGGATCACAAGGATGCAGATGTTTGACAGCTAGTTCAGCGCTTCTAGAGATAGCTTGTGTATAAAGGCTTTATGTGTCCGCACGTTGTCAGAAATGAAACATTGGGAAATATGACAGGATTAAAAGGGGACTACGACAAACTTAAGCGTAGACAACGAATGAGTAAAACCCAACCAGGCGCATCTTTCTGACGTGTGCTGTGTGACGCTCCGGCGCTGCTCGAGACTGACCTTTTTTCGTCCGCAGCAGAGCATGGCTGCCCTGGATACCCGGAGTTTGTGCCTGACCCGTCTCCTGAAGCGTGGCGCGGCGACCATCGGGCGACGTCAGGCAGCAGGAGGCTAGCTGAAACACCAGACAGCAGGCATGACACCTAATTAAAAATTGGGCCGTGATGATTATACAGACGTAGAGTTCCGCTCATCCGTAACCAATATCCACCAGACATGTTTTCGTTTTAAAAGTGCTTGGTTTACCGCTGCCAAACCGTGGCATTTGCGAACTAATCGATTGCCTTAATTAGAATTGCCAGCTGTGGCCAATTCTGCATTCAACCAGCCTTAGACCTTTCTTCCAATTTCCAACCGACTGTGGATCTCTCCCTGTCAAACAACAGTTGAATTTTACTTGCTCGACGAATTTTTTCCTCTTTCCTGAAGCAAAGACTGTACGCGTGGGATCACGAGTTCGCCAGGTCAGGCGGTGGAAAAAGTCTGGACAAGTTGTGTAAGAAGTAGGCCCCTGCCTTCTCTCTGTCGTCTTGATATTAACACGCACTCGGAGGGGGTTAAATTGACCCCCCGAAGATTTTCCGCAATGGTTTCCGAACAGCACGGGGTAGTCGCGCCATATTTTGCATAGCTATAGACAATTAAATAGCGAATCGTCTGGCCCCAACTCTTAGATGTGCCTCATAAGGTCGCTGACCTATGGCAGGTCAAAGTCAGACCTATAAATCTCTGAGATGCTTTTTAAGCAACACAACAATTGAATGAACAAATTACATTGACCTAGGATCTGGTATGAAGGTAAGACCAAGGCCAAGGTCAAATTATTTTATTACGCTAGGGCCTACTATATGGGGTAGTTTCTAGCGCTCATTTCAAATTTATTGTTAACAGGAACCGCCTTATACACCTTCCGTGTACTTCGTAAAGATCAGAATAGGTCACTGACCTGAACGACTCAGGTCAGCATTTTGTTTGTAGGAACACACTGCCTAACGTAATCTTTGTCACTTATTCAAATACCCAACGCAAAGCAGTCTTGCCTTATTTTCGTCACCATGGCTTTCAAAAGGTCAAGGAAAGTCACTGAGTAAATGAGCATATGGCCTTTTGCTTAGAACAGCTATCTGGGTCATAGGGGCTCTTTGGAAACCAACCTGGAATTTGACATCGTTTGACCAAAATTTGACCCGAAGATCATGGCCTAGGAACCACAAACTTTGATCGAAGTGGATTCGCGCACAGGTCGACACACCCTGTGAACTTTGTGTCTCTAGCTCTCTTAGTTTTTTAGATCTCAGCGGAGGTCAAATTGATCCCCCACCCGAGCGAAGGGTATCCAAGTGGCCACCCAGGCGCGTGTTAAGAGAATGGCCTCGTTTAACACACAATTGATTTGCTGCAACCCTGGCGTTCCAAAACCGTATCTGGAGATTAGACAGCGTGCTCGGTGCACCGAAGAACGCCGGAAGCATTTTAAAAGTGACGCCAGGGCTCAGACGGCGTCCGGTGAAGGCCCCTAGGATAGAGTCGGAACATCGCCGCACCTGCTAGCGAAGCGTTGTCGCATGAACTGCAGTGCAGAAAGCGAACAAAGACACGGGGAGTCTCTGGAGATAAAAAGGTGTAAGAAGACTCACATTGGTATCTTGTCTTGAGGACCGATGTCCAGGTGACAGGCCAAGGACATTAATGGACGATGAACCATATTTCATCCACCTGGCACTCAAATCCAGGGAAACACGCGGTTTTATACACTCGCTGGAATATATGTTCCTCCTTACGTAACACTCAGGGCAGGGAGCATATGCCCACGCAAGCTGCTGGTGTTGCTCCCAATTAGCACACGTAGATGATCGTGATGGGGGATGATATCGTGCACGATCACCCAGCTGGTGGTCATGCCCGGCAAAAACAATGAGGCGGGCCAGCATGCCGTCAGAAGTGCAAACATGAGGCTTTTATCTTTTCTAGCAACCAAATATGGTAATGACGAGAATGTCTTCTGGTCAGATGTCACCAGCACACATTAGGCACGTGAGACGCTGCAGCTACTTGAAGAGACCGACGTACCAGTTTTTGCTACGAGAGATGACCCCCTCCCCTGCACTCCCAAGCCAAGGCCAGTAAAGAGGATGTGGATTTGATCAATCAGGCATTTTATGCGAGAGGTTGGCAAGCACAATCAGGCAAGCAGTTGAAGCTCCGGATCCCAAATCATCTGCCATCTTATCCCAGAGGTGCCGCTCGGGGCGACGGAGGAGGTGGCCGCCCACGTGCGCCCGACAGACAAAGTTTTGGTTTCAGCGAAAAGTAGACTTTCAACAAGCATTCGAACATTGTCAAAAAACATAGTACTCACGTCTGAATGACGGCAGGCGAGCCTTTCGACGTTTTGATCCGACCCAATACAAGGGACACCAATGGTGTCTGCGTCCATTACCTTAGCTCCTGACATTAGTTAAATTATAATTGCTAACTATAGCTGTGTTGATCGCGTCGGTGATCGCCTGGCTTATCCCGCGCCGCGCAGGACACTTGAATGACATCAGATAGCCATGAAGTAAAATGGCAACAAAAAATACAGATTACACCAAGCCTATGAGCATCACCAACCTCTGCTAAAGTGATTGGACGCTGCACCATGTTCGAGGGCCTGACGCAGAGCTCTCCGTGTCGAAAAGAATATCAACCAGGGACATGACAGATCTCATCCAGCCATAGCAGCACCCTGGCACAACAGGGACATGACAGATCTCATCCAGCCATAGCAGCACCCTGGCACAACAGGGACATGACAGATCTCATCCAGCCATAGCAGCACCCTGGCACAACAGGGACATGACAGATCTCATCCAGCCATAGCAGCACCCTGGCACAACAGGGACATGACAGATCTCATCCAGCCATAGCAGCACCCTGGCGCAACAGGGACATGACAGATCTCATCCAGCCATAGCAGCACCCTGGCACAACAGGGACATGACAGATCTCATCCAGCCATAGCAGCACCCTGGCACAACAGGGACATGACAGATCTCATCCAGCCATAGCAGCACCCTGGCGCAAACAGGGACATGACAGATCTCATCCAGCCATAGCAGCACCCTGGCACAACAGGGACATGACAGATCTCATCCAGCCATAGCAGCACCCTGGCACAACAGGGACATGACAGATCTCATCCAGCCATAGCAGCACCCTGGCACAACAGGGACATGACAGATCTCACCCAGCCATAGCAGCACCCTGGCACAACAGGGACATGACAGATCTCACCCAGCCATAGCAGCACCCTGGCACAACAGGGACATGACAGATCTCATCCAGCCATAGTAGCACCCTGGCACAACAGGGACATGACAGATCTCATCCAGCCATAGCAGCACCCTGGCACAACAGGGACATGACAGATCTCATCCAGCCATAGCAGCACCCTGGCACAACAGGGACATGACAGATCTCATCCAGCCATAGCAGCACCCTGGCGCATGATTCTCAGCTCGATTAGAGCCATGCATGATAATGACTACAGGAGTTGTCGGCCTCTTGCCACACTATGTGAAAATAACATCTGCTCGATTCATGCACGTGTTAGGAATTAAGTGCGGCATGTACAGCTTCAACCATACGAGACAAAGCGACCAGTGTGAGTGTTCATAAACAATCGCTAGTGCCCCGGATGGTTTTCAGCTAATCCCGTTCAACAGCACAATTCAACCTCTTAAAACTGTTCCGTACTTTTCAAGGAGAGCCGAAGTCCGTTCCGCTTGCTTTCCATTGGTCAGCTGGCGGTATAGTTATGTGCAGCTGGTGTGCTACCTGACAAGGCCGTTCACGTTGTTGACAATCCCGTTGCGTGCCTCGCATGACCTCGTTGTCGGATGCCTTTCCCCTTGTTCGTAGGCATTGAGCGGCGCCGTCCCACACGGGTTGGCCGCCTGGGACCGGTACTCCGCCGAGCAGTAATACTGCCCACGCGCCCTATTGGTGCGGCCAATTAGCCTCGACCAAGGGCAGAGGGTGAGCTTTGCAATCTCCCCAACACCGGGTCAGATCGTTATCAGAGGGCCGAGGACGCAGAGGGATGAATAAGGCAGGCATGCGGCATGGTCGTGCTTTTTATAAGGGAGTTGGCTATATCAGTCTGTGTCTCCATCCCAGTTCAGGGAGACATATTGGTGCTGAGTTTGCCCGTTTTAAATGCATCACCAAGCTCCAACGGTTGTCTTGATCAACGACCTTCGCAGCAAAATGCCTCGTGCAGGGATGCCGCACACATGGTGATCACGCCGCCCCTAAACCATCGCTACGTCACGTGACGAACCCCCCACGACCGCGGCCATCCCGGCACCGCCGCTGGTGGCCGGCGGCGGAGTACCCACCTGGGTAATCTGGACAGCATCTTAGCGGAGCCGGTGCGGCCCGCGGGCGGCGCCGCGGCCGTCGCCCGCCGTGCTGCCGGCCCGCTTCATAGTACGCACTATTGATCTACGCCGCCACGCACTTTCACACGGCCATTGCACTCGGCGTGCGGGCGCCGCCTGCGGCAGAACGCGGCGCACTGGCGACCGCCTGCACTGTGCACACGTCTTGACACGGCGCCTGGGGCGGTCGCGTGCACAGGGCGCTGTGCACTGCGGTGACCCGGGGTCGGGCGGCGGCGGCGGCGCGGCGAGGGGCGCTGCCGGCTGCGCGGCGCGGCCACCAGACGGCGCGCCGGCGCGTCGGTCCGATCAATATCGCCGACGCGCGCCCGCCCGCCCGCCCGCCGGTCCGCCGGCCGGCAGGTGGTGGCGGCCCGCCGCTCTCTAGAGGTCGCCACCGGCATCCGGCCCCACGACGGGACGGCACCCTGGGGGAGAGCACCCGGCCCGAGCCGGCTCCACATTCTCCAGGCCGCTCTGACGTAGCGGTGGTTTGGGGACGTCGGGTGAAGGGTGAAAGGTCAAGCGTTGGTGGAAGAAAAGGCTTTTGATGAGATGGGTCGAGCGCCTTTCCGTGGGATTTGCAGAGCTGTTTGAGAATGCGCTGCCTGCCTCGGCTGGAGAGCGGTTCGAGTGCCGTTGCTAGGCGGGTTGAGCGGTGCAGACTTTGTGGACGGAGAGAAACCAATACTCCCAGACGGGTATCGATGGGGTCCTGTATGGTGGATGAGCCTGGCTGTACTAAAACAGTTCTCATGACAGGAGTGAGGCTCGGAATCCGCTGAGACCGATTGGGTTGAGGCTGAGCCTGTGTTGACAAAGAACGCTGTTCACATGGAAGTTACGTTATTTGCTGCCTTAGGTAATCTAGAGGCCAGCACTGTAATTCGGTGGGCATTTGGGCATGGGATGTACATAACAAACCTCAAAGTACGGTACATGAATTGTCTTTAATTTAAAAATGACTACCTCGACTCCATCGCAATCATAGCGCGCTTGGAAAATGTCATGATTCAAAATAGCGTTTTTGGCAAGCACACTGCTTAGATATTTCCGACCGTTAAAGAGACGTGGAGCACAACAATACAACCGTTTACCTGCCGTCTGGGGCATCCATTTCACTTCATTTTTTCATGACGTGTCTTCTTCTTCCTCCAGCATCTTACCAGAAAACAATGTGATGAAAATGGGTGAGATTAGTGTACACATGAAACTTTTAGTTATGTTGAGGTCTTTCGGAGTCACGTAAAACACAAACCACAAGCTGTCGGCCAATAGGGCAAATGCCTTGCCAACTCAGCCGGCACAGTCCGCTGAGTACTTGTATCGTTGTTGCCGAGATTTCAAACATTCACAGCATTCCTTATAACTAGACGGCTTCCCTTGCAATCACGCTGAATCCGTGAGCAGAGTAGCCGCAAATGCATTGGTTAGATAAATGCAGGATCTTTTCCGCCCGACAAAGAAATCTTTGCAAGAATATGCTGTCGGCCCTGCTAGCCTTGTTTGACAAAGTAAGGAGCGAATTTAATTTTCCCAATGGCACCAACTCTTGAGAGCTTTAGATGGTACTTCTGGGAACCCAGAACGAAAGCGCTCTTCGGTGCATTGACGAACAGTTTTGCTGGGGTGATTTGTTCTGTCCTCAGTTGAGGACGTCACAGCTTGAGCTGAGTGACGGCTGACGGCCGGGTGACGGTGACGGTTCCCAGCATTGTCACATAAGATGAAGGAATACGTTGTCGACTCGGACATTTCTTTGTAGAGCAGCGTGCTCAGGGCTATTTGAGCACCAAATATCTAATGTACTCCATAGCCATAAATCAGATTCTTAAAGCCTGGTGGGTCCCGAGCACCAAAAAACCAGGGCCCTCACGAACCCTGCCGGAGCCCCAGCGATGACTATAATCAGGCTCATGCCATTGAATAGCTGGCATCCGTTGTGATGCCATTTGTGCAGTGTTACCATCCGGTTTGTTCAGTGTTGCCATCCATATCCACTGCTGGGAGAACTGATCGCTGTCAATGGGGCTTGAGGGACAGGTTCTACATTGTCCCACAAGCTAGTTTTGTCATCTGCAGCAAAGCCAAGTTCATTGGTATTAACTGGCGAGAGGAAGATCCAATTTCGTCAATGGCACGGCCAAGAGACATTGATTTCCTTAGTCGCAACGAAAAACAAATAAATGTCGCAGAAACGAAAGTCCTCGGAATCTCCGAGCTTCAACCTCACGATTTTGAAATTTATTAGACCAAGGTCGCACCTCCCATAATATCAAGGACAATCGCCCGCGGCGCGTCACGTCTCGAAGGCCTTCGGGATTGTGGTACATACATGATCATGCGTCAAACGCCCGTCTTCGCCGGAGGACATACAACGACAAGCCCTGGA
Organism: Pollicipes pollicipes; assembly: GCF_011947565.3. Lineage (NCBI taxonomy): Eukaryota > Metazoa > Arthropoda > Thecostraca > Pollicipedomorpha > Pollicipedidae > Pollicipes > Pollicipes pollicipes. The sequence continues at coordinate 28,006,050 of NW_023596921.1, forward strand.
ATGTTGCCGTTAATCTGTTGATTAGTTCATGAACTATTTGTTGTTTTGCATTAGCAGCTAATGACATTTTCAATGCTGACCACAGCTAACGACGTCGTTAACTTCAGCTAAATTTTTGCCTGGTAACTCAAAGACCCGGACGCAATAACCGATGCGACAGATATGCCCTCAAAGCCCAAAAGCAGCGACAAAAGGTCTCAGACCCTTTCTGTTTGCCTATTTCTTATTTTATTTGATCTGCTTCTGTTGGTTTGGAGGATTAGCCTTCACAGATGTGATGTATGGGCCTTCTTAACGTAACTTAACGCGTGGGGATTCGAGATTTTGGGGATATGAGATGTGGGGAAAACATGGTGAACATAAGGAAAGCTAATGTTGACAATATGGGGCTGGCGTGGCTGCTGCCTTTTGAAATACCCTAATCTAAGCCCTGTGAACGTCACTTTTGCTAAATTGATTTCAATGACGGCACATTATAATAAACGAGATTGATATTTTACGACCACAAACAACTATTTTCAGCTATGAACGATGCAATTGCGCTTCATTTCAAGTACTGTCACACCACCTTCGGGTAACCGACTATTATTTTACGTTGCATCATGAGAAACGAAAAACTTTCTTAAGCATATACACCGTATTTTGATATAACTTCTGAAGCTTATGGCTTCTGAACCCGATAATTAATTGTGATAATTCATCAGCTGTTCCTTCTGGCATATGCATCGATATCTGAATGCCACAGCTGCTTCTTGTGATATGTATGCAAGAAATTTTCGTGGCATTGCAGACTAAGTTGACATTATATGCGCTGCGCTGCCATTGTTGTGGTTGGGCGTTTCTGTTCTTAGAAATGTAGATCTTGCCGGGAGTAATCGAGCATTGTTTCGCTTTTTATGATGGGCACAGTACTTTTCAAGATATCAAGGGCTGTGTGAGCCCTCTTGCACAGTAATTTTTACTGCGAAGGACATGTATATTCGTGCCATCAAAATACACTTTTAATAGCTCAATTAAATTTACGATAATTCTGTATATAAGGAAGTTATGAATCGCTTGCACCGGGTACATAATAGCAGAGGCAAATAGAATATAGACGTTGTCGAGAATCGCTCCACGTATTTAGTCAAGGCCAACGAATTCTAGTGTTGCTACGATAGGATTATTGTGCATGACGTAAAGGAACAGGCCGAACCTTGTCGTACAATAGTATCGAATTTCAAAGCTCACACACTCATATCTTACCATATGGCTTATAGAGCTGATGATTGGACAGCAGACAACGAAATTCGACCATTTCCACCCTTCGGAGATGTTGACGAAGCTGCGATTCAATGTCATACTAGAAAATGATTTGAGAAGTTTACGCATTACCCGCAACCACGATCCGTTGACTTTTCTAACGTTTTAACCGCTTACCTTGAATCTAATTTCTGTTTTCGCTTAACAGAATATCTTTACCCTATGTTATCTTTTTGGCTAAGAGATCATCCATAAATTATGTTTCGCATTGCTGACCATCTACAATTCCTTCCATACTGACTACGCGCTGATTACGCTGGCGGAAAGTTCACCTCCCTGTTAATGTTGTTAAGCGTATCGTCCCGAAAAGTAACCTCCGTTTGGCCCCAAGCTGAACTAGAGATGCGAAACAAATATCGGACGTGTATTTCTCGTTTTCAAAGAAAGACGGCGATATCCGGATTTAGCGTTTAACAATACCGTGAAATATTTTAGCGTGATATGCAAATCCACCTAGTCGTAAAGTTACCAGTCCAGACCCCGTTCCCTTTGCTTGTTACACTTTGGTTACGTACCATTAATCCCTTCTCTCCCTCTAGCTCCCCCCTCCATGCGTAATGTAATTCACGGACGTCCCCGAACTTTTCCCGCCACTGACCTGACAACGGCCGGTGGAGCAGCTGTCGAAACGCTATGTGAATAACACGGGATTGACGAGTACATTAGCTCGAATAATTATTCTATCATTTCGAACACTTGCACCGAATATTCCATGGAACTGTATAATTGTCATTTAGCGTATGGAGAGCCTGGCTCAATGCCGTCCGTTTTGAGTGAAAAACGTGCTCAGCGATGTCGTTTGGCATGAAACACATTTCTGCTCGTTGCATTCCATCACGGCAATAGGTGCCTAGGCTGTTATGCTTTCTACAGCTGTCTTGATGACGTGCACCGTTCGGCTCTGCGTTTCACTGCCACTGTGACGAAGAACGAGTTACACCCGGCTGCCAGTTCAGTGGGAAATAGCGGAAAGAAAATACGTGTCAGCTAAGGGCAGCTTTATGGAAAACTGCAAGTAAAGTTGTCTGTTAATACGCCGAGAAAAGCGTACATAAACGGAAGCCTGGAAGCTCAAAGTCAGGCCATGGTTTCAGCGAGGGCAATTTCTAGGGAATCCTTCAATCTGAACCAACAACGAAGTGTTAGACGAAGCCATACATCTCTGATATGCTTTCTTATGCGAGACAACAGTTCAATGAGCAAATGACATTGACCTAAGGTCAGATATGAACATCACACCAAGGTCAAAACTAGCCTGAATTGTGACTCTAGGGCTTGCTGTATGGGATAGTTTTTGGTGCTCATTTCGAGTTTATTGACATCAGGGACCGCATTGTACATCTTCCATGAACTTCTTAGAGGTCAGAATAGGTCATTGGCCTAAAATGACCCGGGTCAACATTTCGTTTTAGGAACATGCTGCCTAGCGTAATCTTTGTCGCTTAGTTAAGTGCAAAACTCAAGACAAACTTGCGTTATTTTGGTCACCTTGGCCTTCACAAGGTCAAAAAAGGTCACTGATCTTAAATGAGAATGTGACCTTTTGCTTAGAAACAATTATCTAGGTTCTGGGGGCACTTTGGAGACCAACCTGGAACTTAAACTTGTTTGACCTTTTTTGACCCAAAGATCATAATCTAGGAACCTGAAACTTTGACCTCAGTGAGTTCACGTATAGGTCAACATACCTTGTAAATTTGGTGTCTCTAGCTTTCCTGGTTCCCGATATATTAAGGGGGTCAAATTGACCCCCACCCGAGCGAAGCGTATCCAGCCGGCCACCCTGGCGCGTGTTAAGGAACTTTTACTGGGAACCAAGCCAGGTGGCCGGAGAGAGGTAAGGGGGGTGGGGATAGAGATTGGGGACATTGTCCGTTTTAATACACATAACACATTTGAACATGGTTGAATGTCATGGTTTGTATGCTAGATGTGCACCCACAGCTATTTCTCCTTGGTACACAATCTTGCCTATTGGAATTACCTGTGCCATTTGGCAAATACGACTATCCAGCTTCCTAAGATTGTTGGTCAATTTCAACAATGCATTCCCCGGGGAGACGAAATCCCACGAACGGGCAGGCATTTTGAGTCATTAGGACGGCATCTGCCTCCACAGGGTAGATTTCGAACTACGGCCTGAGCACAGAGTGATCAGAATTCTGAATACCAAGCAACGGCTCATATTACGCCAGTTTCCCTGCACCTATATTTCACTGGCTACTTTTCAAGATATAACATTTGTTGCGGCATTTTAGACCGAAACAAATTCCGTAGCTTTGAATGGCAACTGACAAAAAAATGTGACAAAAACCACGAACCCGAGTTTGTTTTGTAACAAGCCATGTCACAGAATGCAGGTCTTTCTTTCGGATATTCGTTGCCTAAGCCCCGCTCCCGCCCGCCTTCGGCAGCCCCCATCCTGGCCCGACTGGCCATCACATGACTGGCTGCAAATTCATCGCATGACTGCTTTGCTGTATGTCTGTGGATCAACATTACTACCTCTTGGTACGTAAAACTTATACTGAAGACCGGCTACAGCATCTATTCACAGATTACCTTCCCTTATACCACACTGCGGCAGAAAATAGGCTTTCGGGAAGCTGCCTGCCCTAGGCATGAAATGGTCCACTGGGCCCCTCACCCAACGCAACCGACTTTATTTGTTTTTTATGTAGGCAGGGGTGCAGCGAGAGCCTTACCAAGAGAGGTGGTGTGTACAAGGTTGACAAAGGCACCCGTGATTGTGCCCCTCCCCCCGAAATCGCTGGATATGGTTTACTTGTCATCACTCGCCCGGCTGGCTGGTTAAATACCCTTCGCTAGGGCGAGGGTCAATTTGATCCATCTAAGATTTTTTTTTTAAATGGAAAAGCAAGAAACACTAATTTTATGGGGTGGGTTGGCTTTTTGTGAAATCACTTGTTTCAAAGATATAATGTCAAACATGATCTTGTGTGATCACTCCTTGCGTCAAACAGAGTTAAACCCCAGATTGGTGTTCAAAGTGCCAACAGACCTTCTCATGCAACCGCCGTGGACCTTGATGCATGTTCTAAGAAAGAGGTGAAGGGTGTTCAGTTAAGTTCAGTGACCTTGTTTGACATTAGAAGATCAAGGCGACCAAAAATACGATATTGCTCCTATTTTGTCATTTCAATAAGCGTCGGAATTACGTCAGGTGGTATGCTTCTGAAAACGAAGTGTTAGTGTGTGTCATTTAAGGTCAGTGACCAACTCTGGTTCTGAAAATGTCCATAAAACATATCTGTTGCGGCTCCTATCATCAATAAATTCGAAATCGGCACCAAAAATTACAACACGAAACAAGCATTCGAGAAAAAACAGGTTAGTTTTTGACCTCGGTGTGGCCTTCATATCAGATCCCAGGTCAATGTAACTTGTTGGAATTCCAAATTAAATTTGTGTATTGCCTAAGGAAGTATATAAGAAATGTATGGCCTTGTCTAACGCACCGTTGTCGCATCAGATGAAACGATTCCCTAGAAATGGCCTTCTCTGAGAGCTGTGGCCTGACTTTGGCCTGCCATTGGCCAGCGACCCCACAAGGTTCATAACACCTTTTATACCAAAAGATCTGCCATTAAAATGTCTATAGTTATGCAAAGTTTAACACAGCTATGCCATGCCCTTCGGAAATAATCCTGGAAAAACCTTTGGGGGGTCAAATCGGCCCGCCCCAGGGCGTGTTAACAAACCTTGCCAAGGGGAGTCACGGCTAACAAAATCCCTGAAAATCCCTGTGGCGAAATTCTGCGCAAACAAGCATCCGGATATAGCTCATTTGTTAACAAGAGCATGGTTTTCTTCGTGTTATCGTTATTTTTACGTCGGAACCAGAACAGAAAGAGAAACCAAAGCTGCCGCGAGATCAGCGGTGTCTGTGTTTTGAAGTTGATTATATGTAGAAATCGGGCGCTGAACAACTGCATGAAATAAATCACCGGCGCTGTTCATTTTACAATGGTTCAGTAGACTCTTTCTAAACCGGTATGGCACAGAAGATTTGACAAATTTTTCTGGTGCCTTCAGAGATATTGCGGACTCTAAACGTCAGTTGTAGATCGAAATGTGGTCCAAAATTAATATTTACCAGACCAAGCCATGTTTGTCTGGAAATATTCAACACCCAGTCAGAATCGATTCGTGGCACGAATTATGTACGTTGTTTTGAGCATTTACGCTCGCAAATCTAAGTAAGAAAAACCTCCACAGTTGCAGTTTTCACAGGTCGCGTAGCATCGGCCCGCGGCTAACATGAAGTCGTGCCCAATGGGTGGAAGAAAATAAGGACGCGTGTGCAAGAAGTTCATTTGAACGCTTTAGGACATCAAGTCATACATTTGGCCGGTAGGCCGGGCGTGTATTTCACCCATGCGATTTTAAGATTGATGATAAAACTAATTTGCCTTTACGACACCACGAAATGGTACTGGAATCTGGTGATTGAAATGGAATAGTAAAGGAAGAATCACTATTTCTTATGTTGCTCTATCTGCTATCTGCCAGGAGAACAACTCAAAGCTGTAAAAAGATACACCCAGTGTAATCAGTAAAGGATGCGAACTGATTTTGCCAGATATTCCGAGCCATTAGTTTACGCACGGCGCACGACGCCCGCCGCCTGGTGTTATTTGCAGTGGCCAACGCTGATCGAGACCACCGCTGTCCTTGCTCCAAAAATTGCGGGCGCAGGCTCAAACCTTTTGATGCAATTTGTCCACTAGTCTTTTTTATAAAAGAGGAAGCATTCTCACTTAAACACGGGGTGGAGTTGCTCGTTTCTGGAGTAATTTTGACTTCCTCTTTTCAATACTGCTGAGACCACTTATTCCCAGAAAAGCGGCCTTTTGAGCAGAACACTAGAGAGCACATTATTGTTACCGGTCAAGGGCTGAAGAGCCATTCCGTCCCCCGCAGGGCGTCTTCCGGCAACCATTCTGACGACACGGGGCGGGATCCCCTGGCCGATCCACAGACCCTTAGAGGGATGCATCATATTCCACTGGTCCCCTCCCTGATGCGGAAGGCCTTCTGACCCGCGCAGCTGACCCCTGCTGAGCCCAGCTGGAAACCTCACTGACGCAAAGACATCCTGATCGCCACAGGTGGCCCAACAAATGTCGGAGATATGTTAGTTTGGCTTAACGGGACCATGCTGGAATTGGGATGAAGAGCCCAATAATCTAAAGAAGTATGCCTAGCTTGCACCTCTGAAAAGTTCCAATTTATTTTGACAGACTTTCGGAAGCATTACTTCACGACAGTCGTTCTCGCGCACACAGCGTCCGCCACCGGCGTTACCTGGGGTGGTCAAGGCCGTTCAGGTTTACGAAAACTGCAACCACGATCATCGTCCGTGCTGCTGAGATTGCCAGTGTGCAGGGTCTAAAACAACTCCAAGTTATTTGTTTCACTAATCAATTCTGCAAAATAACGATCATTCTCAGGCCAACATGGGTTGGCCTTCATTTTTTACCTAATTTCGGTCCACTCCACTCAACACTTCTGGCATCCCTTACGTTTTCCGGGCAAGAGACCCGTAAGAAAAACACTAGTGGCCCATTTCCGGTCCAGGGCTGGATAGCCATTCTGTCTCAGCGCAAGGTGCGCTCCGGCTGTCATTCTGGCGACACAGTGGGCGGGATCCCCTGGTCGATACGAAGGCCCTTAGAGGGATACATCATGCCATCTTTACCTCCATCATTATGTGATGAGGTGACTGTAAGAGGCCATACAGAATAACCATGGTTACATAAATGGACAAAACAGTGCCTTTGGTGCTAGAGGAGCCTCGGTTTGCTCATGCATATCTCCGCGCGCCGCACATGACAGGTGGCAATATGAGAAAGATGCTGTCATTTACCACATGAAGCAATTGTGCTCAGTGCGGCTCAGTGAACATGGCTGGTGAAGTATGTAAATCGCGACATGTTCAAGGTAGTGCGCAAACAAAGTAAAGCCATATTAGGCCTGAAAAGTTTGGGGGGGAGGGGGCCCTTAACATTGCTGGCTTCTCCATCTTGAAAATTTGGGTCCTCCTGGCCCCTTGTTCCTACACCCATGGCACAGGGTCATAATGGGCCCTCTGCAGTACAAAAGCCCTTCACAGTCAGTAATGGGTCCTTTTAGGGTTAGAATGGGTCCTCTGCAGGCCAGAGAGGGCCCTCTAAAGGCCAGAAGAGCCCTCAAGTCAATAATAGTACATCTACAGATCAGAACAGGCCTCCAAATGCCAAAATAAGCCCTCTACAGCCAAGAATGGATCTTCTCTAGGCCTAAATGGGCTCTCTATAGGCTCAGAAGTACCCCCTTATGGTCAGAATGGATCCCTAATAATACGATGAGCCATCACAGGTCAGAATGATGTTTTACATGCTTACGTACTCCCTTTACAGCTCAGAATCGGCCCTTAACATATCAGAATGGGCCTTCCGCAGGCCCTTCAAGTTGGAGGAAAACGGGGGGGGGGGGGAAGGCTCCCCCTGCTTTCAAGTTGGGGGCGGGGTGAGCTGTCCCACTGCCCCCCCCCCCCCCCCCGGTTCCCACGTCCTTGCCTAGAAGGCTCTTATGCTATCATTACAAGCAAATTTCACCTTTGCCATGAATAAACAAATCGCATGGCATCATCTGGCGCGAAGTGTCTTAAATCATGCCGTCATCCATCATGTCCTGGAATATTCTAACGCCTAAAAATGTTTTAGTAATTTTGCAACACAATAATTCCCATTTTGAATTTCAAGTCTTTTGTCAAGATCGATAAGGAACATACAATTCTGACTTGCTGTCACGAAACATTTTCAGCTTTATAATTCAAATGCAAAACCGCTCAGGGACAGCTGCATGGACCCTTCGATAAGTGACAGAGAAGATCGACAGCTCATCAGTTCATGACGGTTATCACTGTGTGGTGCACATTGACAAAATATTAATATTCCCCATTTTTGACAAATAAGCACGCCGTGATAGCACGTTCTGGGCGCCGTGATAGCACGTTCGTCCCATCGCCGTGCGGTGCCGCCCAGGTTACGCAATACACCATTATAATTATTATGCGAATCGTCCATTAACAGCGCTTACAAAGCCACGTTTGGAAGTGCATGTGCAAAACATCCCGGGCTGTTCGGACCTTTTTGGACATTTTAAGAATGGGAAAGATGCTGGTTGAAGAAACAACTGCATCTCAAACGACGCACGGACGCCCATTAAAGTTGAGGATAAAAAAATAAAGTACTACAGCGCGTTAGGACGGGGCAGCCGGGCCATTTGGTTGCCAAAACATGTAAAAGATAGTGCTTTTAATTGCCACAAACATGCTAAGTCCAGTAAGAATACCGGAGCCGTGATTCTTTTCTGACGACTTAAGACATCTATCGGTAGGCCCAGGCGCCATCGCCATCATGCAGACGTTCCACTTTCAGTGCATTTAGAGCGTAAGCTCGGCGTCGTTGATGTCATATTGCGAGTGCTGTCCAGAGCTGGCTTGACATTTTAGACAACATTATTGCAAGAAGAGTTGTTCTGCCTTATTGGTGTCCGCCGGGTCAGATAAACATCCGAGGGAGCTTGTGCACACTGCCTTAAAACACGCGCCCGGGTGGCCAGCTGGATACCCTTCGCTCGAGTGAGGGAGAGGGGTTAATTTGACCTCCCCCTGTGATCTCAGGAACCATGAGAGCTAGAGACACCAAATTCACAGGGTGTGCTGGCTTTTACGTGAACTTACATAGGTCGAATTTTGAGGTTCTTAGGTCATGACCTTCGGGTCAAATAGGGTCAAACAAGGTAAAATTCCAGGTTTGTCACCAAAGGCCCCTAGAACCTAGATAACTGTTCTAAGCAAAAGTTCACGTGCTCAGTTAGGGTCCGTGACCTTGTTTGATCTTTACAAGATCATGGTGACAAAAGTCATACAAGACTGCTTTGAGTTTTGCGTTTAAAAAAGCAACAAGGATTACGCTAGGCAGTATGCTCCTAAAAACAAAATGTTGACTTGGGTCATTTTAGGTCAGTGACCTATTCTGATCTTTATGAAGTCCATGGAATGTATATAATGCAGTTCCTGTTACCAATAAATTCGAAATGAGCACAAAAACTATCCCATACTGCAAGCCCTAGAGTAATAGAACGGATTGGTTTTGACCTTGGTCTGACCTTTATACCTGACCCTAGGTCAATGCAATGTGTTCATTTAAATGTTGTGTTACCTAAGCAAGTATCTTAACGATGTGTGGCGTTGTTTAACACTTCGTTGTTGGATCATATTGAACAATTCCCTAGAAATTGCCTTCGATGAAACCATGGCTTGATTTTGACTTACCATAGATCAGCGACCTTCCAAAGCACATCTAAATTTTTAATGCCAGACGATCCGCTATTCAATTGTCTACAGCTACGCAGAATTTGGCGCGGCTGCGCCGCGCCTTTCGGAAACCATTCCGAAAAAAACCTTCGGGGAGCAATTTGACCCCCTACCCGAGCGCGTGTTAAAATGCCAGTAATGACAAAACAGTCATCGTTATGTCAATGGCAGATATCGCCACTATGATAGCAGAAGTTACCGCCACGTTTATGCGGAACAGTCACCGTCACAATAATAGCACACAGTCACTGTCACTGTAATGACAAACAGTCACCGTTACCTTAATGGCGAACCGTCACCGTCACGTCAATGGCAGTCACCGTCACGTTAATGACAAACAGCCACCTTTCCGTCTTAATAGTAAACCATCACCGTCACGGTAAGGACAAACAGGCAACGTTGCGTTCACAACACACCTTCACCATCACGTTAATGGAAACATGCACTATCACGTTTATGGTAGACAGGCACTGTCACGTGAATGGAAACAGGCACCATCACGTTAATGGCGAACATTTACAAGTCACCGTCATGTCACATGAGGTATCTGAGGAAGTGGTCCTATTCCTTTGCAATTACATTATAATAGCTGAGATGAAGTGCAAGATCGCAAAAAGGGCGATTATCCTATCTTTTTCAGGCCTTTTTCAAGCGTCTTTTTCCGGGAGTTTTGACATCCAAATAGGGCCTTCCCGGAGATACAGACACGCCTTTAGAGAACTTTCAGTGGATAAAATAAATGTTCTGACATCTGCATCATCAAAACATTTTCAAAGAGGGCCCTGTTTGCGAAATGTTGGGCCTAAAAAACAGGGTTTCTCGCAGAGTCTGGGGTTTGACTAAAAGCCCTCTGCGGCCAGGGGACATCGATGCATTTTTAAGTTTAGATAACCAAAATTCTTATGAAGACACGTCTGGATCTCATAAGAGCGGCGAAAAGTAATAAAGCAGCAGTTTGGAGCCCAGTGTCATAGGAAGAACGTAAGGACGTCGGGCGTTCCCGAAATTGTTTTGGCTGCGCGCCTGCTACGGTCATGGAAGACTGAACTTACGGTCATGGCTGGTTGGTTACCTATCAAACACCTAAGAAACAATACCAATGAGACCACATGGACCGTAAGACCATATGGTAATAACTTGGAAAGAATCACCATCTGAATGGTCAGTCCTATCAGCTGGTCAAAAAAATGGTCAGCTGACCAGTTTTCTTTGCCTGTCAGCAAAGAAAATTGAAATACGTCAACAATAAATGTCAAGGCAGTCCTGTCAGGACCTGCCAAACTACATTGCCACCTATGGCGCCACAGGCAGTTAGGTTCCAAAGTTTACAGGACCGTCGAAGTCAAGTTTAAAGCGCCGTTGCGCTGTAAGTGAAATTTACAGTTTCGGTATATGTCCATGCATGGAGCTAAAAGTTTCAAATCCACCAGGTTCCTAGTGATGAAGAATTATGTCCGAAACAGCTCACATTCCGCAGCGACTATCACATTGCAAATAAATAGACATGCCAGCAATCATACACACATGATTCACCAAAGCCAGCCTGCCATTTGCAAGAATGTACTGTCTCCGTCTATAAAACGCACAAAGCGCCGGTGCCACCATTACCATCCGGGAACCAAAGTCCAGCTAGCCTCATTTTCTATCCCGCTGTTGATTTCATGTCATCACATCTGGAAGTCGCAGTTACAGGCAGTATCAAGGGGTTACTTGATTTTACGATCAGTATGTATATGTATATGTATGTATGTATATGTATATGTATGTATATGTATAAGTCTCCCGCCAGCTGGACCGAACGCTCCTTTGTCATAACATCCGACTGTACGTCCGTTTGGAAGGCCGCTCGTCAGCATGTCTTCTAGTCGGTACCAAATCGACATTGCTCTATTTACCACTAATATCTTGATAATACCTGAGTGTTGAATCTATGTGCAATCCAGCTTCCCAAAATCGCGCGGCATATCATAAAATAAAATCAAGCATCCAGCATCGTAGCGATCAGCCACCTGTGTTCATTCGCCAGAGACATCTAGCGTTCGGTAAAAGCAGCAAAGCTTTGCACATGGTAAGCAAGATCTGTCGTCGCTTGAGGGCAAGAATTTGGTTCGCTCTGTGTCTGTTTCGCTGGTAAACGGTCTTTACGAAGTGAAACAAGTAAGGTGATAACAAACGTAAGTATTAACCACATTTAAAGTGACACCAAAGCAGTACATGGAGCCAGTCATCTTTGAGAGCCCAAACTTGTGGGGTTACAAATATGTTGACCTGCCACTCTCATGAGTTCAGCAGATCAAGAGTCTTGGTCATCTATGGTATTCCCCATGATTAACATGCTATATAACAACCAAGTCATGAATTTTCCTACTTATCTAGAATGGAGAACCATTAACTTACCAATGCCCGGCCATCTCAGTCGCTGAAATCGCAAAACTTGCTATGATTTTCGTGTGATCTGGCTGCTACTTAAGTGCTACGAGAATGACAATTTTGGTGGGCATTGGTCACAGTGAACTAGGCTACGCATCCGTGTAGTTTTGTGGCCCAATCGTGGCCCGTTTAAACTGCAGCGTGTTTAACAACACAAAAAGCGTTAGAAGCAATGCCTAACCAGTGTTGGGCATGAATTAAGTTATAAGAAGGCTGAACGTAGTCATATCAAAAGTAAGCAAATGATTGCCCAATAGTTACCACCCGGAGGTTCATTCATGCATGCATTCAGTCTATTTAAGGGCAATATTCACACAGGTCGGACCAAGTCGAAATTCCGATACCTTTGTGCTGCGTATCCAAGAAGTTCACCCAGATAAGCAAAGTTGTTGGCAACATTATAATGGAGCCAAATGCGGTATTATAGCACACGATGTTAAAAATTTGTACCAGTTGTTGCTGAAAACTGTTCAGCTTTGCGATCAGTGGTTGCAAGGATCCTGGCCCTACCTACGCCGGCGTGTCAGGCCAGGCACGGGATTGACTGGCCGGGTCAGAGACGGCCGCTGAAGCTGCATCGTTTGCAGAAAGATTCTCTTGAGACAAGGTTGATGTACGACCTCGCTCCTAATCGCCAGCATCCACAGATGACGGGATTAAATCGCAGCCTCTCCTAAGCGAAGTGGTGGGATCAGCAAGGTGAAACTGCGGGGTGGGGGGGGGGGGGGGGGCACCTGTCCCGCTCGTGCACCAGGTTTCACGACTTGGCATGCCTCGCCGTATTGGAGTTGTCTTACAGCGAGGCACTTATCAGTACGGTTTGAGGCTGTGTGACCATGAGTCGCGCCCGCGTACCTGCCAGGCTCCGCTCATGGTAACAAACGCTGCAGCTCTATTGGGAGACAATCCACTGGGCAGCCACTGTGGCAGCGGTGGAACTCAAAGGTGGCCCTGGCCTCGTCAGAGGCACAGCAAAGCGGAAATTGATTTCAGAACTGCATAGATGCTAAACTGCTGACACCAGTTTCCTGTGCAAATGTTTAAATAAGTGAGGGAAAAATGCCTGAAATATTTAGACCATGAAGGTTTCCTATGTTTTAAGCACATATAAACAGAAACGGGTAGCGATCTTAACGGGAGTTTTTTTCTGAGACGTCTAGACTGCGAGGGAGCCTGAGGGCTATCTGCAGTCAATACGAGATGCAACTTCTTGCGTATATTGACAGTAAGTTATTATTGTACATTGTATTAACAAATAAAGCACATCAAGATTACATCGGACAATAGAGTCACCAAAATACAACATCTTCATTTTGAATCCTGCACAGATCCAATGCATCGCATAACTCATACAGCCACGAAAACGCGGGTGAAAGGTAACTTGCGCATTTGCAACGCTTGCTGGCAGTCTGTTGTACAAGCGCAATGCACGACCTTATAAAGCATTTACCCTAGGTGGAGTAGTCCCTCTTCGTACGACAACGGCATGCTGCAAAGGAGCAGTGCCAGCCACATAACTGGGAAGAAGCTCTACGATACCCCACATACGGCTTCTCCACTGCCTCTTGGGGCCACTCGGAGGTACAAAATCACAACCCATGCTGATATTTTTGCTTAGCGCTCACAACATATCCGACAAAGTTCTCTAGAGCACTCTTACCAGGGAAACCAAAGAATTTCCAAAGTCCGGTGCCAGCTTGGGTGAATTGACATCCGGAGTGTCCCTTTTCGACAACTGTCCCGCATCCTCACATGGGACTACAGCGCATGACGGGCGTAACATTTGAGTGCTCTCGGTGGGAACATGGTCTGAGGAAACTCGATCTTGTAACAATCTCCGTGCGCGGAACGCAAACATCGTGTGAATAAAAACAACCTTTTCGTTTCCGCAAATGATATGAAATCGCTCGGAGATGCACCATACACAGTTAAAGGCCAATATAAAAATATGCTGCAGGCACGCAGAATACGGGTGCAAGCACGGCGTAGGAGCTCATACTAAAGGGGACACACCCGACAGTGGTGTCGCAGCAAATAGAAACCCAAACTGCTTTTTGGGCGGCAGAAGACGACCACGGACACTGAAGCACGCATCGCATCGGCACTTGGAGTACATAGTCTGCGACGGTTATCTGCCCCGGTCAGGCACGAAACGGTGGTCTCCTGTATCGACTACGGTGCTGGTCATCGGCAGCGTGTACTCACTGACATCATAGCCACGGTCACAAACAACGCGCATGCGCAGTGCAGCTGCCGGAACCGGACAAGGCTTTCACATGGCTTCGCTTCAGCGACGACCCGCCAAAAGCAGACATCTCGTCAGCACCCGAGAACAAATCCTTAAACGTCGTTCATCAAACCATTTGGTCTTCGACAGAGAACGCACAGAAGAAGCCGTGCTCCGTCACCCACGCTGACTCTGCGGCGGCGCGCTGCGACGGCACACATAAGCGCGCGCGGTGTTGGCACTGGTCCGGAGTGGCCGGCGCTGGCGGCGGGCAGGCGGCTAACTCAGTGTCGAGTTGTCCAGCACCTCCTCCTGGTCGCTGGAGTTGGCCGGCAGCGGCGACTGACGCCGCGTATTCCGCTCTCGGCGCCACGAGGAACGGCGTCGCTTCTTCAGCCGGCCGCCGTACGTGCCGTCCTGCCAAGAGAGGCGCACGGTCACGTGCCTGCTCTACCGAGAGAAGCGCACGGTCACGTGCCTGCTCTACCGAGAGAGGCGCACGGTCACGTGCCTGCTCTACCGAGAGAAGCGCACGGTCACGTGCCTGCTCTACTGAGAGAAGCGCCTGGTCATGTGCCTGCTCTACTGAGAGAAGCGCCTGGTCATGTGCCTGCTCTACTGAGAGAAGCGCACGGTCATGTGCCTGCTCTACTGAGAGAAGCGCCTGGTCATGTGCCTGCTCTACTGAGAGAAGCGCACGGTCATGTGCCTGCTCTACCGAGAGAAGCGCACGGTCATGTGCCTGCTCTACCGAGAGAAGCGCACGGTCACGTGCCTGCTCTACCGAGAGAGGCGCACGGTCACGTGCCTGCTCTACCGAGAGAAGCGCACGGTCACGTGCCTGCTCTACTGAGAGAAGCGCCTGGTCATGTGCCTGCTCTACTGAGAGAAGCGCATGGTCACGTGCCTGCTCTACTGAGAGAAGCGCACGGTCATGTGCCTGCTCTACTGAGAGAAGCGCCTGGTCATGTGCCTGCTCTACTGAGAGAAGCGCACGGTCATGTGCCTGCTCTACCGAGAGAAGCGCACGGTCATGTGCCTGCTTTACTGAGAGAAGCGCATGGTCACGTGCCTGCTCTACTGAGAGAAGCGCACGGTCATGTGCCTGCTCTACCGAGAGAAGCGCACGGTCATGTGCCTGCTTTACTGAGAGAAGCGCCCGGTCATGTGCCTGCTCTACTGAGAGAAGCGCACGGTCATGTGCCTGCTCTACCGAGAGAAGCGCATGGTCACGTGCCTGCTCTACTGAGAGAAGCGCACGGTCATGTGCCTGCTCTACCGAGAGAAGCGCACGGTCATGTGCCTGCTTTACTGAGAGAAGCGCCCGGTCATGTGCCTGCTCTACCGAGAGAAGCGCACGGTCATGTGCCTGCTCTACCGAGAGAAGCGCACGGTCATGTGCCTGCTCTACTGAGAGAAGTGCCCGGTCATGTGCCTGCTCTACTGAGAGAAGCGCACGGTCATGTGCCTGCTCTGCCGAGAGAGGCGCACGGTTATGTGCCTGCTCTACTGAGAGAAGCACACGGTCATGTGTCTGCTCTACTGAGAGAAGCACACGGTCATGCGCCTGCTCTACTGAGAGAAGCACACGGTCATGTGCCTGCTCTGCCGAGAGAGGCGCGCGGTTATGTGCCTGCTCTACTGAGAGAAGCACACGGTCATGTGTCTGCTCTACTGAGAGAAGTGCGCGGTCACGTGTCTGCTCCACTGAGAGAAGTGCACGACCATGTGTCTGCTCTGCCGAGAGAGGCGCGCACTGTCATGTGGCTGCTTTGCCGAGAGAAGCACTCGGTCATGTGGCTACTGTACCGAGAGAAGCACACGGTCATGTGGCTGCTGTACCGAGAGAAGTACACGGTTATGTGCCTGCTCTGCCGAGAGAGGCGCACGGTCATGTGTCTGCTCCGCCGAGAGAAGCGCACGGTCACGTATCTACTCCGTGTCCCACTGTCCCGCCGAAAGCTCAATCGGCCATGTATCTAATCCATGTCCTGCTCTCCTGCAAACAGCTCAATGGGTCGTATGTCTGCGAGATGCTGTCAGATACCAACTGTCATATCTGGAAAGCATTCTGCTGATGGCCGAGGACGATGACAAGATGCAGGCATATGCCGCACACCGGTGTACCGGTGACAAACGGGGCAAATTATCAAGTATCTGACACGCAGACTGTTTGCATATTTCCTACGTGGCGTTACATGTTTCCGTAACCATTGAGGTACCTGGTTGCATGTTTATATACAGCACAACGTCGTTAACAAACGTATACATGACACGCAAATGTTCCTTACAAATCCATTATAATCTTACGTATACGTGGGAAGCTGCGCACACAAAATTAAATCACCGGTCACACACCCCACGGCTTCCATTCATAAGCATTCCATGACAAACGCTGCCCGCACATAAATCCAAATGCATGCAATGGGCTATTGGCTTTTCGCTCAAGTTTGACGAATAGGGATATGTACTCGCACATTGGCCCAAACACCTTTCTGTGCGGTTTATAATTCGAGAACGCAGCAAAATTCTTAGGCTATATCTTTTCCAACGTTTTGCATTTACTCGCATCGGATCCCGTTAAAAGCAAAACGGCACCCAAGGGCTTCATTGAAACACAGTCTGGCCCGCTTGCTTTCAGAGCTGTGAAATAACATGGTGTGTTTAATGGGTCTGCCCTGCGCAGAGTAGGCCAAAATGTTTCACTTAAGACACATCTTCCCACATTACAGATACGCTAACAAGCATTGACTGGACGGTTTCACGCCCCCTAGCCCACCCCAGCTGTGTCCCAGTTTCCTTTAACATCACGCGGGTGACAGCTTGGATTGGAGTGAGGGCAGTCCAGCTTAGCGGATACCACAAAAGGCGGATGTATTCCTACGACAATGAAGCTTTTAACCCACACCGGGCGTGGAGTCATTTTTATTTGAGTGTTGGCCGAAGGAGAGGTGACCATTATCATCATCATCATCATCATCATCATCATCAGTCATTTTCTTCTTCAGCTTAGTTGAACAAAAAACGAACAGACATGCAAGGGGTTGGCACCTAAATCATAAGCCGGAATGGGGTCATAGCTTCGCCGCTATCATGATAGAGGACATCAGCACCATTAGGTTCCATATCCACAAATGCACGACGCTCGTCAGCAATCAGACTGGGCAGCTCATGTTCCACTAATTGAGGGCTCAATTGTATCAATGGAAAACAGTAGCCCATCACTGATCGAATGTTAGCGAGTCATGAAAAGATCACCGACCTCATTTGACCGCGAAATTATCAACCAACGATTAGTGATTCGTTTCTTCGGGCATTATGCACATGCCGTGTTGCACATCTATGCATACCAACGGTCATAGAGCAGCAGAAACGAAACTTAATATCATAATCTTTAAGCAGACTGTGTGTGTGTGTGTGTGTGTGTGTGTGTGTGTGTGTGTGTGTGTGTGTGTGTGTGTGTGTGTGTGTGTGTGTGTGTGTGTGTGTGTGTGTGTGTGTGGTGTGTGTGTGTGTGTGTGTGTGTGTGTGTGTGTGTGTGTGTGTGTGTGTGTGTGTGTGTGTGTGTGTGTGTGTGTGGTGTGTGTGTGTGTGTGTGTGTGTGTGTGTGTGTGTGTGTGTGTGTGTGTGTGTGTGTGTGTGTGTGTGTGTGTGTGTGTGTGTGTGTGTGTGTGTGTGTGTGTGTGTGTGTGTGTGTGTGTGTGTGTGTGTGTGTGTGTGTGTGTGTGTGTGTGTGTGTGTGTGTGTGTGTGTGTGTGTGTGTGTGTGTGTGTGTGTGTGTGTGTGTGTGTGTGTGTGTGTGTGTGTGTGTGTGTGTGTGTGTGTGTGTGTGTGTGTGTGTGTGTGTGTGTGTGTGTGTGTGTGTGTGTGTGTGTGTGTGTGTGTGTGTGTGTGTGTGTGACAGACTGTGTCTGCAAGGGAGTCCTAGTGCAGTATCTGGCAACTGTGTCCTAGTGCAGTATCTGGCAACTGTGTCCTAGTGCAGTATCTGGCAACTGTGTCCTAGTGCAGTATCTGGCAACTGTGTCCTAGTGCAGTATCTGGCAACTGTGTCCTAGTGCAGTATCTGGCAACTGTGTCCTAGTGCAGTATCTGGCACTACCCGGACCAACAACACTGTTTTGCAATAGAGGGGCAGGCAACGCCACCAACCGTGCCAAATTTATCGACAAGGCTGTGATTTATCGCTTCTATGAAGCCCCGGAATGATGTCTCGTGGCAACTAGCCCGGAGCTGGTGATGCGGAATGATGTGTTGGAATTGAAGGTTCATCAGAGCAGCACAATCGCCCGACAGCTGAGAGCACATAAGCCATGGGGTTCAGACCTTAGCATCAAACTCCCCTTACTGCATGACAACTGTTGCTACGTCAATATTCATTTGAAACATTCGGGAAGCATGCCAAAATTAAAACGGTCACGTAAACATGTAACCAAATTCTTTATCACTAAATTCACTTTTTATTTGTTATGGCTCAAGCCAGGACTAAAGCAAATGCTGAGCGAGTTCGTTTAGTATAAACTCCAGACCCTCCAAAACCCGCAATGCGCAAGACACGTGCACATTTGGCACATTTGCACAATGCACACTTGGCGACAAGCTTGGCAGCCTCAGGAAATGCTGGCACTGTGTGTGCACTATGTCACGTGAGCCAACCCGATGTCAACATTAAGAGATGGCCTTTCAGTGTCCTTTTGGCGGTCACACATTTTCTGAGCACGAAGTAGGCAGACCGCTTGACATCAACTTAAGTGATGTAAATGATGCGAACCAAGAACGAAAACATCGCCCTGAAAATTATCAAACCCACGAGCGGCAGATTAATTGACAAAAAGCGTTAGATGCGCGAAAATCTGACGCATTGCTGCTAGAATTGCCGCAGAGCCTTGTGGAAGGCGACGACTGCTGTGCGGTCAGCGGGTCAGACCCGGGAAGAGCTACTCTCAGACGGTTTTCGCGCGTCAGACTCGGGGGGGTGGCAGCTCTCAGGCTGTGTTCGCGCGTCAGACTCGGGAGAGTACGGCTCTCAGACTGTGTGCACGCCAGACTCTGGAGAGGGCAGCTCTCAGACTATGTGCGCGCGTCAGACTCTGGGGGAGAGGCTCTCAAACTGTTTGCGCGCGTCCGTTTCGGGAGAGAGCGGCTCTCAGATGGTGTGCGCGCGTCAAACTCAGGAGAGAGCGGCTCTCAGATGGTGTGCGCGCGTCAAACTCAGGAGAGAGCGGCTCTCAGATGGTGTGCGCGCGTCAGACTCGGGAGAGGGCGGCTCTCAGACGGTGTCAGCGCGTCAGACTCGGGAGAGAGCGGCTCTTAGACGGTGTGCGCGCGTCAAACTCAGGAGAGAGCGGCTCTCAGATGGTGTGCGCGCGTCAGACTCTGGGGGAGAGGCTCTCAAACTGTTTGCGCGCGTCCGTTTCGGGAGAGAGCGGCTCTCAGACGGTGTGCGCGCGTCAAACTCAGGAGAGAGCGGCCCTCAGATGGTGTGCGCGCGTCAGACTCGGGAGAGAGCGGCTCTCAGACGGTGTCAGCGCGTCAGACTCGGGAGAGAGCAGCTCTCAGACGGTGTGCGCGCGTCAGACTCAGGAGAGAGCGGCTCTCAGATGGTGCGCGCGCGTCCGTCTCGGGAGAGAGCGGCTCTCAGATGGTGTGCACGCGTCAGACTTGCGGGAGGGCAGCTCTCAGACGGTGCACGCACGT
This sequence comes from Pollicipes pollicipes, assembly GCF_011947565.3. Taxonomy (NCBI): domain Eukaryota; kingdom Metazoa; phylum Arthropoda; class Thecostraca; order Pollicipedomorpha; family Pollicipedidae; genus Pollicipes; species Pollicipes pollicipes. The sequence continues at coordinate 28,026,092 of NW_023596921.1, forward strand.
CAGGCTCGAGAAAAGGCTCTGTTTACGCGGCGTTTCTGGTGGCTCACCTTGTTGGGAGGAAACCGGCCGTACACGATGACCAGGCTGATGAACAGGACGAAACCCAGCACGCAAGGAATAAACGTGGTGCACCGCACGCTGGTCGAGTAGCCCATGTACTTGGAGTTCATCACCATGTCCTCTGCGGCAGGGTATAGAGAGCGCTAGTTAGGAGATATGGCGTCACTGATTTCTGAACCGATCACGCCAGCGGTTTTCTAAAGAGTCGGTGACGGACGCCGCGGACATTGGTGCTGGTATGGTTCGTGCAGCAGTGTGCCCGGGCACCGAGCAGCCTAAATGAGAGCAGTGCGCGAAGAGCAAGCAGATGATACCATGGACAAAACAGAACAACGCTCGGCGGCCTGTTGCGGTTCCATCGCGCGTGCTGTGTACGTGCGTGACAAATTGGCCCATTTCCGCCCCGCTGCTAATTGAAATCGTGCGCCCGGTAGTGTCCAGTGGGCTTGCACCGCAGTGGCGCGCGCAGGAGCTGGCCAAGGGAGAGGCTGGAGATGTCTAACTGGCAGCCACGATTGGGATGGATATGTGTGTGTGTGTGTGTGTGTGTGTGTGTGTGTGTGTGTGTGTGTGTGTGTGTGTGTGTGTGTGTGTGTGTGTGTGTGTGTGTGTGTGTGTGTGTGTGTGTGTGTGTGTGTGTGTGTGTGTGTGTGTGTGTGTGTGTGTGTGTGTGTGTGTGTGTGTGTGTGTGTGTGTGTGTGTGTGTGTGTGTGTGTGTGTGTGTGTGCGTGTGTGTGTGTGTGTGTGTGTGTGTGTGTGTGTGTGTGTGTGTGTGTTGCGTGTGCGTTTGTGACATTCTGACATGGATCTCCGAATGAATACGAGTCCTGAAAAACCACCCATGGAGGAGACACGAAAAATGATGATATTGATGACGTACGCTTCAGTACTGTGCGTGCATTAATCGTACACGCCACAAGCTTGCTTTTCCTACGCTAACGCCATACCAGATGCAAATGAATGAGAGGCAATCGACTCTACCCCGTTTTTTACGGCTGATCCATGCACACCGAGCTGTATCGAACAAACTGCAGGTAAATGGGCCGATTACCCCCCCCCCCCCCCCAGGCTACCCCGTACGTGGACGGGCTACCCACCCAGTCTGTAGAGCTGGTCCGTGCTGGAGTCGGTCGTGTTGCGCGCCTTGTAGGTCCACAGCGTCAGGTTGCCAGTGAGCAGGACGGATTGGTCCATCACCGTGTGTATCTTGCGATACTGGTCTGTGAGAAGGGCCGTCCATTCCATTACGTGCCCTGCTCACCGTCCATTTACTCCCACCACGTAGCAGTACTACGTGACCTCCTCACCGTCCATTTACTCCCACCACGTGGCAGTACTACGTGACCTGCTCACCGTCCATTTACTCCCACCACGTGGCAGTACTACGTGACCTGCTCACCGTCCATTTACTCCCACCACGTAGCAGTACTACGTGCCCTGCTCACCGTCCATTTGCTCCCACCACGTGGCAGTACTACGTGCCCTGCTCACCGTCCATTTACTCCCACCATGTGGCAGTACTACGTGCCCTGCTCACCGTCCATTTACTCCCACCATGTGGCAGTACTACGTGCCCTGCTCACCGTCCATTTGCTCCCACCACGTGGCAGCACTACGTGCCCTGCTACGTGCCCGTGCCCCACACCGTCCATTTACTCCCACCATGTGGCAGTACTACGTGCCCTGCTCACCGTCCATTTACTCCCACCACGTGGCAGTACTACGTGCCCTGCTCACCGTCCATTTACTTCCACCACGTGGCAGCACTACGTGCCCTGCTCACCGTCCATTTACTCCCACCACGTGGCAGTACTACGTGCCCTGCTCACCGTCCATTTGCTCCCACCACGTGGCAGCACTACGTGCCCTGCTCACCGTCCATTTACTCCCACCATGTGGCAGTACTACGTGCCCTGCTCACCGTCCATTTACTCCCACCACGTGGCAGTACTACGTGCCCTGCTCACCGTCCATTTACTCCCACCACGTGGCAGTACTACGTGCCCTGCTCACCGTCCATTTACTCCCACCACGTGACCGTACATCAACTTGCTTATGTACACGCAACCTCAAACATGTCCAGAATGTCTGAGTCGTAAAACAAACAGGGTGTAAAGGTTTTCGAAAAAGCTACTTCAGCTACACTTCTGTGTCTCAAACCTGTCCCTTGAACTGAAGGCATAGTTAAGCTCGCTCATGCCACGACCTTTTCTGAACTCCAAAATATTCATTATCGAAAGCAACGAAGCCGATCAAATCTCTTACCTGTATACTGTCCATAATTCTTTGGCACATAAACAAACTGGTTCTTCCACATGTTCAAATCGAGTATCATCACCATGAAGATGATTCCGTAGTTGAACCATTTTCCTGGAAAAGAGAAATGCACGATGCACGAATTATGTATCGGACACACGTCGCTAATTTAGGACTTTCCCCTAAGTAACTGACGCTTGGCTGAGACAAGCTCGGACATGATAGACATGCTACTCCATAGTTAATGAGAATGTTGTTATGCCCGCCAAAATGCTTCATTTAAGGTAATGTTCCGCATTTAAATGTATATATATATATATATATATATATATATATATATATATATATATATATATATTAGGCCAAGCATCAGGTATGATGAAACCAACTCACTGATAACTATCGATATGCCTTTTTAGTGGAAAATACTGCTCTAGAAAGCGCAATTCTTTGTTTAGTAAATATGCTTTTCGATGCGTCATGGTTCCATTACGCCATCGTACATTACACAACATTGATGAAGAGCCAATTGGCGGACGTTGTATCTGAAAATCGCGCCCATGAACGCCAGATATGAACGCCTCGACAATGATCTTTTCCAGCCCTGGTCGCTGCATAGCTTATGGAATGACAGGATTTGAATGACGTTTTTATGACGTCGTCAACGGCAAGGTGGATTTGAAATACTCTCCCCGATATTCTTTTCCCAATTTTCGCGGGTTTCTGTCTCAGAAACTAGAGGGGCGTGGGTCTTAACACACCGAATAGTTTTTAAGATAGGTGCTTGATCTCAAAAGTCTAGATAAATGTGGGACACTTCCTTTAAAAATCGAAAACATTACGGACAATCAGACAGCGCCACGCCCAGGCGGCACTAGTGCGCTCGCAGGGGGTTCCCCAGATTCCTCGGGCTCGATGGATCAGGGGCTGCTCCGGTGGCATAAAGCGGGGCCGGGCCCCCGGGAAATGCCAACGGACCGAAGGGTCTATTTGGAGGCGTAATATCCGTCAACCCATCTCCGCGTGCGCTGGTTTGCACACTTATCCTGTAGCAGGGCAATCACTCCACGGCTGCTGCCATCTTCTTGGCAAGGCAGTCGAGGAAAATCCGGAAAAATTGCACACAAATACCTAAGGCTGTACTTATGCGTGCACTCAACGACTGAAAAGTGTCATATCCTTAACGTAAAGAAGAAAGTGACTATAAAAATAAAACACCAGGTTGGACAGCTACAGGCGTCTGTGAACATTAAGCATATGTTTGCGTTACGTTGGGCATGGTTGCAAGTGTTGAATGCTCTTTTATGATTCAAAGGATTCATTTTATGTACAAACATGTACCACGTACGGTTAAAGGAAAGGACGCGTTGTATGACGCTGGAGATTTGGGAAGTCATATAGATTTGCAAGCGTGTGCTTCATGTCATTTACCCACTTTTCGTTGCTCTGACACATCCCAGGTAGTAAGCAGTGAGGTCATGACCCATCAAGGCGGTGGCGAAGAAAGCAGACATTGTTTCTTCTCAATAGTGCCGGAAGTGTCTGCGTACTGGTCAACGCCAGTCCTCTCAACTGCAACGCGACATCAAGCTTTGCATCTCGTCCTGGTGACAGTTTCCACATATAGACAGCTACGGCAGGGTCCTCAGATGTGCTGTGGGACGGTCATATTCGCCATGTTCTGATTCCTATGGACGTGGGGGGGGGGGGGGGGGGGGGGCGTACCTCCGCTCAGCAAAAACATGCGGGCAGCCATTCTTTCTCTGTCAAACTCTCTCGCTATCACCGCGTCTCCTGGTATCATCCGCTGTCAACTGACCAACATGGATTGAGTGTGTTGATGCCCGTATCTTCTCTCTCTCTCTCTCTCTCTCTCTCTCTCTCTCTCTATCTCTCTCTCTCTCTCTCTCTCTCTCTCTCTCTCTCTCTCTCTCTCTCTCTCTCTCTCTCTCTCTCTCTCTCTCTCTCTCTCTCTCTCTCTCTCTCTCTCTCTCTCTCTCTCTCTCTCTCTCTCTCTCTCTCTCTCTCTCTCTCTC